>NC_044574.1:37641036-37958000 GCF_901933205.1 Camarhynchus parvulus | reverse complement strand
GATTTTTTTTTAATTACTTACCTTTATCATTTACTGATTGAATTTGCTAAGAAAGTACTTTTATATGCTCATTCTTATATTGTTATAATTAATTATTTGGCAAAATTAAAAATTCCACATGAGAAAATAAGTTTATGGTCTATTGTTTAGACAAGCTTGATATGTTTCCTGAATGCATGTGTGCCCTTTAAAATTACAAAACATATTTCAACTAATTGGAAAGAGGATGTAATTACAATTAAATTAGTTTTCCTTGTAATCTCATCCAAAAACCAAACTCTTTTAATTCCCTTGTTTGTTTCCCTACTAATGAGAAATTAATAATTTTCATAATTTTGGCAGCTGGGCTCTCCCTGCCTTTGTCACAGCAGAGTTATCTTTTAAGGATCTACCTATGTAGAACTTCCACCACTGATGATGTCATTCCAAAGAAACGCTGGTGAATTGTTATTGTTTCCTCTCCTTTTCTCCTTCATAATGACATATCTCTAGGATACTTCTCCTCAAGAAAATAATATGGCAGTGTCTGATGTTAAAAGAGTAGCTCTGAGGTAGAGAACATGCCTTTGCAGACAAGGATTGTGCACTTTTACAACTGGCATGAAAACTTACTCCAAGCTGGTCTTTGTGGGTTTTTTGCCCCATGGACTGATGTGATAATGGTTGTGTTTACATGCTGTTTTTTAAGCAAACAAACAATTTAGGTGGATTCTAAGCTGACCAACAGCTGTTCAACCTGAATCAGTACTGTCCTGGGCTGGTAAACCCTGATTTACAGGCATGCATATTCCTGCAGCCTCAAGTCAAGCTTAGTGGGAGAGCTGAGCAACCTCATTTTTGCCTGTCACCCTTTTGTAGAGATACCCTGAATCTGGTCTCTGCCTGTGCCTGGCGGGGTCAGCAGCAGTGCAGGGCAGTGCTGCAGCGCTGCACTTGCATTGACAGGGCCATAGATGGGCATTTGTGGGATGCTGCTGGCTGGGCGCAGCGCCATGTGACTTGGCAAATGCAAATAAAAAGGTCTCAAGACACGACACTCCTACTTGCTTTCAGCACATGTTGGATAAACATAGTAGTGTTGGAGACAGCTAAGCTTCTTCTATATTCAACACCTCATTTACAATGCTAAATTTTCCCCTTTTTTGTTTTTTTTTACCTTAGTCTGTCTGTAATAAATAAATTTTAAAAAAAGAAATTGAGGGTGATTATGATGAAAAATAAAATAACTATTATTTGTTAATATTTAGAGGTATTGGACAGTAGGTCTGCAAATATTCAGGACAAAGATGCAGAATGAGGTGAAAGTAGTAATCTTACAGGGTTTTCTCTGTCCAGCCAGAAGTGACCAGAGCTGTTGCTGTCATCAACTAAGCAAGTCAAATGTTGACGGGAACTAAAATTGTGTTGTTTTAACCGATTTAAATAAAGGTGAATGTTAAGTAATTTCACAAGAATAGAAGAATAAGTTTCAGCCGGCATCCTGTGGAGTGAAAAGTTGAACTGATAGGGATTAAGAATCTCTATTATCAACATTAAAAAATTAATTATAAAATTTACAAAGTGAATTGTAACTTCCAAATGTTCTTGTTGCTAATTTAAGTTAAAAAGTTAATCTCCTTTTAAGTGCTGCTATTTGTATTGAGCATATTGAGTGTGAGCAAATTGAGCTCAATTTGTGTGAGACATTGCTAGAATTGAATCATCTTTACAACAACAATACCAAAGAAAGGCAACTGTTAAGTATAAGTTACTCATTTTTCAGTTTTCTGCCCTAAAACAGCTTGCTCCCCTTTTTCTTATCTAAGCAATCTCCTTTGGCCAGAGATCATAAGCAGAAATATTGTCAGAAAACATTTTCTGGGAAATCTAGATGGTTGGAATATCAAAATTAATCTTCAAGTGGAAAATATGATGTTATTACCATTTCTAATTTTGTTGCCATCAACAAAAGTATATTGTTGTGCCAGAATCATACATTCATATGCCATGCATTAGGCAAACTGCTTCTAAAATGTCTGCTTAGATGGCCTAAATTACATATAAACAATGACATACTTGTATACAATAAAGTATTTATATATTAAATATACAGAAAAGGTATATGTGCATATGCTGAAACTTTGTGGATATTTGGAGTATTGAGATAAAGTTATGTTTCCCAGCTGAAAAAGGACAATTTCAAGCAAGCTAGTCTGATGTTTTGTCACATGATAGACCACGGTTAATTTTGAGCTTAATGTCTTTCAAACAGCTGTATTGAGGCCAAAAAATACAGTTCTGATTAGCTTCAGTGCTGAACATTTTACTTTTTTCCTTTTTTTCCCCCTCAATTAAGAGTTCTGATTGCTCCTGCATATTAACTTTTTTAGTCTCTATTCTTCTTCCAGTGAATTTCTGCATTTCTAAGTGAAATTCTTACTTCCATTTGAGCTGATAGTACTACAATGCCTCAGAACTACATTAAGTATCTACTAAGAATGTCTCAGGACCTACAGTTGAAAATAAAACTGGGGAGAAAATGTGGGGCTAAAGACCTGGGGAAGCTCAGTTCACAGCTTCTCTAGGTTACAGATGTTTCTCAGAAGTCTTTGCTCATCTACATACATGGATGGTTCTAACACAGAAGTTGGTCCCTTGTCTCCAAGTACCTAATTAAAAGTATGGCTGTAATTGGGTCTGTCTGATTGGCCCACAGAAGCTACAGCAGAAATTCAGCTATGGCTGAAGTTGTTACTGGGTGAATATTTCAGCCTTATTATTAAAACAGGGCCATTGAAAAAAATCATAAGAAACAAAAAGAAACCTTGTTAAGAGTTTCAGTACTTTTTTTACCTTGAATTCCATTATCTGGATTGTGCCTTTAAAATATCCTAAGTGCTTCACATTGCCCTTTTTGAAGAATTGATGGTTCTATTAAATTATATTATGCATACCCTTTTTCCTTCATCTTGAGGACAAAAAAATGGACTTTTGTAGCCATGTGTTAACTCTGAAGAAGTGGGGCTGTTCAACATGTGTAAATGCTTTGAACTTTCCCTCTCTTTCAATTTTCCTGGACCGTAGACCACTGGAACTTTTACCTCCTCTCCATCCAGAACTGCATGTCTGATCATCTTTTTGTCTATTTTTCCTTCCTGCAGGGACCCCCAAAAAATACAGCAGCTGCAGAACCAAATTCGTCTGGAGCAAGAAAGTGGACAGTGGTATCGTCACCCACAGCAACCTGATCATCAGCACCCTCCCTCTTCTCCTTCCTTTCCTCCTCCCCCCTCCTTCCAGGAGCTTGAGTCCAGCCAGTCTGCCACCTCTCCTGTGCCAATGAGTATTCTTAACTCTCATACTTCCCCAACCATGCAGTCTTCCAGCTCCTTCAACTATGCTCGGCCTAAGCAGTTCATTGCTGCCCAGAACATCAGCCCTGCTTCAGGTTATGTGACTCCATCTTCTGGGTCATCCACATCTAGCCTTCCTTCTCCTATGTCTCCAACTGCTTCTCAGAAACAGTTTGGGAGAGTGCCAGTTCCTCCCTTCTCTCAGCAGTTTGCTCCAGAAGGGGAATATGCCTGGTCTCCTTCTTCTCCATCCCCTCCACCCCCACCTCCACCTGTCTTTAGTCCAACAGCGACATATCCTGTGTGTGATTCCTTTCCACTTCCACCTCCTCCACCCCCTCCTCTTCCTTCACTTTCTTCACCTTCCCACAGCCTGTCTCCAACTCCAAGATTTCCTAATTCCAGCCAGTCTCCAGCAGCTTTTCTCAGCTCCATGCTGCCATCCCAGCCACCACCCATTTCTGTCAACGCATTAGGCCTCCCGAAAGGAGTGACGCCTCCGTAAGTATCAGCTGATGAGTTCCTTGCTGTACTGCAGATTGTAATGAAGATTATTGCACTTGCTTCATTTGTACTTTTCTAGGGTCCTTTGCTGTTAGCAGTTATCTGAGAGGGAGAGATGTGTGAATAAATTGCAAGTGCTTCTGTGCTAGAGATGTGAGATAGTTTTTTAACCCTCACAGAAATGAGATTCTGAAAGAGCCCTACAGTAGGAACGCAAAAGATGGGAAGCTGAAGCTTTAAACTGGAGTTTAAGAAAATGTGAAAGCAGGAGCAAAAGGCTCTGCAGGCCCAGGGCAGTGGAAGGAGATCCAAGAAAACCCTTCTTATGGCCCAGTTCTTTTAAAGTCACATGTTCAGTGATATTTACAGTTTGTGTTCCTATTACATCTGCAGGTAGAGAAATATCAAGTAAAGAGAATATCTTTCAGAAGTCCCTACAGCTTTGTGATACTGAAAACACAAGATATTAAAGTATATATCTGATAACAAAGTGGCCATAACAGTTCATTGGCTTTGGCTACAGATTTTGTTCTGAGGAAGTTTGGGAAAGTGTTTAGGGAGGGATTTAAAATAGCAGTGCATAAAAACAAACAGAATCCCTATCCCTAACAACTCTGCATACTTATTTTCCCCTTTTGTCTTCTCTAAAGGCCAAAATAGTATTTTGGAGCATGTCAGCTCTCATCATAGATCAGTTTTTCTTTCCACTGGCACTAGACTCTCATTCCATCCTTACAGAACACAGAGACATGTTGAAGAACAAAAATGAGAATAGCTGTATCCAAGGCTTATTTATAACCTTGTCCAGAAGTTTGTCTAAACATATCTACAGTATCTAGGTGACTTGCTCAGCTACATACTGTTGCAGTGGGAAATTCTGTTATTTCAATCCAAGATATGAAAAGGAAGAGAAAGAAGAAAGAGGACAGATATCTAAGTAATAAGTCATGTATCTGTTTTAAAAAGCATTTCTTTATCTTGATTTGTTTCATGCAGCTCATTATGGAGTCTGGCCATGAAACGATTTTAGGAGAAAAATTAATAAATAGTGCAATTTGCCCTTGCAGTCATCACAGTTGTGATTTTCTGTCTTACTGTGTCCTTTGCACTGGCTGAGTTTCACTATTGATACTGAGCACTGAAAATTGCATGATTAATTTACTGACAGCTTGACCAGAAAGCACAGCCCGCTATTACCCTTGCTTTTCCAAGAAAAGGCTCTAGTCCAGCTATACAGCTCTGACAAGAGCTGGATTCATTTTTGAGCTCACCTCTGCGTGCTGTGAGGGTAATAGCAGCAGCTTGAGCCTCTGCTGTGTCCCTCTTTCCCTGTTACTCTGTGCTTATGGATACTCTCTTGAAGCATTAGTTGTGTTCTTCCTCATTCCCTTTGATCTTGGGACAGAGAAACAACTCTGCAAAGATTCTTCCCCCTTCACCATGCCCCTCACTTTCCCAACTGCAGCAGCCAGTCTGGGTATGTACATGACGGTGTGTCTATCTATATTCCTCCCTCTCCCACCCCAACAAGGCAGCAACCTCGGGGTCTGAGTTGAAGATGAGGTAGTTGGCTGTTTTTCTGCATTCCCTCAGGAAATAAAGTCCAGATGGGAGCTGGATCGTGTTAACTATACTGAATGTATGTGTGTATAATTTATGTGTGTATATATATGTGTGTGTGTATATACACATACACAGTGAGCATTTGTAATCTGAATTATAACATTAAAAAGTGGTAAAATATGTACTGTGTGATGCAGAAAAGCCATAATCTATTGTTATATATCTTTGATGCCAATTTTTCCCTGGCTGCTTCTTTTTCATGTTACTGTGTAGGTTAATGTCTGGTGTGTCTTGCTGAGTAAATTACATTGTTTCCCGTAATTCTAATACCACTCCTGAGCAGTTCTTCCCCTGGCCTCCATTTCCCCCTCAGCTTTAGGCCTCTTCTGCTTTGTGCTAGAGCCTCAATTCTTTTTCCAACCCCTTCCACTTTTTGCTTCTTTTCCTTTGTCTTTTGCTCCATCCTCACAAGTCCTCCTCAGCACATTTATCTTTCTGAGACATAGTTGCTGAGCTTCACACACTATTCCATAACATCAGCCTGTAGTCTCACCATTTTGCCATGATCTCCAAGATCTATTGGTTGAAAATTATGGTGCTGTTTCCTGACAGTGTGCTTTACAGACTGTGTACAAGAAATAAATTGTTGCATTCAAAGTTTTGCTCAGCAGCTGAAATACTAGTCAAGCCACTTATCTTCAAAGACTGTCATTGCTAAATCTTGGCACAACCACAGATCTGCTCCTCAAAAGCAGAACTTGATAGGCATCATTTTTTTCAGTTTTGTGTTGTGGTAGGAACAGAATAAAGGTAAAGTAATAAACATTGCAGGTGGAGGCACTTATTTTTGGAAATGGTCAAAGGCAGCACCATAAAGTTCTCTGTGTCTGTATACAAAACAGTAGTCTTTGTTACTCCTCTTGGAGTCAAACCTTCATTAGCTTTCTTTGGTCATTTCCTTTCCTGTGCATGTGTCATATTTGTTCTACTGAAAAGAGAAATCTATCCAAGGAGATGCGGACAAAGCAAGAGGAGCTCAAAGCTTTGGCCCAGCCCCAGAGATATGACATCATTGGCATAATGCAATGAGTCCTGGGACTGGTGTGCCATGAAGGATGGTTACAAGTTACAGGGGGGATAGGCAGGGCAGGAGAGGCAGGGAGGTTTGCACTGTATGTAATAGAGGCTCTGGAATGAATAGTGCTTACAGTTGGCAATGGCATGGTCAAAAGCCTCTGGATAAGGATTAAGGGACAAACAAGTAATGCAAATGTCATCATGGGAGTCCACTATAGATCTCCTATCCAGAATGATAATGCTGATGAGTTTTTCTTTAAGGAACTAAGGAACATCTCTAAGTTAACCACTCTTCTCCTTACGGGAGACTTCAAGTTGGCAAATGTTAACTGAGAATACCAGACAGCTAATTCAAGCAGGTCCAGAAGGTTCCTAAACACCTGGATGATCACTACATGGTGCAGACACTAAAAGAGCCAATGTAGTAAGATGTCATCCTTGATCTGCTGCTCATTAACAGAGAGAATCTTATGACTGAAGTGGAAATCGATGGTTGTCTTGGCCACAGCAACTACAAAGCAATTGGATTTAGAACTTCAGACTGCTTAGGGAACTAAGGTCCCCTGGGAAAATGTTTTTGATGGTGCTGGGGGTCCATCAATGCTGGTGACTTTTTAAGCACCACCTCCTATGGGCACACGAGCTGGTAATTCCAAAACGTTGAAAAAGCAGGTGAGGCAGCCCAACTTGGCTAGGCAGGGATCTTCTTCTAGAGATAAGGCAAAAAAAAAGTAAATGTTTGACCAGCAGAAGCAAGGTGACATGGGAGGACTACAGAGGTGCCGCTCTCCTCTATGGGGAGAAAATTGTGAGGGAAAAGCTCAATTAGAGCTGAAGCCAGCCAGTATTATGTAGCACAATAAAAAGAACTTTTAAAAATATGCTAGTTGCAAAAGGCAGTCCAGAAATAAGAGTGACTTGTTAAATTATGAGGGTGTTCTCCATACGAACAGGGACATAGACAAGGCAGAGGTGGTTAATGCTCTCTTCAGTCTTCAGCACCAGTCATGGACTATGGGGGTCTCACTGGCCTGAGCTGAAGGATGAGGATTCTGAGAATTATAAACTCAGAGTCAACTCTGAACTTGTGAGGGAATCACTGCTCCAGCTGGGTCCCTGTAAGTCTATGGGGCCTGATAGGATTCATCCAAGAATCCTCAAAGAGCTGACTGATGTTCATTACAAGACTTCTCTCAATGACTTTTTGAACAGTTTTGGGAATCTGGAGAGGTCCCACTTGACTTGATGCTGGCTAATGTTGTCGCAGTTTTCAAGAACAGCATGAGAGAAACTACAGGTCTGTCAGTCTCATTTCAGTGCCTGGTAGAATTATGGAGAAGATTACTCTTGGCTTTATTGAAAAACACCTGAAGGATAATGCAGTCATTGGTCAAAATGGCTTCATCAGGGGAAAGCCCTGTTTGACTAGCTTAGTTTCCATTTATGACAAGGTAACCCACCTAGCTGAGAAAAGGAAGTCTGTTCATGTAATCTCTCTGGACTTTGGTTGAGCTTCCAATACTGTCTTTCATGGTGTCCTTCTGGACAAAATGTCCAGCATTCAGCTGGATCAGTACATCATATGATGGGTGCTCAACTGGCTTACGGGTCAGGCGCAAAGAATTCCAGTAAACAGAGTTACATCAGGCTGGCAAACAATCACCAGTGGGGTTCCACATGGCTCCACTGTAGGGCCAATGCTCTTCATAAATGACTTAGACACAGAATTCAAAGGAATACTAAGTAGATTTGCTGTTGATACTAAACTGAGAGGAACTGCCAACTACCTTGAGGGCAAAGAGGCCCTACAGAGAGATCTTTACAAATCAGAGGGTTGAGCAATCACCCACAGTATGAAGTTTAATGAAGGCAAGTGCTAGATTTTGCACCTGGGACAGGGCAGCCCTGGATATACAAGAGGACTGGGCGATGAGAGGCTTGAGAGCAGCTGTTTGGAAAGGTACTGGGGGTCCTGATTGATGGAAAGTCATTGTGCCCTGGCAGCCAGGAGGGCCAACTGTGCCCTGGTGGGCATCAGGCACAGCATCCCCAGCCAGGAAAGGAGGAGGGGATTGTCTTGCTCTGCTCTGCACTCAGGTGGCCTCACCTCAAGTCCTGCGTGCAGTTGTGGACACCACAATACAAAAAAGACATTAAGCCATTAGAGAGAGACAAGAGGAAAGCAATGAAGATGGTGAAGGGCCTTGAGGGGAAGCCGTATGGGGAGTGAGTGAGGTCACTTGGTCTGTTCAGCCTGGAGAAAAGGAAACTGAGGGGAGACCTCACTGCAGTCTGCAGCTTTCTTGTGAGGGAAAGAGGAGGGGCAGGCACTGATCTCTGCTCTGTGGTGACCGGTGACAGGACCTGAGGGAATGGCCGGATGCTGAGTCAGGGCAGGTTTAGGTTGGATACTTGATCTACACCCAAAGGGTGGTTGGGCACTTGAACAGGCTCCTCAGAGTAGTGGTAACAGCACCAAGGCTGACAGGATTCAAGGGGTGTTTGGACAATGCTCTCAAGCACACAGTAACTCTTGGGGTGTCCTGTGTGAGCCCAGGAGTTCGATTCAGTTTTTCTTGTGGGTCCTTTCCAACTCAGAATATTCTGTGATTCTGTAAAAACATTTCTAACCCTCTCTTCAATTCCTGTATTTGTGGGCCCATGAACAGTAAATACCATGCTAATGTTTCAACATTTTCCTTGGTTTTGAGCCCTGAGATTCTGTGGAAGTGACTGCATTAGCTAAACTAGTTTAAACCAATGAATATTCTTTCCAGTTAAATTTGGATAATTTGGAAACATTGCAGTGGGAATTGTTAATTTGTTTGGAATGGAGTTTTTTGTGGTTTTGTTGTTTTGGATTTTTTTTTTAATAGTATGTGGTCTTACAGTCTTGCATGTATTATAGGAATACCTACTTGTGAATTGACATTTTATTTGGACATTAATACCTAGTAATTAACCTTTAAATATTTTAAGTATTTATTTGCAACAATATGGTAAGTGTTTCCCTTGAATGAATTGTATCTCAGTTTTCCAGTAAGCTCTAGACACTTTAGAGTGACCAGTGTTTTCAAGCTGTGGTGGTGTTAGTTGAACAAGCTTTGGCAATAACCTTTTTATTAATGGAATAGATTCCGTAGACTTTGTGTCTTGCTAGAGCATTGTGTTATTAAGCAGAAGAGAAGTGTTGGTGGAACTGCATAGCTAATTAAGTACTTAAGGGAATTATAAGCACTTGTGAGTAATTTCTGAGGCAAAACTTGGCAGGAGTAAGTTTGTTGAATAGTGTTCTTAAAAACCTCAGTTTTTCTTTACCTAAAGAAAACTCCAGGGTGGATGGATCTGTTGTATTCAGATTAGCTTTTGGTTACAAAACACTTTCAGGGAAGAGAGTTAATGTGACAGAAACATAAGACTGAGGGGGGTTAGTTCACAGATAAGTTTGTAGAACCTAGAAACTGATCTTCACTCTTCCTAGAAAGAAAATTAAAAAGTTACTTGTGAAGGAATAGAGATAAGTATACCTAAAAGTCCTAGCTAAGCACATAAACTATATGTTTACATGAGCATTTGTGAAAGCACAAATAATCCTATGAGAAGGATTTGTTGACTATTTATTTAGTGAATATTTGCTTTTAAAAAGTATAAAACCTGCCACTAAAGGATGTGGAATTACCCAACCTGGAGAAATGGGATCTCTTTCTAAGTGTAAAAAATAAATATTGTTAGCTATACATATATCCTTTTGAAGGCAACTTTAAAAATTAATGATTTTTGTTAAAGCAGACCTTTTCTTAAAGTAGATATCTTCAGTAATACTACCTTAGTTAAAAACAGGAAAAAATATGACTGTACAGAATTAGTGAAAGAACATGAATATTGAGTTACTACTTTCTGGAAAAGGATGGAAAATGGAAAACCTTGTACAATTACCTTGTAGAAGGTAATTAAATAAGCTGCTTTTATCATTCTGCACAAAATTTAACTGCTGTCTCAGTGATCTTTAGAACATTAAATCCAACTCATAAAGGAGATTATGTAGAAATCATGAGAAAAGCAATATCAGAAAGAGATTACACTTTTTTCCCCTTTGAATCAGAGCTGCTGATCTGTTCTTGCAGCTGTGTACTGTGACTGTCCATTGCATTCTGTCTCAAATGGAATTGAAACAAACATTTTAGTAATTGCCATGTTCCTTTAGTCAACTGGCAATGATGGTGACCACTCTGAGGAAAAATACACTTCTCTATCTATCTTACAGCCTTCAACACTCTCCCAGCACAAAAGCCAACTTTCATTTTAGAGTAAACTGCATTGCTCTCTTATGTAGATGGGACTTATACTTTTCCTGTTTCTCTAAGTTATGCTTGTCACAACTTTTTAAAAATGGAGGTTATCTACAATAGGATTGATCCTACGCATCATGAAAATCATGATGCGTAGGAGGAAGTACCTTGATTAAGAAATCCAGTATCAAACTGAGAAGACAGGTCAGGATGTTTTCCTTGCTTATGAGAAAGAGAGAGACTTCATCTCTCTTTGCTGCCTATTCAGTCATACCTGGAGATATTCCCAGATAACATATTGGGAAAACATATTTAAAGGCAAGTATTGCTGTAACTGGAAAAATTCCAGAAAATATCACGATTTGCATTCATTCTCAACCTCCAATTTTGTTAAGCTATTGCTCCTATCCATTAAACCATTTTTGTTTAAATTTTCTTGAAAATTTTCTTTTCCCATAGGTTGGACACTACTTGTGGCTGTTATACCAACCCATGAGGGGTTTGGCTGTGATATTAGACCAATTCCTGTTGGTTGTGCTAAGAAACAGCTCATATAGGGGGCTTTGTTTTTGCATGTGCTTATCATAAAATACATATCCATATCAGCTTTTCTGAGATATGATGAATGCATGTTTGTTCCACTTGAACTTAGAAATCCAGGTTGTGCCCCGGATCTAATCAATTAAAGCTGTGCAAAAGTAGAGCTCAAGGATGTAACATGGAGACACACAGACATTAGCCAAAATAACAATATCCTGACAATCATTGCTTCTGGAAGTATTAATATTCAAGATATGTATTATCCAGTTCTTTTTTCAAAATGGTATTTGCAGCTACTTAAGAATATTGAAGATGGCAGTGAACTTGACTAAGAGAATTAGGACATGTATTTCCCTATTAAAAAGACAGAGAGGCTGTTCACAGCATGGCTTTGATGCTTGTTTTGGTCTGCAGGTTTTTCTTTTCAGGGAACTTAATTTTATAACTTCTTTATTTTAAACAGATCTGAATGCCACAAAAACATCTGTGAATGTGAAAACCAGGTACAGTGTTTGATAGTTGCAGAGACCTTAACCAGTAAAACCACATCAACTGGAATTAGTTGATATTTTGGATATGACACCTTTTCCCAGACCAGTGTAGCTTTTTCTTTACGTGCTTCTCACAGTTACCTGTTCTTCTAAAGATTTCAGGTCTATGAGGATTGTGCCAGCCTTTTCTACCTAAAGCAGTTGATGCTTTAGTTATTTCTTCTTGACCATCAGTTCCAGCATACTGCTGGTAACAATCAGAAATTCAGGTTATGAAATAGGCATTTGATTTTTGATTTGATATCAAAATATGTGCACATCTTTTGAAAGGCAAATGGTGCTTACGTAGCTACAGTAACCAGTGCAGCATGAGACAGAGAGCTTGGTCAGGAGGGGAAGGAACTGAACAGAGGAATGAAAAAGTAGTAATTCTTCTTTTCATGGGTAAAAATGCATTTTTAAACATAAGCTTTAGAGAAAAAAATGGTAGCAGTCATGCACTTTGTAGGTGAGTTGTACTCTTTGTTATCTAAACATTAAGAGGGATTAAAGATGTTCAGAAATTGATATTGTTCATTTCTGTCTTAACCCTATCCAATGCTGAGATATGATTTATTTTTTTCAACCACAGTTTCAGAACATTGCGTGGTAGAAATAATTGAACTTTTGTTACATTTGTTCCATTTGCTGGAAGTCATCCTTAGTCAGGTCTGTTCTTCAGGCGTTCCCTTAATTCAGATGCATGTAACATCACATTACTGGACACAGCTGAAGCTCCTGGTCTCCACAGCAAGTATGACAAGATCAGACTGAACCAATTTTATTATACAGCTGCAGCTTCAAGTTTGTGACCTGTTACAGTGCTTGTAGTAACTTTGCTTTTACAGTAAGTTAAAAATGTGTAGAGTGAGCAGGAATTAGCTGTATTTTTGGAAGGCTTTAGTTTTAAAGGAAAAAAAATCAAGTTACTGTTCATTACCTCAGTACCAGAGAATTAATTTGGATTTCTGTGAAACTAAGCCATATTGGCTGCAAACAGGAATTTGTTCTTGGAAGGATAACAACAGCCAGCCTGTTGCCCTTGTTTACACTGTAAAAGGTACATAGGAAAAGAGGGAATTGCATCCAGCATGCACTCCGTGTAATTAAAACATAAAAAGTACTGCTGGTTTGGCTTTCATTCTAAACAAATGTCAGGGCAAATATTCAAAACTAAGGAGAGCCAAGCCGAGGCTGCAAAAATCTTTGCTGTCAAAAATCTCTGTGTGAATTGAGATGACAGTTTTGGCAGTTTCATTGCACCCTTTCTGACCAAAAGAATTCAAACATTTGTGCTTTTATCTACACCTGGATTCAGGCTCCCAGTGACTTAGGTGATGTGTGTTTCAGAGGTGCTTAAAATCCATATGAGTTGCAGCCTACTTCCTAAGGCTGTTCATTTCTCTGCACATTTGTGGTGGTGGTTGTGTGCTTGAGACTGATGCTGTCAATAGCCTGAAATATGCTGTCTCTTGCTAGCTTAATGCAGCAAATCTGAAATTTGCCTTGGGCAAAGAATGAACATACGAATACATCAATGAATTGGCAGATTTTTTTGTGTGATATTATGCCTGAGAGAAGACAGAAAGAAAGTTCATGCGTCACTGAGGACACTAATCTTTGGAGCTAAATGCATCCAGATAAGGGCATGTAAGGATGGTGGAAAATATTTGAAAAAGCAGCTGAAGAAACTTTGCTGCCAGGCTGTCTTGCCATGTAAACCATTACTCAGGCTGAAAGGATCTGTGCTTTAGAAGATAGATTTACTAAAGTCCTTCTATTTGTTATCATTGCTTTGTAGACATTTTGAAATTCATCCCAAGAGTGTATGTCTTAAGAGTTAACTTGCTGTGGGGTATGTATGTATGCATATATATATATATACACACACATGTATCCATTTGGACAGTTTTTAAAGTGTATATATTTAGAGAAAGAGATTCTGAAGAGGGGGTGGAAACAGAGCATCTGTAGAAAGAGTTGTGTTTCCTTATGCACTGCTATGAGTTTTTTGTCACAATTTAAAATAGTACTGAAAAAGGAAGAGAAGAATCTCTCCAAAGGTATTTGAAGAAATTTTGACCAGTGCTCACTTTTATTGTTAAATTTTTAAACCAACTGCTTCCTTGCTTAAATACTTAATAAAGGTATGATAATCTACTTTTCAGGCAAGTTGCCTTGACTAGGTCTTGGGTGACACTTCCACGTGGACTGTGCAGAGCTCAGGATCATCTGACACAAAACCAGAGATCTGGAAGGTTGTTAAGGAC
Organism: Camarhynchus parvulus; assembly: GCF_901933205.1. Lineage (NCBI taxonomy): Eukaryota > Metazoa > Chordata > Aves > Passeriformes > Thraupidae > Camarhynchus > Camarhynchus parvulus. Next base: position 37,943,895 of record NC_044574.1, on the reverse strand, counting down.
TCTGCCTTTCCTATTAAAAGTTCCCCAGGATCCTCAGGCCATTGCTGTCATATTTGCATACCTTGTTCTTAAATAAAATTCCTATGTAGCCTTGCTACAGAACTTGCTCCAGTGTTTAAATGTCACTATTGTAGGGTGGAGGAAGGAGAGTTCTCCATTGTTTGTGTCTAAGCTAGGCCTGTTCTTCTTCAAATTATTGTGACTTATCATCCTCAATGGACATGAAGAATGATTAAATACCAGCTATTTTCTGATGTCAGCTGTTGTCTGATTTCTGACATTTCATTTGAATTGCCTATCTTCATTCTCCTAATTTCCTGACTAAATAAACAAGAATTTTTGCCTCTCTGTGCGTGACATAGTTTGTCACAAAAGCTATGCTTTTAAAACCATGTGGTAGTTTTCTTGTTCTAAAACTTTCCAGTTTGCTGTATTTTTCTTGAAGTGCAGTGGTAAAACTGGATTCAGTATCTAATAGCAAGGAATAAAGGAAGACAGCTCAGTTTCATGTCTTATACTTGGCCTGCCCTGGAATTATATTTCTTTCCCTTTTGAAATAATAGTGTTCATTTCCAAGTTTTAATCTCATAGATTCTCAAGAGATGCTTAACATGTTAATGCTAATTTTCCATTAGCATTGCTATCATGCTTTGAACATTTGCTTGAGTTTCATCATTAGAATACCTCTAGACAAATAATGAAGATTATTGTAAGTGGCAGTTGTTACCTGCAAATGAGTTACAGCCTCTGCAAATTAAGTGTCATCAGCAATTTGAGAAATGTGTTTCTCTATTTCACTTTTCCAATTAAGGCCAAAATCCTAAGTGCTCAGCTTAGTACACAGAGCTCTTTGAAGTGCTTCATTGGACTATATTATTTCAGTTTGATAGAAAAAGAAATCACTCTGAACAGCTTTCTCAGACTGAATAGCTTTACACAGCCATATCATAGAAATTTCAGCCAGACTTTGTTTCCCTGATCTACTAGGGAACTTACTGCAGCTCCTGGAGGCTAACTCAGAAGCCATAAACTGAAATGTATTAAAGCTAATTCTTGTTGCCTATTTGCATACCCTTCAGCCTGACAGAGAGATAAACATGAGGTTTGACATGATTCAATTTTCATTTTCTTATTATACTACATTGTTTAGAAATGGACTGTGATACTGTTTTTCTGTGTTTAGTGTGGATGTTGAACTTACTAACTTTAAATTCTCTGGGCACTCATTTCCCTGTGAAAAATATATGTATTTGCTTAGGTGTTTTTGTTTTCAGACATAATCAATAGTGCTTCAGAAAATCCTTTATTTGAAATCAACTCCCAAGCACGTAGCTCATTCTTCTTTTCGTACACTGTTGTGACTTACTTGGGTGAATTGTACATTTCACCTTTACAGCCTATTGAGTGAGTCCCAAGCATAAGCAGGCCTTTTTCTGGTAAAACTCTGTTTATTAGTCAAGTATAAAATTTGTGAGAATGAGAAATGAAAGCTGTTTCTTAATGTATCACTTGGAATTTTCAAGGGAGGATGCATGTCTCCATTAAAAGCTGGTACAGGCAAAGCCAAAGGTGAAACCAAACTTGAAATTCACTGCCTTGAAGTTGGATGATTTATGGGTTGGGTTTGTTTTGTTTGGTGGTGGTGTTGTTGTTTGTTTGGGGATTTTAATTTTTTGGCGGGGGGGGGGGGCGGGTAGCCTAAAAAGTGACAAAATTTGGTTTCATGGCAATGCTGGCCTAGGTGATTAAGGGCTGGGAGGTGAGGGGAAGGACTGTAAGGAGAGAAGCAGATGGCACCTGCCCACCAGCCTTCCAGCAGATGCTGAGCCTTCCTGAGGGACATTCCCTTCTGATCAACTCTTCCCACCTTTTCCTGTCCATTTCCTTTCCATGTCTTCCTTTACATTTACTGTACTAAATTTTTGGAGTTATTAAGGCATTTCTTTCTTGAAGAGACCTTATCCCTACCTCTTGACAATCTCTTGGCTCCCTGTAGATGGGACAGTTTTCCTATCTCTTCCCCAAAACAGAGAGGAGCAGACTTGTCTGCTTTGTGACTGAGAAGACCCCCAGCTGAAAGTTGAGGAAATTATTCTACTTGGTGGTCACCAGCTAACAGATGAATATTTAAAGGGAAGGGATGTAGTTCTCTGTCTCTTTGTGAAATTAGGCAAATGTCTGCTCTTCTGCTGTGATTTAATGTAAAAATGCAGTCCTTTTTACAAGAATTTCACTGTTTTCACATTTTACATTTACTTACAGCAATGGAATATGAAATGTTTTAGTTAGGAATGTTTCCAACTATTGTCTTCTGCATCTATTCACTTAAGTCCTTTTTGGCTTTTGACAGTATATGTGTATTTTTTCACTTTTTTCTAATGCTAGAAATTACCATTGAAAGCACTTGCTGAAGAATGAAGCCTCTTTAACCATAGAAACATAGAATTGAATATTATCCAAGAAAATTTGTTATCTACGTGACATTCTTGTTTAGAATTTTGGCACCGGTAATTAAATTATTAAGTTGGATATTGGAAATAAATTTGCCCATTACATACTAGCCTGATTTTTTTTCTATCTCTGTCATCTGGATTTGTCTATTTATCTGATTCAATTCCATGTTTTCCATGTCATTCCCATGTAATGGGGCTGAGCCCTATTTACTCAACAAAGGTATAAAGACCCTGTAAATTAATATTGAACCAGTTATCAGTGTTTTAAACAATCCTGTGTGACTTCACTGGAGAAATGGGATGTGCTACAAGTTTTAAATATGATAGCAATGCTGATTTCTTCACAACTGTGTTAAGAACAGCTGATCTTTAGTAGAAAGCACCCATGTTGGGCATTTCCAGCAATAAAGCCATCATAACTTTATTGAGAAGTGTTAAATATTAGTGCAGTCTGGAAAAATAAAATTTCCTGTACTGTTTAAGAAAATGGGAGTGAAAATTGCTGTAAGTGCAATCCTATCCTGTAGGCTAGTAAGAGGAATAAATTAGCCCTGTGAATGTGAACTGCTAAATGGTTGCAATTCCACTGGGAAATCTTGCTGCTGAGAACTGCTTCACAAGGATGACTTTTCTTTTTCCCAGGGTAACCCAGGCTGTGAATGGCTCTTTTTTGAGCAACAGCATTTATGTGTTGCCTTATGGGTATGTGTTCACAGAGATATGAAGAATAAACATGAAGTTATGCAGTTATTGCAAAGTTGCTACAAGGAATTAGTTAATAAATAACAGAAGAAATTAATAATTAACTGCCTTGTCTTACATCTTCCTGATCTTTATTCTGGTACTTCACAGGAACCTAGTTTATCTTCCATCCCCACTTATCTAGTCATGCTTTCTCTTTCATGTTTCCTCTCATTTTGCTTTATTGCCACTGCTCATCTGTGAGTGTATGGTGTTTACAGCCATTGCCAAGCAATCCTGAGGGCTATTTTAACTAAAGCAAAAATAAAGGATAGTTTCATTTTTGTCCTTAAACTAACCATTTAATCAGTAGTGTGAATTAGTGGGGACACTATAGAAAGAAAGATATCAGAACTCTAGTTTCAAAGACAATGTTGTTTTCTTCATTAATAGCACTGATTCCAGATGCATTCCTAAATACAAATTACTTCAGGAAAGCTCATGAATTTTTTTGGTACTGTTTTGCAGGGGATTTCCCAAGAAAACAGGCAGAACTGCTAGGATAGCATCAGATGAAGAGATTCAAGGGTCAAAAGATGCTGTAATTCAGGACCTGGAGAGAAAACTTCGCTTCAAAGAAGACCTTTTGAACAACGGGCAACCGGTATAAAAACATAAAATACCCTGGGGAATGGGAGTGAGTGAGAGTGAGCACCACTGGTATTTTCTCAGATATGCTGCATATAAAATAATTGTTGTAGATTGCTTTTTATGTATACATCATTTTTAATTGAATTTTCAAAACTGCATTTGCAAAAGGAATGATAGCATACATTTTGTTCTATCATTTCTTCTCCTGTTTGAGAACTTTACTTGGACTTAACAAAGCAGTGGAGGTCAGAAAAATGGTGAATTTGCATAAGAAGCCTGCACAGTCTGCACCTCCATGACTTTTTGGGCCTCAAGGGCCATTTGCTTTTGACTGTTCATTACTGAGTGTATGAACATGCACAGCTGTGTTTCAGTCCAGGCTCATTCTACCTTATGCCCAGCCGCTGGATGATGGGGGAAGCAGCGGGTGGTAACTGGACATCAGAGGAGGTACAAGGCAGTTCATCATGAAAAACCAACCCAGTAGGAATCAGGCATCATTAGATTCTGCAGCTGGGGGGCTTCTTTTGACTGACAGAATTTTGACCAATAGAATAGAAGTAACCCATAGTACTAACTTGCAGACTCATGAGTTAATAACCTGCTTGAGGAGTCAAGAAATGAGGGAAAATGAGCATATCAAGCAATGGAAATGCACAGCCACAAAGAGCTCTGTTCCTTTTTATGCACTTAAGATACACATGAAAGATAAAATACCAAATTCTTCCTGCTCAGAGTTGATGAGAAGCAACTTCCCTAAGAATTTTTTACAGTTATTCAGATGCTGTCTTTGAAGCAGGAATTTCTTTTAAGAGGAAAGTAATTTTTAAAATGTAAACTGTCACCCCTCCTTTGTCAATAAAATATTTTTTTAAAAAATCTGAATACCTTGGGATGCCTTTGTGTCACTTTGAAAGGAAGTGGAATTTTACATTTCTCAGGACAATGCCCAGAATTTTACTAATTTTGCTTCTAGATCTGGGCTGTGAACTGTGGTGGTGTAGTTCAAGAAAGCCCATTGAGTCAGACTGTCTATCAACATTGCTCGATTTTGGTTCTTAATAAGGTCAATGGAGTGAAGTAGGGAGAATGTTCAGAGTGTCTGCTGCTTCTGTTACCTTTCTCATTGACGGCACAGCATTTGGCAGTTTTCTGCAGCAGTTAAGCAAAATCACTGCCATAGTGTATTAGTTCCTGTTTTTTCCAAGGAAGTGGGCTGAGAATGACTGTCAATGCCTATTTTGGAAAGTATGGGAGATGTTTGGCCTGGGCAAATGAATGGAATGTCCTGAGAATGCCCACATGGCCCAAGGTATTAAAAAAAAAAAAAAAAAAAAAGAGACCAACTGTGATCAGATGATGTGGGAGCTTGGACTAAATAAACTCTGTTTTGGTGCTTGCCTTGAGGCATTTGCCTTGCAGATTCCTGTCTTGGTTAAATTCTGTATGTGTAATCATGGCAGTGGGCACTTGGAGTGACTGCAGAAGAAATATAAGTGAAGAAAAGTTCATGATTTCCTTAGACGGTTGTAACTGAGACAACACTGCTACCTAGTTGTCACGAGCTTCAGCCCGCTGGTTTAGCTGCAATATGACATTAAGACAAAAATAAATTAAATGAGCTTTTTAAAAAAAACAAGCATGAAGTAGATGTAATGTTTACAATTTCCATTCTTTGTTTGTTTTTCATTTTTCTCTTTAAATGAGGTGTTTCACCATGAAATGAGTTTGGCTTCCGCCAACTTGCATTTTTTTTCAATTTTGATTTGTAAGAAAGTGTCTGAAATGCATTTGTAAATGCAGGAAGAAAACTAATAATGAAATAATTGACATATGCATTAAGATTTTCCTTTAACTCATTTTCTCTTATTAGTGTAAATTGTCTTTTATAAGCTGTGTCCTAAATTTCTGAAAGAGTAAGAAGAAATAGACATTTTAAAATTTTGAAGAATACATTTTTCTGTATTTTGGACAAAATATTCAAGTAGAGTAGAATCTCCTTATCATTTTGTGGCAGTGTTTTCTGCCTTGTGGTTCTAATGTAAAAACTGAGCAGAATGACTTGGATAAGGTTTGGGATGATTTGATATACCCTCTTCTGATGGCCATGATTTAAGCAGTTCCTATTGCTCATTCCTACCCAAGTTCCTGGCACGAGGATGGAAACAAATGGCAGAGTCAGTGCAAGGGTTGCTCAAGCCACTTGTAATACTAAAAAAATGCATTACAAACTGTGGTAGAAAATTTCTGTTAGAAACATATTGCTGCTCTCTTTTATCAACGTTACTTTAAGCATTGCTTACTGTGTACTGCTTTGTAGTTGGAGAAATACTATTTTTTCTTTCTTTTGCTTCCCCCCTCATTTCCTTTTTATTTTTTGTTCAGAGATTAACATATGAGGAAAAAATGGCTCGTCGATTGCTGGGAGCAGACAGCGCTGCAACTGTCTTCAACATACAGGAACCAGAAGAAGACCCTGCAATACAGGTGCCACATAACTCTACAATTTCACAGGAAAAAAATGCCTGTCAGCTTTTCTTTTTTACTGACTATGATTGTCATTAAAATAAAATCCTACATAAGACAATAAATATATACAAGGTAGGATGGTTATTGATTACAGAAGTCATATGCTATCTATTAGTGAAATAACGTGGAGGATCACATGGTCCATTACTCAGTTTTTCCATAAGGCTGAAACTTCTCAAATGTCTGCTTTCTGCTTTAAACTCTTCTGTTTATCCTGTTCTGTCCTGACCTTTAAGTCTCTGAAGGCAGAAATGCATCTCCTATCTTGAAACCATCCTCTCTTTATTTGTGTAATAGGCACTTTTTGGGTGCAGACCAAAACCACAACAGAAAGTCTGTTTGAAAGGCCAGGTACACGCTCTCCATTGTTCAGATGCCAGAGCTGCTATTCAGAAATGTGTAGCATTCGTTTGCTTATGGTGCTGCACAAAGCACATTCTCCTGATAAAAACTGAGCAACTGTCATGGATATCTCTTGGTCTTCTTTCTCCTCTTGATCTTTTCTTCTACCCTTGCAGGAAGCTCGCTCTGTTGGTGCTTCTGTAGTGAGTCCCATGGATATTCAAAAGGTTATAATTTTCACCTTTTTCTGTCTTTTTTTTTTGTCTGTTTTTCTTTCTGTCCCCTTTCCATTCTGCTGTTCTTGGTTAATAACAAGAGGTCATCTAGCGTTAACAACTGTGGAGAATTGGGCTGCACTCCATTTATGAGGATGTTCAAGTTGTTCTAGAAGCCTGTGTGAGTGCAGACAGTTTAAGAGCAATCATCGTGTGCTCCACTATCTTTGTGCTGTAACAATAACATACACTGACATGATACTAACTGTCATATACTTCATGGTTTACTTTTGTGGTGCACTTCAGGAAACAAAGAAATTCTAAAACTATCTGCATCTTACAAGGTATTCCTCTGCTCTTTCATTGTTGCAGTTATCAAGGGTTATGATTAGTTCTGTAACCAATGGCAGAAGCATGTCATGTCATTCTCAGACCAGAGGCAGCAACAGGGGATGGGGATGTGAAAGGATACTTTGCATGAGATGCATGTTCTGTCTTAAATGCAACAAGAGTCACAGACAATGGCCAAAAGCAATTTGAAAGAGCATCTGAATTTCTGCTGACTGAGAAGAGCATTGGCTGTTATTTTTTTTTCTGCTTCTGAGCCATTTTACAGTCTGACATTATCACTCTTTTCAGTAAGATTCCAAGCAGGAATTCTGCACAGTAACAGTTCAAGAAAGCAAATAACAATGTATATCAGTAAATCACAACAAATTCAAGCAAGTCACTCCATGAACCTTTCTGCTCTTCTTGCTATATCTTCAGTACAGTTACGGTAAATTTTGTTTCTAAGGAAGGATCCCACACAAAGGGAATCATAGCAACAGGAGTAAAGGGAAGCAACTATCATGGACTGCCACTGTTGCAATTTTCTCTTATTTTTGTCCTCATTTTTACAGGCAACTGTAAACAAAATAATTTTATCCTTCTGGTTCAGCCTCTGGTAGAGTTCTATGCAAATAGCAGATGTGAACCATATGGTCTTCTAGCCATCTGGAAACAAAACCCACCCTAAATCTGTCTGTACCCTCAAGGAAATATTAGTGTGTTCCTTTTGTCTTTATGAACCGCCTCAGAATACTTTTGTTCTTATAGGATTTTTTTTAAATGGAAAGAAAGCAACCAATGACTTTCTTTCCCCTTATAAATTAGACCTTAAGACAACATGAAATACAGTTTTTGCCTCATACCAGATGTCTTGATTGTTTCATAGGGAAGCTATTGGAGACATGGATTATAGTGTTTTTCTTCAACAAGATACAGTTTCCTTTTATATGTAAAAATTTAATGGCTTGTTAAAGATTGGTAAAATAAAAAAATCCAAACATTAAGAACATATCTTCCTGAGCAATGTGTTGAAGCTGGACACTAATATCTACCTCTCATTTGACAGGAATATAAAGTCTCCAGCTTTGAGCAAAGGCTGATCAGTGAAATTGAATACAGGCTGGAGAGATCTCCTGTGGAAGAATCAGATGATGAAGTGCAACATGGAGATGAACCTATTGATAACAGTATGTCACCATATTTTGAGATAAAGCTGAAGCACTACAAAATCTTTGAGGGAATGCCAGTCACATTTACATGCAAAGTGGCAGGAAATCCAAAGCCAAAGGTAAGAAAAAACAGTAAATCTTTCTAGAGCTTCTCTGAAGAGTTCTGTGTTGGTCCTTTACTATCAGGCTCTGGACCCTATGGGCTGTATCTTACAGGAACAGGAGATATTCACACTTGACAAGAAAATCTTCTATCTAGCATAAACTGCCAAATCTCTTTTAGCACAACTGGAGTTATTCACTCAAAATCTGGTACAAATGCTACTGTGAGGCTTCTGCTCTCAGTTACTCCCTCCTGAGGCTTCTTCTCAATTATTTTACCTGGAAGGAAAGCTTCTGTCATTTTCAGAATTACCTTTCAGGGTACATTTGTGCACAGAATGCAGTGCAATGCTAGAAAGCCCCACATGAGCTGGCATAGGAGTCCCAAAAGCCACCTCATCTTGCTAGCATAGGTAATTAGTTCAGGCATGGTCACATGCTAATGCAAAAATATGTGGGTTTTAGTTCAGAAGCCAGCATGGTATCTCTCATTCTTCAGCATCTATACACACTAACAAGACTGGATTTTCCTGGAATGTAGAAGAAGGCGTAATAAAATACCATAAGCTCCCATATATCCCAACAGCAAGATGAGACATGATGGTGAGGTTTTAATGATGAACTTCTGAGGGAGGGTTGGGCTTGGGAAGCATTTTCTTGTAGCAAATGTAAAAGTACCAGCTGCATGATGTCAGTAGTCTGGAAGAATGCCCTCCTTGGATAGGTTGCATACAACCATTTCAAAAATTGCTTGGCAACCGACTGAATATGCAGCAGGCAAACAGCAGCAGCTTCTTCAACTCCCCTGCCAAAGTGAGTGTCTTCCCTGTGAAGTTCTCACAGCTCTCACAGTGACCTCTTGAGGACAAGGGCTCTTATCTTCTCAGACAAGATCAATGATGCCCTGTCTGATACATAAGAACTTCACAGAAGCACTCACATCTGAATCTCTCATCCAGAGTAAGTTTTATGGGTACTCAGGATTTCAAACAGAGAGAAATGCAAGTGACTATATATGCCAAATGATATGTGTATGATACTGTACAAGCTGTTAATTTTAAAAAAAGGACTTTATGAAGTAGCAGAGGAGGAACAACAGAGAACTAGGGCTGCAAGGAGTGTAGATCAGAAGAAGAAAATCTCTAGAATGAGATATCCACCCCTACACACGTCAGAAGGTTTTACTCCAGGCTAGCTCTAATCTCATCCCACAGGCTGAAGTACATGCACACTAGATGAGTTCTTGGAGCACACTTTCTGGCTTAGTTTCATCTGAAAAGAATCCAGTTCTGTGCTCCAAGAGCACAACATGGTGTGAACCACTGCAAAGTAAGCAGGGTAGATCAGTATACTTATATCAAAAAAGCGCTCCTGCTTCAAACTGAAGACGCAGACACTGGGAAGATAAGCCCAGTCTGACTGAAACCAAACTTTTTATGTCTAGCCTTACTTCTGAGATGACCCTAGGTAAGAGTCTGTTGTACTGAACAAGGGTGGAATGCAAATGGGTCTGTTGCTGATAGAAGTGCAGCGTGTGCAGAGATATTCTTTCTGCCTGAGGCTTATGACTAAGTTGCTAGATGACCTATTATGAGTCAGCCTTAGTCAACTTCACCATTCCCTAATTTCCACAGTTTCCAATTAAGGTGTAGTTTCTCTGTCTGATTTAAGGCAGAGGAAAGCGGATGTCTTCTTTCCCTCACTGGGGCGAGAAGGGTTGCACAGCCAAGAGGCCACGTCCCTAGCACTTCCCCTAAAGCCTGCCCTTACAGAGGAGCATCTGATGTGGATGCCCTGTGATTCACAGCCATGTTCTGGTTTCCTGCAGTGTCAAAGCATGCACATTAAGAAGGGATTTGCTCTTGCACCTGGGACTCTGGCCCTTTGTTCCATTCACTCGCAGATGCTTTGTATAATTTGTTAAGTTGCTTGGGATGGAACCAATATCAGTCCTGTTGTATGGCTACTTGTTAGCCAGGCTTCACAAATGTCCAAGGCAGTGTCTCCCCCTCATCTGTCAGAGCATTCCAAGACAGCAGTTTTGAAAAGCTCAGTGGCTGAGGGCTGCCCTTCTGCTGTCATTTGTTGAAGCTGGAAGTGTTGCTTGTGAATAAATTTTTTACTCTGTCAAATGAAAAGCTGGAAATAATTTACTAACTTGAAGCTCCTCCCTTCTAAGTATTCTGTCAGGTCTGCCAAGGAATGGCTTTGGGAAGGACTGTAGTATTTCTAAAATCTGGCATTCATTACAAGGGATTTTTCTAAGCAGAGTTATTGGCTTGATTTTTTTTCCCCTGAACATGCCATGTAAATTGAATACTGATGTGCAAATTCTGTCTTCATATGTATGACTTTTTAAATCTGAGCCTACTCTTTGTTATAACTTTGGTGCAACGTAAAACTATTTTCTCATTGAAATGAGAAACCTGTGGTGCTACAGGAGGGACTATGCAATACTTCTTTTTAAAGGAATATTCCTCCTCAGAATTAAGACAATGCCATACAAGTGGTGAATTGAGACACAAATGTTACATAAATCTCATACTGCTCACTCTTCACATGGCTGAATATAATTCTTGGTGATTAAAAATGCTTCTGCTGCCCAAGATCAACCCCCCCTTTGTTCTTTGTATAGCATTGTATTCCTAGTCATTGCACACTGGTTTCTGAAAATCTGGTGCAAATAAAAGCAATCCACATGCAGTGTTCAGTGCTCATGTAGTTTATTGGTACATTTATTGAAAGTTATCCTAAAAAGAAAATACTTCACTGCAAGCACCATTGTCTCCTGCAGTGGTACTCTTTTACTTATTAACTCCATGTAAGATAAAAGTAATATTAAGAATTTGTTGCTCATGTGGGATGCCAATACTTTTAAACTCAGTTGATATAAGTTTTGGACAACATATACATGATATTTGGATAGCTGGTTCAGTTAATATTTGTGTGTATTTCCATGCATGTCTCCTGATATTTCTGATAAGTGTACTGTTATTAAATAGTTACTACTTAATGCAGTAGATTTCCAAGCAACATTATGACACATGTAAAGCATGCAAGTTAAAACTCATTTTTTGCAGCAATGTTGTTTTAGCACCCATTAGCATGTGTATGTAAGTGATCAAATATCTCTTACATCTCCAGTAAGTGCTCTGTCAGCAGACAAGAAGATGACTAAACCTTTTGTTCAGGCCACAGAGCCTCTGCAAGGCTGCTGACAGACAAAATGGGAAACAAGTATAACCAGCTATTGAGGAAATGAAATCATTTCAACTTAAGCATAATGCTTGTTAATATAAAAATCATACACAGTAATAAATGTGTAAGGAGAATTTTCACTGATTTTCACCAAAAAAAATCCTCCATTGTTTTTTGTTAAATTCAAAAGTATACCCTTAACTTTGCCTCAAGCGAGTGAATTTCAAGCTTTGAAACGTTGGCACATATGAAGAACCCAGCAGATTAAACTCTATCAGGAATGGAATTGCACATTGCCCTGTCACTTCACTTTTTACTAGAGAGCCAGTGCCCTTTCCTCACTCTTAAGACCTAAATTCCTGCTTCAAGAATGAGCTTGAGCAAAATGTGTGGTTTTGTCATGCTAAACAGTCCCAGCAGGACCAGGACAAACACAGTTGTACTTTGAATGAGTTGGCCTCCTAAAAATGATGTAGGTATCTTCAGAAGTGTCTCAAATGCTGAACACAATTGATGTTATCTGTAGTACACAACTCAGAAACAACAAGTAAATAATGTTCTACTTAAACATGGATTTGGGCAGCTGAGTACAGCCTTCCTAGTATAACATTTTTCAGATATTCCTCTGTGTGTGTTCATGCATACAACATTTATTTTTGATTCCAGCAGATATCAGTTTGGGATTTTACTTTATTATTACAATGTAAAAAAAAAAACTCCTGAAAGCTCGGTCAATTTTTTCCCCTTCAAGTTTGAGGCACTAAAAGTACTTTTTTTTTGTGTGTAATTCATGGATTACTGTAAGATATTATCCCGCATACATCATTTTTTGGCTCACTGAAAGTATATCTTGGGTCAGCCAGAGAATAAAATTATGTATCAAAAGTACTGGAAAAGCCCTCTGTTTGATAGCCAGTGTAACTGTTCTGTGCAGCGTGGAGCTGTGCTGGTGCTGGCATACAGTTATTAAGGGATGTCCACTGCTGCTTTGCTTTGAAGTATTTCCTATGACTTTGCAAAGCTGCCCACTTGCGTAGCTGGCCTGTCACACTGGGGTGACATTGTTAGGTTCAATCATGTCACTACCACTGAGCTGCTCACTGCCAGCTGAGCAGCTCTATTCCCTCTGGCATTTTGGTCCAGTCCACTCAGCGTAATGGATATGAGACAAAACGGGTGTTTCAACAGTGAGATCATTGCTTCTATTTTATTCATCACTGAATTAATTAAGCCTATCATTATCTTGGGTTTTTTATTTATGTTTTTATTTTCAGAAAAGAGAGCAAAAGCATTCTCAAGGTTTTTCTGCAACTTTTTCAGATTTAGGCAAAATAAATGTAAAGTTAGTGATCTCTGAAATCAATAATCTCTTCTTTGTAATGACATTTAGTTTCAGTTCTTGAAATGTTCAGCCCTTATGCACCTGTATGTTCTGCTGGAAATCGTTCAGGCCGTTGTTTCTTTTCAGACCACTGATAATCTTGTAACTGTTAGTGAAAGTGACTCATAGAATGAGGAGTCGATCAAAGCAGTTTTCTTTTACTACTCACCAGAGAGTTTTTCAGCAGTTAGTTAGTGCTATTTGTATTTTTAAAATATTTATGATATTTTTTAGCAGTTCGTTAGTGCTATTAAATGAGAAATTATGGCAATGAGCACCCACCTCTTACCAGCTGTGCTTTGCTTTTTTTCCTGTAGATTTATTGGTTTAAAGATGGGAAACAAATTTCTAAACGGAGTGATCACTACCGAATTCAAAGAGAACCTGATGGAACTTGCTCACTGCATACTGCAGCCTCCACCCTGGATGATGATGGGAATTACACTATTATGGCTGCTAACCCACAGGTAAATGCAGGTTTGGCTCCAGAGCAAACATCCTTCTGGACATAAATCTTCAGAAAACGATCTCATCTCACATATGCATGATTTAATTAAATGATGAAGTCACCATAGAGTATGCAAGTTAGATTTCTGTTTTCATCTTGCATCAGTAGGGTGGGACCTTTCTATCTCCAAGAGATTAGCAACTCAACAGTAGTTTTTTTCCTATGGTTTGAGGTTTCAGGGGGAGGGGTATCATTTTTTAATTAGTCTTACACTAGTTGTTTCAGCTGATAACATCTCAGTATTCTAACTGAGCACAGCTAGCACATATATATAAAGGGAGAAAAAGATCCAGTTTACCAGCAGAAGTAACCCAGTCCAGAGATTTAACTTTCTTTTGTTCACCCTACTCACTGACTGAGGCCAATTTTTTTTAAATGAGTGGGAGTATATCACACCTCAACATGCTTACATCAGGCAGATTGCAAGTCGGTAAGGCAAAAAAAATCTAGCACTATTCTGTAGCAGTCCTGTATTCATCTTAGCACACTGTTCTGGAACACAGAGTGTTACTGGTTTAGCAATGCCATTTTTTCTTTGCAGATTTAATATAAGAATTGAGGTACACAGCAGAAGCCCACTAGTCCATTAGACACAGCCAAACTTATAGATAGCTCATCCTATGGAAGTAGCTGTTTCAATCCACTTTTCCTACACCACAGCAAATTGAGGGGAAAGAGCTGCATGTGAGAAACCAAAGCAGTAACATAACTTTTGGGATGTAATGAATTATTTTCTTCTGTAGTGCCAAATATCTTGCCAAGACTAGGCCTGCAAGCAGAATCACACTGTAGAATAGCAAACTGTATCACTGAGACAGAGTTTAATCTAAGCAGGAGTGTTGTGCTCTGTTATGCATGTTGCTAGGTTACTCAGCGTGACGCTGCCATTTTTGTCTCACTCTTCAACTTGTCAGTGCTGCTCATACTGCAGAGGGCTTGGGAATACAAGGGGTTGTACACACAGGCAACACACAGAGAGCAGTTTTTGGGTAGATTCTATGAACTGCAGTACTTAAATGTAGGTGGTTTAATTATTATTTCTACATATGTAGAAAAGTAAAGAAAGTAAAAGAAATATTAATGAAATAGCGTAAGGCCGTGGAATTGTTCAAGCTGGGAGCTTTTACACATAGATGACATTGTTACCAATACTTGGTACCATTTAAGTTGTGATATTTCACAACAGGTTTAAAAATATATGCATGCTCAAGGTAAGAAATGCCCTGTTCATCTTCCTCTAAGTGGTGTCTCAGTGCATGCGCAGAGTTTCACTGTCTAGTGTTACTGTGTGCTCCAAAGTCTTGGAGAACTTGGTGAACAAACTGCCTTTGTGTTTGGGCAGTGTACTCTGTCCCTGAATATTTACAGCCTACTTTGGAGCATTTGTTGTTCTGGATAATGTTCATTCAATGACACAACAGTGACCCAGGTTACCAGTTCTGGTCATTGATGGCACTACTTTGTTAGTGGATTTTTGGATGTACTAAAATGAGCTGGGTTTGTGTGGTTCCCAGCTTGGAGCTTGAAAAAGCAGCTTTGTTAAATGATAAAATTCTGTGCTTGTGCTTTTTCCCCTCTTTGGAGAAGAACCAGAAGCATCCTCCTTTTTACAGTGTAATTCCCAAGCAAACATACTTATCTCTTCCATTATTTGCTTGCTTTTACTATGCATTTAACAGTACAATGGAGGCAAAGAAGGGCTGTGAGTTAATGCACTAGCCTTTCACACTCAAAGATCTGGATTCCAATTCTTTTAAGTCATCCTGAGTGGAAATAATTTTGGCAAAGTCTTCTCAATTCTAATGGAAAGTTGTCCACGTCTCAAAGCTATCACAAACTTAGGCAAATTTGGCAACCTTTTCTTAAGAGAGCGAAGTACATAAATATAAGGGAGCTCACATCAGAACTCTGATGGACCAGCAGATATTTGCTAGGCTGCTGCTGTGTTTGGTCACTGCTATTGGAATCACCAAACTCTAAAGCAAAAGATGTGTTCTCAACTGATAGAAATCAGTTTTATTAAAGCAAAGGAATCAGTTTTATTAAAGGATTCAGTTCATAAAAGCTCTGCCAGTCCATGCCATCTCCTGACCTGGGCTAACATAATAAGATTTATGTGTAAAAAGCCTTGTTGACAGACCCTGGAGATTGTCCATAGTAGTTAACACAGCAGGCCCCATTGCCCACGGTATAAAGTGCAGTGAGCTGGAATTAAAGTTCTGACACACCACTGGGGTTTGTTGTAAAATTTGCCATAGAAGTTAATCCAGAGCAAATGGACCCTGGGCCTAGACAAACACAAAACCTTGCCTGGTTTAGGGCTTTAGTTAGAGATCATATCCCTTAACTGAGCTCTTTCTCGATGGGCTCACATCGAGTTCTTATTTTCACCTTTCTTTTTATCCCATTCCCTAGGCTTCTTTGCATTACACACCCACAGTCCTCAGCCTGGAGTTCTCTTTGTTTCTAGGACATCATCTCATAAATTACTTCCCACTCATTGTTTCCATCCTCTCCATCCTGTAACTTTTCCGAAATCTTTGGCTTCCTGCTTAATCTTCCCTATCCAAATTCCTTATTGCCCTTTGTGTTTCCATTTGTGACACCATCATGTACTGGGATATGCAGAAATGATCCCAAACTATGTGTATTCATCACCTGCCAGAAAAATATTAATGTGCAGTGGTACCCAAAATAGAAATTCATTTGTTTCAGATGTCTTCAATGGTCTTGTAACATAAGGGGGAAAATAAAGCTTTTACATAAGGAATTGCTGTGGGTCTTGGACAATTTTAATGGCTTATTTTACTGCAGGGATTTTCCTTGCGGACTAAATGGGTCATGGGAATAGAAGTGAGACACAGTCTTCATTTCTAAGGGAACACAAAAGTTGTTGCTATTTGAAGGCTGCTAGTGAGCCTGGTGAAATTGTTTTTTGATGGGCTTTGGACAGTTCTTAAAGAACTGCTATTTGCAACCCCACAAGTACTGTGATAAAAATATTTGTCACTTCTATGCTGGCAGACTTGAGTGTGGAGCTCACAGCTTAGAGCTGAAATACACTGCAAAGCTCATGTGAATGTTGCTTTACTGCAACCAGCCCAGGAAGCGGAGCTGTTATTTATTATGACCACCAGATGCTTTCACCCCTTACAGGGCAGTCTCATCCCAAATCTGTTAGGACTACTGCTTGTGGTGGAAAACCTGCCTTCTAAAACACAAAGTAAAAGAAAAAAGGGGCCAAATACACCAGAACCATGTTTTATTTATCATTCATTAAAAATACCCTGAATAATCACCAGTGTCCATCAGCACAGCTGTGCCTTTCAGTGCAATTCCTCAAACCAGATTCACTCTGCAGAGAGGACCTGTTACGTACCTGTCAAATTCTTTTGGCTTTCACAATAATAGGGGATTTTTTGAGTTTTGGGCCCACCAGATCAAGTAGATCAATCCACTTTGGAGGCAGCAACTCTGTTGGTAACTGCCAACACTCACCATGGGCCATCTTCTGCCCACTTGCCACACACAGAGGAAACCTCCTGCCCACATCAATAACAGTCAATAAGAACTTGGAACTTGATTGCTAGTGGTATTAACAGTCTTTAAAAAAAAACAAACATAAATGCATTATAGTCACAGTCATTCCAGTCTGTTCAGTGTTAGATTGGAAGCTGATAAAATGAGTAGGAAAAAAAAAGAAGATATCAGGTTGAACATTTATTATTACACATTTTAAGCCTTTTAATGTTCCTTTTCTCTGTCATCCTAACAGGGCAGAGTAAGTTGCACGGGCAGGCTGATGGTCCAAGCTGTAAATCAAAGAGGCCGCAGTCCTTGGTCACCTTCAGGTCAGCCTCACATAAGAAGGTATTTGATGCTTCTTTTTTTTCTTTTAATAATATGGATTTTGCAAAATAACTGTGGTAAGGTAAAGAATGTGAGGTAAGCAGATAAGTTAAAAGCATGGCATTCAGAAAGAAATGTGACCTCTGCTGTCTGAAATTGCTACAGAACTTGCACACTCAGAAGTATAAACAACCTCTGAAATTACATTCATTTTAAATATCTTTACATTTCCTTGTCTCCTCCTCCTCCTTTCTCTGTGGTGTTCACTAGTTACTCTGTATCTCAAATTACACTATCAACTGTTGGGAAGGCTCTTGCCATTTGGGCTTTTAAAAATATTTCATGTGATTAGGATTCTACCAGGAACCCCCATCTTCTGCAGCTTCTAGGAAGTGTTCATTTAATAACTACATGCCAAAGAGGTTTATCAGATTTACATTAGAAGTATTTTAGTATTTTATTATTTAATATTTCAGTTCAGTTTCTTATAGGGAATTACGAGTCAGAAATAAAGTATTAAACTTATCTTTGGTGAGTTTACAGTTTCTCCCATATGAAGCTATGGGTTATGTTTTTGGACCATAGAAGGGAATTTTTCCCTTCAAATAATTTTTTTCTTTGCCCAAAGCATTTATGAGGCTGTTTAACACAGCTTAGACAGCTTTAGATTATACAAAAAAGTTGCTTTTGGTTATCAGGCAGTTTCAAGTTATCAGGCAGTTTTGTTTCAAGGCAGTGTGAGGGCTCTGGTTTCTGGATTCTGCTGTAACAAGGCATGTGTTTTGCTTAATGCTTCCAACAGCCACAGAATCTCAATATTGCCCAACGTATACCGAGTACATGTAATTACACAGTCAGTGTACAACCAGGAAAGGACTTCTGTAACAGTTAGTACTGTACTAGTATGTAATGTAGAACTGCTGCATGTGAAAGAGGCTCTCTTCCCCCTCTGGTAGCTATAAAGTGTTAGGAAGTGAGGCTAGTTGGTTAAAAGATCTTGTCAGTCTTATTCCTGCATGGAACAAACTGCAACCCTGAAAGCATTTCCCAGCATTTCTCTGAGATGGCCACCAACTCCCTCTGCAGTGTCACCTTGTGTTAAGCCCAAAGCGCAGAGTGCCTCTGGAGGGGAATATGCTGCCAGGCTGCTCTGTGAGAACAGCACAGAAAAGGCTGGGACTACCTGCTGCAGCATCTCCAGTCACTAATGCACTTAGCACCTTCAGGTAATGGGTAAAAATGGAAAGTCCACATTAACCCCTGAAGGAAAAGTCTGCCATGAAGAATCAGGTTTCAGCTGAGTAAGTCAGTGCACACGGGATGACAAAGGGGAAAGACCTTTAAAAGCAAAGATGATGGGAAGATAGGTAGGGGTGAAAGCATCAGGCAGCTGCCACTCCTGCAGCTTCCTGAAGGATAAAATGTATCTCTCTTTTTGTGAGGGACAGAACCTCAGGTAATAATGGAGGAGCCTCTTTTCAATCTCTCCAAATGCATTCAACATCCAAGGCCACTTCTTGCTGGTATTTTATTTTCTAATGGAGACAGGCACTCAAGCAGCTGCTATTGCTTTGGGTTGGGTGTGCAGTGAATAATGAATTAGAAATAGGGGATTTCTGTTGAGCAGTTTAATGAAAATTAGGGCAATTATTGGGGATTCTTATTTCCTGTAAAATAACCATGTTAAGGGCTTATCCCATTATCTTTGCTCTGGAAGAGCAGTTTCTGTAAGCACTCAGCACAGAATCTCTGTTTAGTGACTTCTCACTATGCCCACTGGAGGGTTCACCCAAGACTGATGAAATGGGAGCACATAAAACCTTCCTAAGACAGAGTCCTGCCATTGGCTTTTCTAATGTAATATCCCAAATTACTGTTCTCCCATATACTGTGGTATTTGTCATGTCTATTGCCATTGACTTTTGATAAGTAATATTCCTATGGCACTATGATATTATTTCTATAAGATTTTCTGCTTGAGAATAACAAAACTATTTGTTTGCTTCTTTTATTACAAGTGTAATTATTAGCTTAATGAATTTTATGACTTGTTACACTGTTGACAGGCTTTTTCCTGAAGTATATTTAATCTCTTACAGAATGTGTTCTGGCAGAACTCTGGGGTTTTATTTTACTCTTAATGTATTTTTCTGAAATTTGCTTAGCTGACAAACATCACTCTCTTAGTATCACTTGATGTGGGTGGCCACTTTTGAATTTTTTGATGTGTACAAAGCTTGGATTCAATCCCTTAGATGACAAGGTACTCAACAAACATTGTGTCACCTAAGCATGGCAGCCAGAGTCCAAAATAAGTCATAAAATACATGAGATTTAAAGAAGATTTTAAAACTAAACTTTCCTATCACCCTGCTCTCAATTAGGGGATTAATTTGAACTTAATCTCCTTTATTCCAAATTAGTGATAATCCTCAATGCCAGTCATAAAGTCTTCTTCATCTTCTTACTCACTGAAATTCCCAGTGCATTGTACTGTACCAACCCACAGAGTCTCCACTGGACACATTGAGTACATGATGTCAGTTCTGCTGAAACTGATCTCTGCAATGTGATGGCCACATTGTAACTCCAAAGAGCCCACAATGAATCCAAGTTATTCCAGTCTTTTGCAATTTGTCATTCCTAGACATCTGAAGCTACTTGGCTGTACTCATTTCATTATTTGTTTAAAACCACAAAATATTTTAGAATTGAAATTACCCTAGTTTCACCTCTCAAGGCAAAGGCTTAAAAAAGAGTCTGTCATTTTAGGGTAAACTTACAAAGAGATAGAAATGCAACATCTGTGTTCACAAATTCTTAACTTCTTTGTTTTCCATTTTATTTAACATAATTTCCTCCCACACACACCTCCCAGTTTTGACCAGTGCTGCCTTTTCCTGCAGCTGCAGCAGTGAGATGATGGCGGCTTTCACACTTCTGTGGTGCCAGTTCACCTGTTCGGCTCAGCTTCACAAAACCTTACGAAGCACCAGTTACTTGTACTTTGTTGGCATCTTATCAACAGGATGCTTATCAATAATGTGGAGGCAGATTTTGCTCAAGTTGTTTGCACTGTGCAGCACTCACTTGACTAGATACCTTAATTTCTAACTGGTCTTGCAGAACTCATTACCAAACAACATCACTACACTTGTTCCTTATTGCTCTCTATCTTCCATCCAATCTACCTGCATGAGGCATCTACGTCTCCAAAGCTGATCAGGAGCTCACCAGTTAAGGCTCAGAGCTGCTTATGAGCTGCAATGTTGGACCTACTGAAGTAGCTTTAGACATTTCAAGCGGCAAAGACTATGAGGTGCTCCAGACATGGATTTAGGCACCTAAAGAGTTACATGAGCTCTTGGTGTGTGCAGGGATGTCAGTCTGTGTTTCCCATTTCAGTATCCAGTCCTACATTATTAAGCAGTATTGAGTGATATCTATACAAACCCCCCAGCCCCTCCATTTGCCCTTAGTTACAGCTGACAACTGTGATGATCATTAAAAAGTCAACATTGAGCTATTAATAAGAGAATACCATAGCCAAGGTGATGCTTGGCCAATTCAAACACAGCAATATCAGAGACAAGGGCAACAACAGAGCAGGGCAAAATAAATCAAATTCAAGCAACTCTAACTGCAGCCTCAGTGGAGCAGAGCATGCAGCTGGAGTGTTTATCTCCCATGCAGTAGTACAGCGTGTTTTCCAAATGTGACCATTGAGGGTTTTAGGCTCTTTTATGTTGTGAATTATTTTAACTTGGAGAAATGACCTTGGGCAGTAGAAAATGCATATGGGCACCTGTACTGCAGTATGGACACTGCAAACAGTGGCCAAAACAAAACACTGGCAGAAGTTAACAGGATGTGGGATTCAAATAAGAGAATTTCACTGAAATGTGTCATTGATAAAAGAGGTCTTTGGAGGATATTTGAGTGGCTCCTCTTCTTTACACAGGATGTTACTGTAGGCAGCAGCTGGCTCCAGAACAGAACCCACTGGAGCTGATCAGGCAAGGACAAAAATGGACATAAAATTTTGCTTCAAGATTATTTGATTACTAAATCACACAAATGGAATCATCTAATTTAAATAGAAACAAAAATCCAGTTGAATGAGGAATCACTTAGAAAAAGATTTGATGCATTAAATTAAAAGCAAAGAATAGCCAATGCTGAAAATGGATTAAATGATATCATGGAAGCTTTAGGTGATTGATACGGTATCAATCCGTGTATGGGACAGGACATTTATCAAACTGTTTATATTAAAAAAAATCAAACAAAAGAAACTAGCAGCCAAAGTTATTCTCCCTATTTCTCACAATTCAGACTCTCATTGTTTCAATTCCACAGTTTGGTGGTGTTGAAAATATTCAAGAGTATCTCATACAAAAAACCTGTTAAATGAGGAATAAATATATCCACAGCAATTCAATACACAGAATTTTCTGTACAGTCTTCACTAGTGCAGAACAAGAGAAGTCTGATGTGAAAGGTCTCTTGTCAATTGAGATGAGTTAGCTTTTAGCTGTTATTTGCTGAAAGGGCATCATGACTAATGAACAGTCCATGTACTTTCTGGTGTAATCAGCAGCAGTGAGGGGATTAAATACACAGGACACTAGAAATGGGGAACTAAAGCTACATGCTAAGGCCTGCCAACTTATTTTACTCGTAGTTCAGTGATTTAAAGACTAAACAAAAATACTATCATTCATAAAATTAATTAATATTGCAAGCTATTATTCTGTAGCAATATTTTTTATAGGTCATAGTTTGTCACAAGATGTGAATTAAATGAAAGTAATTAAATAACTGTAGTGTCATAATTAACTCAGTCTGGGCCAAATGCTACCAGTGCGTGTGTGTAAATATGGGGTGATTATGGTATAGGTTAAAGAAGTGGTTTAAAATTCAAACCAGCCTTATAAGTGATTATGACTCTTCTGATTAGCAGAGAAAAAAAATAATTTACCTTTATTTCATGTTATTTTAAGACCACGATCTCGATCAAGGGACAGTGGTGATGAAAATGAACCAATTCAGGAACGATTCTTCCGGCCTCATTTTCTGCAGGCTCCTGGAGACCTGACTGTTCAAGAAGGAAAACTATGCAGGATGGACTGCAAGGCAAGTGTCATGCAGAGGGTAGCAGCAGCCTTTTGATAACATCAGCTGACTCAAAAACCACATTGGTTTCTTTTCAAAGCAGTTTTGCCTATTGGCAGTTTCGGCTCCTGTTAGCAGGGTAATTAATCTCATTGCTCATGAGTGAGTAAGTGGACAATAAAAGTTTCCCTCCCGTCCAATGAAAGTGCTTCAGGCAAATCTTAGAGCTCACAGTAAACTGATTTACAGAATTCAGCTACACTGGGGTGTGGAGGGAAGCAGCACATACTATAAAGACAATGTGTTTCTATATTTTAAGTCCTTTTACTGCTTGAGTTTTGAACCCCTGTTAAAAATTTCAAACAGTATAAACCTGATTTATGACTCTGCTGAGCAGAAGTAATTCAGGCTTAGGTGACTCCTGTTTACTTTATGCTGACCTATTTGGGAGAAGCTGTTTGCTCTGGAGCAGTCTCCACAGCAAGTGGCACAGCTTTCAAGAGTGCAAGACTTGTCCACACAGACCCAGCATTAACTAGTGCAGGTGATGCTGTCACCAGGGCACACCTCAGTGGAATGCAACTTCAGAGGTCAGTAGTCAGCTAACATCTTTTTGTCTGCAAGTATTCCAACAAGAAGTTAATCTAGAAAGGAGTATCTTCTCATTCCATCTGAAGAGCAAACAATAAAAAAGACAAAAGGTGTCACCCTGCCTTTTGTTTTGCAATGTATTATTATTTAACTTCTAGCCTATCTACACACTGATCTTTTTTCAGTCACGCCCATAAGACATCATGGAATTTAGGGAGTTGGCCAGAAAGTTAAGTAAATGACTACAACTAACTCAATGTGTAAATCAGGACAGAATTAGATCTTGAAATCTTTTGGTACACTTGCAGTAGCAAACTAAACCAAACTTCCTTGAAGAAACAAGTCAAGACTCCTCCAGTGTTTCATGTGGCTAAAACAATTTCCCACTGTTGTCTTTACACTCAAGGTTAGTGGATTACCAACTCCAGAGTTAAGCTGGCAGCTCAATGGCAGACCAATTCGCCCCGACAGCTCTCACAAAATGCTGGTGCGCGAGAACGGGGTGCACTCCTTGATCATAGAGCCAGTCACAGCCAGAGATGCTGGAATCTACACCTGCATTGCCAGCAATCGAGCTGGTGAGAATTCATTCAGCCTGGAGCTCACTGTTGCAGGTAACATCTTTGTGCTAAGCTTTCAGACTGAGCAATGCCAGGATAGCGTGAAAAAAGGAGGCATGAATGATATCAAATGACACATTGAGGGGTCGAGGGTAAGAAAAGGAAACCTGGCAGTAACAAAAGTATAGGATATTTATAGGTGAGCTATTCATGTTACATTGTGGCATAAGTTGTCTGGCATGTAATGTCTTTGCACACAGTTAAGAAAAGGGGGCTGCTGGCCTTGAGGCCACAAACCAGACTATTTCCCTGGATGTTTCTTTGTAATGACAATCTGTGCAGACCCACGTCTACCCCTGGGCAGCCAATGGCAATGCCTCGTGCATTTCACAGCGCATCAGACTAATGCCACTGCAGACTTCTGGTACAGCAGTTCCTCCTTCAGTTAAAAGTCTGTGCTTTTGTGGAATATGGGGGAGCACTTTTTACCAAGCATAGTGCAGCCAGTTTATCTAGTTGTTGTGCTTTACATTTCAATTATTTTAAGACAGAATCAGCTTTTTAGCACTCACTTTTCCTCCTATTAAAATGATGATGGGACTGTTTTCTTCAGAGGAACCAGGACTGAACTTCTTGATTAATGAAGACAACACTTATGTTTCCTGCCACTTAGGTCTTTCATAATTGTTTTTGGCATACTGCTGAAAGAAAGGCTATGTTTTCATAGACAAATGTCAACATAACCCCAATCTTTATTTTCACAGCTAAGGAAGTACAAAAAGCACCTGTATTTATAGAGAAGCTTCAAAACACAGGTGTGACTGAGGGATTCCCAGTGCGACTGGAGTGTCGAATCTCAGGGGAGCCATCTCCTCAGATATTTTGGAAGAAAGAGAACGAGTCACTCACATACAACACTGACCGAGTGAGGTTAGACTGGCTTAGAATAACCTCCCCATGTGTAACTTCAATGATGATTTATCCTGTAAAACAAATAAAAACCTAAAAGGTCACATGAACACTTTGTGTAAAGGGCATCTCATAAATATTAACTAGTGTTTGTAATAATTTATGACATTTACACAAACTTGCAGGCAGCCTGGTGCCTGAACCAGAAGTAAAATGTTACTTGTTTTCCATCATTAGATATACACAACCACCTTTGCACTCTAAGGAAGAGGAGAACTAGTTTTACTCTTCCTGGATCAAAACTACAGAAATTTGCTAGTGAAAATCAAGGTTCCAAAGGAACAATCTGTGCTTTTCAGCAGAAACTCTGATTCATAATTCTGCTGTACAGTTAAGCAACTAAGATTCAGTATTTTATATTTTAAGATCTTCCTCGAGTTTCTTTATCCTTTCCACAAAAAGTCTGGGTAAGATCTGGTGTTCCTGCTACTCCAGATGTCTTAATCCATAATCGTGAAAGAAAAGTTACTTCATGTGTTTTTTCTTCTTAGTTTTCAATCCAGGATATTAAACTGCCAAATTGTCAACCATACTCAAGGCTTTATTTTCCACTTGCTAAGTTCAGACGAAGTTCCATTTTAATTAAAATTTTAATTAGACTATAATCAATCTGTAACTAAGATTGGGTCAGTTTATAATGCCATTTTAAAACAGCTTACACTGGGTTGTGATTTAAATAGTAATTTTCTACTTTTCTTTTGATTAGCATGCACCAGGATAACTACGGCTACATTTGCCTGCTTATTCAGGGAGCTACAAAGGAGGATGCTGGCTGGTACACTGTTTCAGCTAAGAATGAGGCTGGGATTGTGTCTTGCACTGCCAGGTTGGATGTTTATAGTAAGTGGCTTCAATTTTCACGATCATATTAATCCCCCCAAAAGCAACAGTTCTACAAGTTTTGGGTTGTTCACAGAATGGTTTACATTGGTCTCTCTTTCTTTTGTTTATAGTTTCTCCTCAATAGTAAACATCCACTTCAAGACAACAAATGCTCTGTCAAAGTATATTTCACCATCTTTCAGACACCTAAAGCAAAACAAGCTTGCATGCTTTCTGGTTTTGCTTTGTACATTAAATATAGCTAATTAACAACAGATAACAGCATGATCATATGATTTTTGTGGATCATTGTTACTATTGTTTTGCTGGCACTTCCCTAACCTTTTGTATTCTTTTGTACATCAGTCTGTAATACACCTGTGACAGCTACCCAAAGTGTAGTAGATGTTTTTATGGCTTTCTGCTTAATTACTCAGCTTGTTCCAAAGCAGCCCCATTTTTTTTAAAGAAATATCTCTTACCAGTCTTCTCATAGCAAGAATTAACTGGGAGGGGGACCTCATATTCTACTGATAAAGGATGGTTTCTGGGGTGGTGCTGGAAGTGGGAATTGTGAATAAGAGATTTGGCTCAGAATTCTTCAGTATAGAGGGGGTGGCAATGGCAACAAGATAATTTCATTTTACATGCCACAACTCACCCTAGAACAGGCCTGTTACATAATAGGAGTGCACAGAAACAACCTCCTTGCTGTCACCCTTCTCAGTGGCACAAGGAAATAGAAAACAATGCCAAAAAGTAACACAGACTGTTGTATTTACTTACCAGATTGGAAGGTGAAACTAGATGCTGAGAAAAAAACCCCAAAAAACAACAATGTGAAGAAATTAAACAAATTTACCTTTGATATAATGGTTTTCTGCTTCTCAGAAATTACTATCTCCTTCACAGAAGGTTGACTGAGCATCTGGCACACTTAGGTGCACCACTCAGGAAGGCTAACACTTGTTCTTTCCTTTTCAATCTCTAGCTCAGTGGCAACAACCCCCTCAGCAGACCAAGCCAAAGAAGGTGCGGCCCTCAGCCAGCCGGTACGCTGCTCTCTGTGACCAAGGACTAGACATCAAAGCAGCTTTCCAGCCAGAAGCAAACCCGGTGCACCTGACAATGCAGCCTGGCCTGGTAGAGAGTGATGATCTGTAGATTCAACTGCCCCTTCCATCATTTTCTTTCAAAGCAGAAACACTGAAAGCCATTGCCTTGACCAATGATACTCCTATGTCACTTTATGCAAGGGCAGACACCGTCATGTACAAAAGATAAACAACAAACACAGTAATCATATATTCCTTATTCATTATACAAAATTAGAAGAATAGATAGATTATTAATAGAAATGTACACATTGCACAACAAATCACATTCACCAGTTCCTTAACCTATGTTGCTTCATAACCCTTTTCATAGAGGCCAAAATGCATCAGAGAGAAAGATTTTTCACTACATACCTTCGTAAGCAGTAAGTAGATGCTACACAGTCTTAATGGTGCAAGATGTTTTCTTCAAGGGTTATCAACAGTTTTAAAATGGCTACACACATTCTGACAGCTACGATGAACAAGTGCAATATTATAAGAATGAAACAGGAAGGGACAAGGAAAAGAAATGTAAGCAAATGCTGTATCTCTGCAAACTGCTTTCTATTCAACCATGAAAAAAGAATCTTTCTTTCAATGCTGTTAGTATGGACATCAGGACCCTAACTTTCAATTCATTTGTGTTTTTCCTTTTTGCCATCTCAGAGGAGGCTTATTTACAAACATACAGCAATGACAGTCTAAGCAGAAGTAATTTTACTTCAGCAGGCCAACAAAGAAGAGTTGACACATAGTAACAATCTACTCCAGATTACACATTGGTAACTAGATGGGAAAAAAATGCTGATAGTATTTTTAACTGCAGTGAGTTACTGCAAGGGGTGGGAGGGACTGGGCAAGAGGTTGAAACTGTCTGGATTTCTGGACAGCAGTGTGTAACCTTGTAATACTCCCATTCAAAATTCTGAAATTCTAAGGTGAGCTGAAAACTAGGGAGTGTATGTATGGAATGTTTGACTGTTTAAAACTTGTGTAATATGTATGAGGATTTTAGAAATGTATAGCAAGTGAAAAATGGATTGAAACAGAAACTACACTACAGATTTAAGTGACAAGTATACACCACAGGTGATAGTTTGCAAATCTGAGGAAGTAGAAAATGAAGATAGGCAAAAAATTCCAATTTGCTTTTTGTTTTTTCTTCTTAATATAACATGTCTCTGGTAGATTTTATTTTTTCCTTCTCCTGACTGCAGGCAAACATCAACTCTGTTGAGGGGTAGAGTCTGTGAACCATAGGTGAAAAGCCTGAAGGCTACTTACAGAATGCAAGGCAAATCCATCTGGAAGTGGAGCCCCACTTAAGTCACACCTGACTGGGTAGTTTTAAATTAGAACCAAATGAATTTCAGTTGAATGGGAGGGCGGGAGAATGGATGGAAAAATTACTAGGCCTGACAAGGAAAATGAGTGTTTGATGGTACGAGCTACGATCCTTTTCTAGGAAAGGAAAACACTGTATTCCTTATATGAAGCACATATATGGTATCTTTCATTATTTATAATAAAAGTGTTGAAATCTTTTATCTCAGTTCATTTATTCAGAAGTCCTGTACTTAGGGGTTTGTTTGTTGGTTTTTTTTTTAATTTTGTAATTGTGTACACCATATATTGCATTACTGCTATACGTGTATTGCTTTGTAAGTACACAAAGTTTGTTTTGTTTTTTAGTGACTAATAAAATTTAGCACACAAGGTAGTACTTTTCTGGTACAGGATATGACTAGTAATGGGGATTGGTTAATCCAGATTAACGTCAGTCTGTCAGGTGGGAATAATCTGATTTTATTCTAGAAGTATGTCATATCTTTTGCCAAATTTTCCTCAACTGTGACATGCTAATTTACTTTTTTGTTTAGCTTCACTAGCATTATTTTGCCACTTTTTATTTGTATTTATAAAAATGTATTATCATTACTTTGGACTGTTGTGCTGATATAATGTGGGTTTAGCATCAATAAATATTACACAAATAGAAAGTTTTCCTTCTGGTAAAGATTAATAACTGTTTCAGTACAAGCATTCAACTGTAAGATTTGGAAATTTTAAATATTATGAATACAGATTAAATGAGGTCTATATGCAGCATCTAAAAACTACTAGAATTTATCAGAATAATCTGCTTGTGACCTGGAATCTTGTTTAACAGAACAGAGGAACATTACTCATAAATTCTGAGAGACTTTTGCCAAATAGAGGAACTGGAAGATACTTTTTTTTTTAATAGGCTAGAAAATATGCAGGTCTGTTTTGTATTTCTAATAATTGCAATATGTCATCACTTACAACTGATTCTAAGCAAAATACATGGTCTGAGCACTGGTAAATTAATTTAAGAGTAACAAGACAATATCAAAATTGAATTTAAAAAAAAGTCAGATTTACTTACAAAATCCTGACTGTTAACTAGTTTCTCCTTTTTCCAATGTGGAGATACCAGGAAAGATGCAACCTTATCCATTTTTTCTTTTGGGTTTACATTTCAGGCATTGATCACTACAAACAGGCTTCTGTCAGCAGTTAAGTGAGCACTGACATTAATGGTGATACTGCAACTGAAGTCACTGGAGTTGTGTCTGCTCACAGGAAGTTTGGCTTGGGCTTGGGATCTAAAAAACTGAGACTTGTTGAAGATGAGGTCATCATCGCTTTTCGCCTCTGTATATATGTACAGTCACACTTAAGTAGTAAATCACATCTCTAAGCAGCAACATTGTTTTTATGAAAACATTCAGCTGTGCTGTTACTTAGTTACCAGGACTGTTTGGGCTTACAAAGTCAGAGATAGAAGCGTGGCATAAGCAAGTTAACTTCTCAAGCCAAAAAGCAAAAATTCTTGGAAGCATCAAAGTAACTTTCAGAAGTTTAATCTCCTTCCACATAGTCCAAAGATAGATAGTATGAACTGTCATTTTTTAAAACTATAAAAATGAGCCTTGACTTTTTGCAAGACTTCCAGTTTAGGTATGGGAAGACTTCTAATTATATAGGAAGCTGATCAGTCCAAGCATATTCACAGCAATCAGAGACTCAATTCAACAATGATCAGGATGACAACAGAAACCTCTGTCAAGGTTTCTGTGAGGTGCAAAATCGCACCTGCATGAAGGTTGTTCCAGCTGCTGGTGTACCTTAGCACACAGTGCCTTTATCCTACAGCTTTAAGACAACAGCAACCATTAGTTAACAAGCACAATTTGCTTCCATCACAGCTAACTGGCAGCTGGGGATCAAAACCAGTCCAGCTTGAAACCCCAGCTTATAAATCACTGTTTCTTTCTGTATCACCACTTTCAAGGTCTATTTTAATTCACTTAGGGTGTATGCTAAGAAATGCCTTGATTCTCCACATCTGGACTGCTACATCCTCACCTCTGCAAGTAGCCCAAACCGATTTCATATGTAAGTACTTCATGAGCTCACATTATCCAACATGCCATGATACTGAGGGGATGAGCTGCATCCTCTGACTGCATGACCCAGCTGCCAAACTCACACTGTGCACTACAGATAAATTCAAGCATAGACTAGAAATGCCTGCTTGGATTATGCATGTTGTCTAATTCACTCCCTCACCATTCAAATGTACATGCAAGGGGTAGAATTTACTGACATTTACATCATTCTCCTGAACTAAAAGAAACAGCCTTCCCTCTGCACAGATTTTCTGTTTGAACAGAAATATGAGCACGTGAAACACATCAGGCAGATGGAAACACAGTTCCTGCCCCAAGGAATTTACAATGTATTCCAGACAGCACACAGTATTCGTTGACTTGTCTTAAAGCCTGCAACTCTAACTCAAAATTAGGCCATTTTGCATTCTTTAACAGAAGTAATTAAAACATAAAATTATCTAATACTGCACTGCATCTCTACTAAAAATGTGTTTGGAACATAATGCTCTTTGTCTAGAGCAAAAAAGCCAGACAACGAGCAGCAGTACCTGCACAGCAATTTTTTCAGCAGCCATACAGATGAAGACGAACTCCAGTTCAACACCACCTAAAAGGAGAAATTTTGTGCTTTATAAAACAACTGCAGTGTAACAGGTAACCCTGGGGACTGGCCAAGTCTTGTAACTGCTATCACTTTCTAGTTCTGCAGTAGCATAAATGGTCCAGAAACAGCTGCAGAACAAGAAAGCAGAAAAAAGTAACAGTACATGGCCATTGCACAGAATGATTACTACACTTACAGAAGGAGCTCCACAAATCACACCAAATGGATTATGTTAGGATTTTTCTCCTGTGTGCTTAACAACACAGTTTCAGGGAATATTGTCATCAAGCTTTTTTGGACAACACTTGGCCCACACATCACAGAGTATTTGTAGAGAACTGAGGCTACAAAACACAGACTGCAAAACAGGACCTTTCTGAGCTACTGCAAAAGGTGCTGAAAATAAGATAAGACTTGCTATACAACAGGAACCACACCTGTAATCTATTGCAATTTAAGGACCTCTCCCATGTTGGTGTCCTGAAAATTATGGTGAACTAAAAAATTATAGCTGCTCTCTGTTCTATATATGCATTCCAACAACAGAGCTACAAAAGCCTGCAAAGAATAGATGCAGTTCCAGTCTGCTGCTGGCAGAGACATCTCATCATCAAAAATCATACATACACACTAAATGACATCTAAACAAAACAAAAGAAATTGCTATATTCCTTCTTTTCTCTGAAGTTGCAGGAAGTCGGCAGTAGAAATTTACCAACTATCGGAAAAAAACTAGGATAAAAGCTCATACTGAAAGGATCAGAATTAAAAAGCTCATATAAAGCTCATACTGAGAGGATCACTGCAACTGAAAGCTTTTAACAGGTCATTGGCATCCAAGTGTTGACAGTACAGCCTCCAGCACTGACCTGGACCATGCAGTTTAGTACATTCAGCATTAAAAATACTGAGCTGGGAGATCTGCAAGTCAGAATTCACAAAACATCAAACTGCTTCACTTACAAGCTTCAGCAATGCCATATAATCTTTTTGCACTTATTCTTAAATGAACTGTTCAAAATCATGCAGTAATTTCAAACCCATCAGCATGCTACACATGCAAGGGCACCTCAGTACCATCAGCCAGCAGCCTGGGAAATGTTGAGGAACACCCACACAACTCCATTTGTTCAGTGACATCTGCCCCCCATGCTCCCACTGACACTGCCCTAGTGTGTGTGTAATGATACCAAGGAAGCTTTGGGGCTTTTACTTGGGTGCTGTCCCACTGCATTTGATACCGACATATTTGAAATGGCAGTTTTGTTATATATCGTGAACAAAACATACCCCAGACCTTACCAGATATGAGCTGTTAACATAAAAAATAAAACCATAAAAATACCAGACCAGTTGTGGTTATAGTCATGCTGATCCCAAGATGTCTGGCAAGGTACAGGTAGCATTTTTTTACTGATAGACAAATCTACAGCAAAATGAAGCCTTTAGCATATGATCTGAAATTGGACACAATGTGTGTGTGAAAATCAAATATAACTTGGGACTTCTTCAGGCACTAAGCACACACAATGACTTCTCTCCACAACTACACTTGACCTGTCTTTTCAAACACTGATTAACTGAATCAAGTGGGACCACCTCGACTTGAGGAGTTCATTTTTCATTTGCTTTACTTAAATGAAGTACATTGTTCTTCCAAAAAAATAAGTCACATAATTGCAACAGCCAATATACGTTTCCAGGTCGTGTAAGACAACCTCACACTGTGCAACACATGAAAGTAGGAAAATTTGTCTTACAGCAATAAATAATCATTACAATGTATATTTAACTGTAGGTACTGATATAACAAAGAGATTTTGCAGGCTGGGATTAAGATATCCAAATTCCTATTTTAAGATATCCTATTCCTATCCAAATTCCTATTTTAAGACATCCTATTCCTATCCAAATTTCACTGATCTCAGTATGAAATCCTTTCCATCTTTAAAAGTCATGCTTTACAACCCCCAGCAGCTCAGGATATATGGAACAGGATTTTACAAAACCAGTAACAGGGATGCCAGCATCAGCTTTGCATCTACACAGGCAACTCCACTTCCCTAAAAACAATACAGGTTAACTCACCAAGTCATCACCAATACAATAATGCCTTAGGATAGACTGCCCTCAGGAGGCCACAGTGAAATCTCTTCATGGGATACAACCCTAACTCACTCAGCATGCACCACCTCAGCCAACACTCTATACTCCTGTTACCACAGTCTGCAAAAGCTGTTCACCACCAGAGCTCCTCCTTACAGCTGCAATATTTAAAAAAAAATCCCAAACCAAAATCACCTCATGAACATTTTATGTGTCCTGCTACAGACTTTTACTGACAATAATCACAGATGGCTTGGACTGGAAGGAACCCTAAAGATTATCTAGTTCCAAGTCCCCTGCAACGGGCAGGAACACCTTCCACTAGACCAGGTTGCTCAGAGCCCATCCAGCCCATCCATTGCAACAGATGCCTCAAGAGCAAGAAAAGACTGTTTGTGTTAGCCAGTGAGCTCACTACAGCAAATTCTAAGTTACAAACATATTTCTTAGAGATAGCAGAAGTAAGGCTCCAATGTCCTACCTAGGAAAAAAGATGAAGAGTAATCCATCATCTTCCCAAACATTAGAAGAATGCAGAGAAAACATACAAAACAATTAACTTTCTAGGTCTAGCATACAATGTGCTTCAACTAAACTCCAAAACATGCAAATCACACTACCTCTGAACTTTGAACTGAATCACACTCTAACCAACAGAAGAACAATTTTAGGTTTCCTAACTTGGTAGTGACAAGGCAGGTCACAGAAATGACAGTGTACTGTTATGGTTGTGTACTGCAATACACAACCTTCTTTTAGCAAGGATATCCTCTCTGAAGCAGGAACCCAGCTGAGTAAAAACTCAAAGCAATCATTATGGGTGAGTCAGAAAGATGGTTGCTGTGTAAGAGGACTGCATGCTGAATTAAATGACAGCTGCAAAAGCAGACAATTTCAAAACCTGCCTTGATGGTCTCTTTAGAAATTCTGTGGTGGTAGTGAAAGGTCATGTACAAAGCAGTGAGATGGGGTGGGGCAGGAGAAAAGATGTGGAATAAAACACAGAGTAAGTTAAATACCAGATTTGCACTGCAGCCTTCTTTAAATGCTCCCAAAACTAGGTGGATGAGGTGAAGTTCCAATGCATGCCTGAAAAAACAGTTGTAGGAACAGGACTACAGATTCTTTAGAAACTGCAGAAACATGGAGTAGTGGGAATCCAGAAAATACTCTATTCTTAAAGAGAAAAAGAGGCAAAAATATGCTAATATTTAATAAATTATAGGAGACTTTAAAGCAACATAGCAGGTGAAGAAACATCAGATGGATAAAAGCAAATTCTCTCATTTCCATTAGGAATGGAATCACAGAAACTATATCTAATATGATAGTGCACTGAAGTTTTAAAAATTCAATTGAGTAATCATTTTAAGTCAGTCAAGTGCAGTCTGACTCACAAACACCCATATGTAGAAAACCCCAAACATTTATATACAACTTGGCATAAATGCCAGCAGCACAAGATGTAAAGCCCAGATGTCTGCTTTTAATCAAGGACAGTGACAAAACAGACATACCAGAAATATGATGGAAGTAAGATAAAAAAGAAATGGATATAAAATATATAGAAGAGTCATAAAAATAAGTATCAACATATAAATCATCCAATCAAACACAGATTGAATTTCCGAACCTAGCAAGGTAAACACTGTTATTAGATGATATTGGTACTCACACCATTAAGATGGATATGTATAGCCATAGCTATGACATCTGAAATGTCTAAGGCCAGCAATGTAACTGTGATGACAGACAGCATCATGAGTATGTTGGATAAATGTCCCACTGAAGAGCCCAAGATCACTGTTTTAATATATTATTTTTCATGCAACTGATCAGGGCCGCCCAGCTCTGGCTGTGGTCACCCAAGTTGTACACAGCCTGAGCCAAAATGCTACTTTCAAATAGTGATTTATTTTTTTTATGGTGACTTTTATTTCTGCATTTATTTCACTTTTACTTCTATTGACCAAGTTTATTAATAAAGACAGAAGTCCACTACCACAGACTTCCATAAAAAACAAGCAACATAAAATATTTAAATTAAGCCAAAAAGACAAGTCAAAATTAAGATGCAGCCCAATGGCAACACTAAGATTGAATGTACTGAACTTCAGTACAACGATTTTAAATACACACATCAAACTACAATTTTTGTAATTTGAGAGGGAGAAGTTCCTAGCATTTAAACATCAACCTTTATAAAACCAGCAATCTAGCTTTAGGAGTCAAACTGAATCAGTCACTGAATGTAACATTTACAGCCAGATCAGAGTGCAGAGAAATAATCTGAAAAAGTGCACTGGCACCTCAGGAACAGGAACTATGTCTGAAGAAGGCAAGCAGATGATCAAATAAAAAGCAAAATGCTCAGGGAAGGAAAACCCACCAAGGAAAAAAATCCCCAGACTCTGATCAAATCCCTATGATCAGTTTTTGGTACCATGCAGGAACTTGAGGAGAACTTCTAGAGGCACCTTGTTGAAGGTTTTACTCCTTCCTTTACATTGGGAGAAGTTACAGAGGAAAGAGTGACAAAGGGGAAAGATGAGGCTTTCACTCCCCAGTTCTAACAGAAACCAAGTAACTGCAGTGGGAAACTTCTGAGTGAAACCTGCCTCAAGTGACCGGAAGCCGGCAAATGGGACAGCAAGTTCTTGTGATTTTACGGGGTGGAACGACCACTTGATTTTTGAGAAGACATTCCAGAGGGATCCAGGGAATTAAAGCCTAAATATGTTTTTCTGTACATAGAAAAGTGCCAGAAATTGTTCTAAAGCCAAGAAAACAACAGGATAAACATACAGAGTTGCTTTTGCAAATGAAGTTCATGTTTGATAAACATTTTAGAGTTCTTCTAAAGAAGAACTTAAAAGAGATGAGAGTATGGAGATCTAATAATGGTGCATACTTGAAATTCTAAAAGGCATCTGCCACATTCCCTTGCCAAAAACTATTAAAGATGCTGTGCTGCCAAAAGAAGTTGTCATATCAGTACATTGTTTAAAGATAGAAGACAAAGGGTATGAATCAGCAGCTGTTCTCCCCTAAGGATGTGCAGTGCCAATAAAACACCACAGTTCCTCTGTTGGGGCAGGCAAAGTACAACCTATTTCTAAGGGTTCTGAGACAGCAGTTTCTGAATGCCACAGTGTACTCCAGTAACTAAGTTAAAGTCATAAAGAGATTAAGGAATTAAAGAATTGCAGAACCATTTCACTGAGGAAATGGATGTTAAAACCAGTAAACCAAACTCACTGTAGATATTTGAGAACAATTCATGCTGAAAAAAATACAAAAATTCAGACTTTTGTACATATATATGGAAATGAACTCCAAGTTGTTCATTAATTATTCAGGACTGAGTTACTGTTCTGAAAATATAAGTGCAAAGGTTAGGAAAAAGCAAAACACCTAGGCATCATTTTTGGAAACAGTATAAAACAAAGCATAAAATAATTTAATTTTTTAAAATAGATCCACAGTGAATTCTGCAAGAAGTTCTACCTGGTGCTCCCTCCTTGAAAAACTGGAAGAGTAAAGCAAAGTTCAACAAAGAGAATTTAAGATACAAAAGAGATCTCCAGCAATAAGTAATTAAAATATGACTCTTCAGTACGAAACAGAAACAACTAAGGCAGGCAGGATAAGATAAGAAGTCTACAAATTCAAAAGCAACACAGAGAGAGCACCTTAGGGCTGTTTCTAATGCCTGCAGGCCTCAATCAGAGCTATACACTGGTGGGTTCAAATATCCCAGTCACAAACTGCTGGAAGTACCAGAGTCTTCTAAGGAGACACACACCTGATCTGTTACCTACCCTGCACAGTCCTTACGTCCCCTGCCTGAGACATCACACCAGGCCAGACAGAACCAGGATTATGTTAACCAGTTTTGTGTTCTAATTTACCAGTTCAAAGAAATGGGGGGGGGGGGAAGCTTTTAAAAAGTATGATTTAAAGCTGCCAACACTTCAGTCTGGCCCTATGGCAACAGCAATAATAAAAACATGTAGTACGTACTGGAACTTTTTAAAGAAGTTATTCTGTGGCATGCTGAGATTCTTCTGACAGCATTATTTCAGGTTTTAATTGCAAATATAAACTAAAAATTCAATTGCTAATAACTTATTTAACAACTCCCTTACCAAAAAAAAAAGCATAATAATAATTAGGGTCAGAACTTACTAAAAGAAAATTATTTCTAGTTTCTTAGGTTTGGCTTTTGGTCAAGAAATGTCACACAGGGTTTGTTTGTAAAACACCAAGGGCAGGTATGGGCAGCAGCCAAGTCACTGACATTTCCTACTTGAGTAGTGAAAATGTACCAGCTGTCCCTCCTCACCTTCAGTGCCCTTGGAAAAAATTCACATCATCTCTGGCCAACTCCTTCTATCAAGGAAAAACATAATTAGCAATTATATTTTTGGTGCAAAGACACATATGACACATAACAGCGATAACAGGAAGATAAGGATTCCTGGAAGGATTACTTCTATGGTATTTTATATTCCAAAGTAGGTAGCACAACCAACTGTAAAATCTCCTGATCATACAGTACTCCTTGTATTATTTCTCAATACATACCTGCAAGAAGCTTAAACATGTATTGTTTTCTGGCACAAAGACAAAATTTCTCAGCTGCACAAATGAAGAAAATCTCCAACTTTAAAGACACAGTTATCATCAGTGAGATCTCTTCTCTCTGTATTGTGGTGTGTGCCAAGATGGGAAGTAATTTCAAAAGCTGAATCAACATCTGGATCATGATGCAATGAACACCAGAGCAAAGAAGTGAAGGTCCTGAACCACATTCATAGTTTTCTTCAGAGATAATAAAAACATCAATTATCAAAAATTACTCAAGCTCAATAGAAAAGCCTGAGGTCAAACATTTGGTAAGTTTTCAGCAAGACAGGAACACTCAGAATCATTTACAGCAGAATAATTACTATGCTTGAAAAGCTGCTTTGAATAAAATAAATGGCCATTTTATTGACTATACATACATATTAGGGAGCATCAACTTAACAGCTGAACTGAGTGTTCATGAAGATACAGAGCAAAACACAAAACACCTTGACCTCATGCTCTGGAAGTGGTAGATGCTCAAAACATCTACTGAGTCCTTGCAAAGTGTCTTACAGAGCAAGGTCTGCAGCTGTAGTGTTCAGCAGTGCATGTGCAGCTCAAGCTGAGAGTATGACAGGATTAGCAGCTCCAGTGCTGTAGCAATCCTTCAATGGGCACACACCAGAGCCCCTGGATTGAGTGAGTGCTGTACATACATTCAGGAATGGAACCGAGTAGGCTTTGTCTTTATAAAAACTCATTGCATATAATTAAAACTTCTAAAGGCAATTCAGGTATGCTGAAGATCTAGAAGTTCTTAGCTTTGTAGTGTTAGGTACAAACAAAGCTCAAAGGAAACTCCTTGCTACTTTGTAGGGACTAACTGATAAGAATGTAAAACTATGCAGTTCACAATCTTTGCCCTACTTGAAAAACTTGATGCAATCATACCTGCCACCTAATAAACATGTCTCTGCACTTTATTAACCTTTGTGTAACATGTTAATTCAAATAAAATCTCATTCTATCTCAAATTAGCAAACAGGACTTTATAAAAAATACAGTGCTTTAAAAACGTATCGGCACATTATTGAAGCTATCACTGTATCAAAACCAGATCTTTTTCAAATTGTTTCATACACAGACTTTGTAACATCAAACAGACTCTTTCGGGCAGCTAAACACACACATTACGCCTCACTGCTGCTGAAGTTCTCCTCTGACTAAAAAAGACCAAGTCAATTATGTACATCAATCTTCCAACGATTTCCAACCCTCTCCCTTTATTCAGAATATATTTATATATCACCATCATGACATTGAAGCAGTCATTTATTCAAGGCAGTACTTAGGTCATAAGTTGCAAGCCTCCATCTACAACCAGAACACTCCCTGTAATATATGAGGATTCTAAAAGAAAGACAACAGCTTGTGCAACTTCATGAGGCTCTCCAAATCTTCCAAGGAGAATTGCTTTCTTCAACTGATCTTCTTCCAAATGAGCTGTCATCTCTGTGTGAATAAAGCCTAAGAGCAGAGAGATATATGAAGAGTTACCTAACCTTCGACTAAATTTATCTAGTGGATTTCCCACTGAATCTTACAAAGTGAAATCTATTACCAGGATTCAACACCAGTTACCATTCTTCAAAGTCTCCCAAAGTAGCCTACCTCATTTGATGGCCAAAACCAGTTTTTTATGAAACCAATAAAACTGGAAGCAGTGATGCAATAACCAAAATGCAGAGATCTATAGAAGTCCATTAAAAAAAACCCAAACAAAACTAAACAAGAAAGGGTAACTAAAATTCAATCCAAAAATTGTATTTAGTATCACTTTTCTGAAAGACAAAATATACTCATTTCACCAAAATGTTCTCTATTAAAATATGAGCAAAAAATGTCTGGCAAGAAATCCTCTCAGACTTTAAAGTGTTTGCATTCTATTTTAGAACTTATGGCAGTTCTTGCCTTGTTTCTATTAGAGCACTCATTTGAAGAATATTTCTTGACATTTTTGAAGGACCCTTTTTACAGTTCTCCATTATCTGAGATTTGGCTTTCCCACTGCTGCACAACTCTACACACAAGCTGCAGCTTTATAAAGAGCTGATCTTACCTGCTTTCTAGCTGCCATCAAGAAGGGAAAGCCTCCCTTTTGCTTTCTACTGTAATACTCTGCCCCTTTATGATGGCTGTGGATGAGCTGCTCAACTCACTAAAGAATAAAAGCATTTTTCCTGCCTAGTTCGCAAGCTGAACAAGTTCACGTAGAATTCTGAAAGGCATCAGAGGTAGTAGAAGGTGAGCAGCAGTGTACACAATGGAAAAATTCAGAAAATATAGAAGGGATTTTTCCTTAAGGGTGGCAGTTTGCTTGAACTAGATCATCTTACAAAATCACAGCCTTTATTCACAGAAATAACTTTCAGGACTTCCTCCTTTTACTACAGGGAGACAGGGGTGCTTTATGACAGCTGTCTTATGGTCTGTCATGTTTCCCTAAGAAAAAACAAGCAACCTCTAGCTGGAGACAAGGGTAGCTCTCCATCTCTAATTAGATCTAATCCCTCCATCTGCAAGGACACCAAGTTCTGAAGAAGGATCAAAGAAAAAAACTACACTCATTATGTAATAATGGATAGAGGAATAGGTAGATTCACTCTTCCAAACTTCTTGGTGTTCCCTTAAAAAGACTGAAGGTTTTCTAAAAGAATGTATTATACTTTAAACAAACAAAAGATATTAAAAATATTTACTTACAAAGCTGAACAAAATAATATAAATTAGTCTTTAGTTACTTTCAGAGTACAAGAAATACCCCCAGTCTTAATGAATTGCAACAGTCAAGGATGCAGAAATTCCTCAAGAACTAACCTGGAGCAACAACGTTGACCCGAATTTGCTTTTTTGCTACTTCTTTAGCAAGAGAGCGTGAAAATCCAACTAATCCTGCTTTGGTAGCACTATACACACTTTGACCAGAGTTGCCTTTAAGTCCAACAATACTCCCTAAAATAAAGAAAGAAACATCAAAGAGAAGATTAAATGGGTAACTTGAAACATTGTATTCACTTTATCATTTTAGTTTTAAACTTGGAATGAAAAATGAGATCACAAGAAGAGTAAAATATACATGACTTTACGCACTTTAGCTGGCTGGGATAAGCAAATCTCCCAATTAGCTGTGATTTTTGTACAATTCATGCATCTATGTTGACCAACAACCACCAGGAGAGTAAAATTAAGACTTTTCTGAAAAAAAAGTATCCTTGCCCAGATTAAAAAAAGAAAGAAAGAAACTGACTGAACCTTTCAATTCTTAGTTAATTGTCAGCAGCTGGTATATATAGACATTGAAAGAATTGGTAAGAATAGCAAAGTTTCTTTTTTCAATAAAATGTTTGTTACTGAAAAAAAGCTATTTAGCTATTTAGAAGTTGCTGAAATTACACAAAAGAATAAGCATCCATGAAGAAATGCTAAATATAGAATGTCTAAATACAAGGAAAAGGAAAACAAGTAACGTGTAACAAGCAATGCAATTTGTTACACCTGCTAAACACTTCTAGACTAGTACACAGAACT
This sequence comes from Camarhynchus parvulus, assembly GCF_901933205.1. Taxonomy (NCBI): domain Eukaryota; kingdom Metazoa; phylum Chordata; class Aves; order Passeriformes; family Thraupidae; genus Camarhynchus; species Camarhynchus parvulus. The sequence continues at coordinate 37,903,044 of NC_044574.1, read as the reverse complement.
CCACTGGCTTACACAAGCAACTTACCTATATTGACAATAGCACCTCCCTGCTGCTGAATCATGACCTTTAGAGCAGCCTTGCATGTCAACATTGTTCCCAAAAGGTTAGTGTGAATCTGAGCTATCATATCTTCAGTCTTGGTCCTCAGTAGCAAACCATCCCTGACAAACAAACCAAAAAACCTCAAAGAATTCACTGAACAACCCCCTGATCATGTTTACTCATAAAAAAAGACTGTTGGACAGAATATTAATGGGGGTGTATGTGGTTCCATACATTTGAGCATTCAAAATGACAATGCGGCAAGAACTACACATAGCAAAAAACAAGTTAGCCATACTTCTGGACACAGAGCCTCCTTTGCAGAGTGGTATCAAGCACTGTTTTGGACCATTCTGGGGGAAAAAGTGGAAGAAAGAATAGAGGGGGAAGTCAAACTCAGAATGCAGAAACTACAGTGAAAGCTGTATCATCTGTTAGCATTTTACTGCCATCAGGAACAAAATATTGGCAAGCACTTAATATTGTTTTCAGATGTGTTCATTAACAACACTCTTACTGAGCACAAAGGGCCAGAGCACCTTACAGTGGGCTGCCTTCATCTAGAATTACCTATAGTCTTGTCAGGAGTAACCAACCTGTTGATCCCAGCCGCATTAACCAGGTAGTTAATAGGACCCAAATTCCTCTGCATCTCCTCAAAAGCCTTTTGGACTTCTTGTTCACGGGATACATCACAGCTAAGTGCCAGATGTCCTGCTGTATTGAAATATATATAACGTCACAATAAAAGCTGTATTTAATTCATAAACCTCCTTCAGAATGAATCAGCTCAGTTGCAAAACAGATGTTGAACTAGTTATAATTTAAGGAACCTATTTAATCCCCAGGCAATTAAATAAAGACTATTTTCAAGTATAGTATTCATCAGTTATGTGACAATTCCATGTTTTCTATTTTTTGCCTTTTGGAGTCATAAGTTCAGCATGAGCAGACTGGTCTCAGTTCTGGTTTCTTCAGGAGCTGAGGATGACTCAATTCACACCACCTCTATTGTGGTGTGAATTCCAAACAATTCCATTCATCTTGAAATTCCCATCATGCAGATAAAAAAGGTAATCTGCTTTCTCAACGGCTATTGTGAAAACATAATCATACCAACACAGCTGGTTTTTAATGTTCCTCAGCCTTTATTTTCCTTTCCATCTAGTTAAACAAGAAGGGGTTTTTTTCACGAGTCACCCCAGCAGGGAGCAGTGAGGGGTGCACAGCAGCATACGTACCACCAAGGTGCCGGGCAGTGCTCTGGGCCATGTCCAGGTTCCTAGCAAGGATGGCCAGGCGGCAGCCCTTCTGCGCCAGGAGCTCTGCCACAGCTCTGCCTATCCCACGGGATCCTCCAAACACAGCACACACCTTGCCCATCTTCAAAATAATCCATAAACTGCAAATAAACCATCAACTTTGTGTCCAGTAAAGCAAGACATTAAGTGCTGTTCTTGTCAACATCACAGCCTTTACCTGTTTGCAGCAGTTTGTAATAGCAGATTACAAAATTAGTGATTTGGTTTTTACTCATTCATTTGTATTCATTTTCTATTCATAATAAACAGCTGAACTAAATTAGACACCACCTCTACAAATGAAAGTTAATTCTTAAATATTTACGAACCAGTAAAAAAAATTAAAAATCACGCACATAATCTAGCATTCCAATACCAGAGTTATAGCAACTCTTATTCAATTGATGAATTATGTGATTTATGTACCTAAAGGCCATAATGCACTGTTCAGCTGCTTATTTGAAGCTGATGTACTGGTTGTAATTATATTGTTCTTGCAACCACTATTCTTCTGCTGAAGTCATTTAGCCTCAAGGTCTCACTCCATCCATCCAAAGTACCTGTGTTGGACACCCCCAGTGCAAATGTTACTGAGTATGATTTGAAACTACTGTATTTACACTGGCTTAATACTGTCCGATTGTGTTTTACCACTAGCCTGGGGTTTTTTTGTTTCTGCTTTTGAAGGAAGAAAAAAACCTTTTTGAAATATGAAATGACTCTGAAGTAGCTAGCTTTGATGTTTACAATGGAGTACACAAAGAAAGTACTTCTGTAGAATGATCTTTTATTCTGCAAGCTCTAGAAACCAATCAGCTGGCTTGGGATTTCCTGAGGAGACAGGGGCAGAATCAAGCAGTAACAATGAATCTTTTTTCCATACATTTGAATAAATCCTTTTTGAACTCAATTATACTGTCTTCATCCCGAGGCAATGAGTTTTGTTATTTGTGGGAAAGTACTTCCTTTTGGTCTTGCTTTCAGATTAGATAATTCTAGGCATTTCTCCTCATACCTTCCCCTCACTGTTTCACTCTCCACCTGTATCCTCTTTCAGGTTTATTCAGTTACTCCTACACATATGGAAACTATTCAATACATCACTAAGGAGTGTGCCAGTCCTTAGACCTTACCCTTTGCCTCACTGAGCTCTATTAAACTCTTCTGGACGAGTGATGATCAGAAAAGCACATGGTACTAAGTGTGCCAGGCCACCACCAACTCATACAGTGGCATGATGATTTTGGTCTTCTGTGACAGAGTCTGAAGAAGCAGACAGTGTGTCCTTTTCCCTAATTAAGTGCCTGAAACTAACCCACGTGTCCGCCTTCCCCGGCAACTTCTCGGAGCAGAGAAAGCCCCTTGCGCATTAACCAGGCATTTACAGGCGGGGCCTACCTGCACCACAGTACATACAGTTTGTGCTTTAACACAGGAACGCCACACAGGCTCCCTGGAGCTGGGACTTAGAGGGAAAGGCTGCAGCAGGAGTAATGCCCTGCTGCTCCCTGGATAAATAACGGAAGGGAAAACCAGGTATACTTGGAACAACAGGCACATGCAGGCACCTCTATCACCTTCGCTCTTCTTTCAGAGCCAAACTAAGTGACGCGCGACGCCGGGGCTCCGATGGCACCACCCCACAGCACGCGGCTGCCAGCCCAAGGAGGGCACCTTTAACAAGGGCGCGCGAGGATCCCGCAGCCGTGCCCGGCCCAGCCCAGCGCCTCCCTCGTTCCCCGCTCCGGCCGTGGGGCTGAGCTGGGCTCTCGCCCGGGCCCGGCTGCAGGAGGAGCCCTCGGCACGGACAGCGGGAAGCGGCGCCCGCGGGGCACGCCGGGACCGCAGCCAGCGCGCCACCGGCGCCACGGTGGCAGCGGGGCCGCCCCGCGCCGTCCCTGCGTGTCCCCCCCGCCCCGAACCCGGCGCGGGCTGCGCCTGCCGCCCCGCCACGGGCACGGGAGCAGAACGCGAGGAGCGTGTCCCACGTGCTCTCCGGTACCTCCCGGCCGCCGGCTCGCTTCCCTCACGGAGCGCCGTTCCCTGCCCGGGCAGGCCGGTTCCGCTCCGCGCTGAGCGCAGGCGTCACGGCGAGCGGCCTGACGTCACCGCCGGGGCACCGGCCGCCGGGAGCGGGCTGCGGGCCCGGGGAGCTCCCCCGGCACGGGGCCCGGCCCGGCCGCTGAGGGGCTCAGGCCTCAGCAGCCTGGCACACGGGAGGCCTCTCTGCTTTCACCTCACTCTTGCCGCTTTGTAACTCCAGTTTACAGCGAACGGCCTGGAGCTGAAGCTCTCAGCCCTACCCTTGTTACCCCCTTCCTGCACAAAAATATGCTTCATGTAGAAATACAAACAATTAGATGAATCAGGATTTTGTTTCTCTCATTTTCACATATCCTTGTCCCAAAATTGCAAGGACCTTGTTTGGGGTATCACTATACTAGAAGAGTTAAATTTCAAATGCATTAGGGTGGATAAGCCCAAAATACAGAAGCATCTGTGAGAGTTCCTGTTCAGGAACCAAAGCAAACTTCATGATATGCAACTAAAATAATATTTAAAAAACTGTTATAACAGTAATGCTGTTTACAGTTACAATCCATGTCTGATGATGTGCTGGAGGGGTTTCTGTGGACTCTTAATTAAGTCACACCCACTGAGTAAATTTTACCCCCTGAGGAATACTAATAAAAGCTATGACAATTTTGTACAAGAGTATGCTTCAGAATTTTTTTTAGAAGAATTATTACTATTATTATTAGTTATTTTCCATAGAATAATATGCTGAAATCCTACTGGAGTTTCTATAAGCAAACACAGTTCTTGCTTTTCACTTGAAAGGTGTTTTTCAGAATTTCAGATTATACATGTTTCAGGGGGGCGGTAGAGCATGTAATGACATTAGTTCTATGCATATGGGATTCTTCTTCCACAGATTATTCTTTACACATAGAAAAAAAAGCAGATTTAGGCATTGGCAAATAGGTGGGCATCTGTAAGAAAAATAAAATTTTGAAGAAAAGCTATTATCAGAATTAGTTTCTTTCAGCAACTATGTTTAGATTTCAAGCGGCTCTTTTCAAAAGAGTGAATGAGATTTTGGGATACAATGACGTTTCAGATCATGCCATATTCTGAAAGCCTGGAGGTCCCAGTGTTAAAGAATAAAAGGCACTGACAGATGAGACTGTGACTCAGAATAGTCTCTGACCAAGATTTCTGGTACCCAGCATAATTAAGGACCAGGATAGCTTTTTCTTCAAGTGAAGCTTACAAGCAAAGTAACACAGAGTGCAAAAAAATGGTCCTTAGTGATGTTTTCTGAAGATGTGTATACTACAGAGAAAATAAAATCTGCCTGCTACTGTCCTTCCACAATACGATGCCATAGTTAAGTGAAAAAAATTACAAGTAATTACGACTTTACCTTATTTCTGACCTGTGTCCTCAGCCATACAGCTGACCTACCCTTGTAAGAAAGTTAAAGACTCATCTGTCCTGTACTGTTAAGATTTTGCTGACATAGAGTAAGCATGTGTTTGGTGTGCAATTCACTTTTAAAGTGTGTTATAGTTGACAAAGTTAAATATCCTTTTTCAAAAGTTCAGACAAGATTCTGTTTAATTCTTGTTCATTAACTTAGTGTTTAAAACCAGATGTTTGTTCATTCATTGGCCAAAGTGACATTAGCCTTTTTTTTCCAGATGCCTGGTCAAATCATGAGATCAGATTAAGCAGAGTTCTGAGCCCGTTTATTCACGCTGATTTCCCAATAAAGCTTGTGGAGTGCAAGAGACAGATCAGTGTCATAATGATTACCTTCCCTTTTGGGAGGAACAGTAGCTGATACAAGAACTTGATCTGATAGACCTGTTCCATCTATCATGACCAGATCTGTAACAGCTAGTTCAATATGGTCATTATTAAGCCTGCCTTGCTATTAATGTGAACATACAAGCTAATAATTCTTGTATGTCTCTCTGTGTGACCATGTATACACACACTTGGAACCTGTCCACAATGTACAAAATGATGCAGCTGTCCTTCCTCAAGCCTAAAGCATTCAGACATTAAAAATATTCTTCCTAAGAGAGTTATTTATTAATTTCTTAAAAATTTTTTAGTCATTCTCCCACACAACCAAGATACTGCTTTCAAGTAAGAATTTCTCTATTAACATGGGAAAAAAACAGAATAGCTCAAACAGAAAATGATATTTGATGTATCTAAAAGCACAAAACGCAAATCAGAGCAAAATCAGAACAAAACAGGCCACTGAAACTGAGGTCCCCTATATCAGGTATTTCAAATTCCTCCTGGGTTTTGATTTAAGGCAAGATTTACAGAGGAACTTGAGTCTAATCATTAACCACAGTGGTGCCTGAATCTGTGGCCTCTTAAATTTCTGCCAAGAGTCACACTTGAAAGAGCAATGCTGCTCCAATGTCCAGCAGCATTTCATTCTGTTCCCTGTACGGCTTGTGAAAGCATACCTCCTACATTACATGGGTTTTGTGTAAGGCAGGGACAAAGCAGCTGGAGACCTGGCTGCACGTGTGCTCAGTCCTGTTGGAAACAAACACCTCTGGTTGGAGCACTCAGCCCTGAGAAAACCTGCTTTCAAGTCTCCTCCCTTGCTGGAAATGTGGTCACTAACTTCAGGTTTTCACCACTGAACAAGCTTGTCACAGCCAGCAGTCTGAAGTGGTTTCAGTTTATAGGAACAAGAACAAAAAATTAAAGTGGGCCGAGATTTGACACTCAAGCCAGATGATCACTGTCCAGAAATGTAAAACCTTGTGGATTAAGCATCAATTGAAATGAACATTCAAGAAACTATTTTGCTTTTCAACTGGTGTATTAAAGATGACCTCCCTAGCTTAAGCAAATCTGATGATGGGGCATGTATCTGGGATACAGGAGTCATGGGCTTAGAACAGAATTAAGCCAGGGAAGAGCTTAAGAGGTTTCCTTTTTTCCAGGTCAAATGATAACTCCATGGCAGGTCACACAGTCAACACACGGCCATGCATTTCTTCCTGTAAAAAAAAGGGATATAAACTGGACTAGGTGCCTTGTTTTACCTCATAATTTTCCACTTTGCCTGGGCAGCTGAGCACTGAAGCTGCTGTCTCTTTTTATTCCCCTTTCTTCAGGAATGCACTTGTCATTTACCTTGGAAAAAATCCGGTCTAGTTACTAATTTTATATATATATATATATATATATATATATATATATATATATATATATATATATATATATGTATGCTATACACACATACAAAATATATAAAGAGCTAACAAGTTTTATGTGGCAATTCCCAAATGCCTTTGATATGGCCTCAGCCTTCTAGGCAAGTGACACAAAGCTGAGATGAACTGCCAAGGAAAAATCCAACTGCCTTATTGTATGACAGAAAAAAAGCACCCATCTCCTCCCAGTATTTTGCCACTTGGCAGACTTTCCCCAGCCACAGCAGTTCAGATATTTAAGTGGCCAAATTGCCACACCTTTGCTCTTAAGTGATCTTTTTTTATGACACTACAGTCTGTTTTGTTTTCCTAGACCATGCAAAATCTCTGCAATATTTGTTCTTGTGTGATAACAGTGAACTTTTATCATGTCAACATGAAATAGTTTTATACAGTTTAGGTACCTTTTCAAAAAATTGAAAACTTCTTCCTCTTAAAAAATTTCTTTCTGGTACCTCTGTGAAAAGTATAAAAGCTCTGTGAAAACTCTAAAAACAAAACACAGCACCAAAACTCAGAACAAAAAAAAGCTATCAGAACTTTGGCAAATTACCTAATGTTTTCATATCCTCCTGGCTAAACAGGTTTTCCCACTAGGACCGGGATTATTTCACACGTCAGCATGAGGCCCATGTTTGAGTTAGCACGGTCACTGAACTGCTGCTGCTCCCAGTGAGCAATCAGGCACACCAGGGAGGGAACAGAGAGGAGCCTGTATTATTGCTGCTTCATCTGCTGCTAAAATGGGGCACCTCACTTCCAGTGCTGCCCTGAGAAACCTGAAATGTTAAAATAAAACAACCCCAACATCACCCACCCCTGCAAAACTGTGTTCAAGAAACATTTGTCACATATTCAGTCTCTGTCCACAAGTCCTATCTGATCACAGACACTGGACACTCCCACTGTGTATCAGTGGACTTTGGACTAAAGAGATGGAATCTAGGATCTCAGCATGTCCTGAAATCCCTTAGGTCCCTCTATGCATCCTACTCCTTCTGTATGCCACAGAATGTATCCCTTTTTAGCTCCTAAGTCCCAGGCCAGGACTAGGAACAAGGAAGAAATAACCAGCTTATCCATCGAGGGAGTAAACTCAGCACTTTCTGTACAGCACCTCTTTGACAGACGGCTTTTCAAAACTACAAAGTGCATCACACAGAGCAGTCAGCATGTCCCAGCAGGGCAATCTGGAAAACAGTCAAAGCTGACAGCACCACGGAGTGACATGTCACTCCTAGCAGTCTCCACTGACCATTTTGTATAGAAAGGATATTTTTGTTTGTGTATTGCATTTTTCATAAGCGTTAAGAATATCACTGGAAGTCTGGTACAATAACATCCAAGAGTTTTGCAGAAGTATTTGAATATTCCAGAGTAAATAACTCCTCCTGTTCTCTTAGAGGCAATTCACTTTTAATTACATCTAGTATACTCAAAATGAAGTAGTTTCAGGAACAGCACTTAAAAATAGCTAAAAACTATTTATAAACATCTACTCAAGGTCTTGCATAATTTTAGTTTTATTTTACATATGAGCATCCTTAACTTCCCCATTTTGCCTTTCATAGTCTCATCCATATTCCTATTCACTACACATTTATATAAGCTGCAAAGTAAGATTCATAGCAAATCATTTCAGGAATTAATTTATCTTGTAAAAATCTGTTTAACTACAATTTCTGGTGAAAAAAGGGAGTATTTTTGAGAAGTATTCATCAGTAAAGGTTCTCACTCCAAAACATTCAAAAAACTGCTCTCAACATTAGGATTAACAGAAAAAAAGTTTTGTCTAACCAGACAAAATTTCCTTCCTGTTATAGTGGAGCAAGTGTCAAAGTTTTCCTGCCATAATACATCCCTAATCATAGTCTCAGGTGTCCAATCTCCACAAATGGTATGGGCAAATCCAAATTGTTGCCCGCTTTGGTCCTGTGATGCAGTCTCCTGAAAATTTGCTGCATCTACTCATATTTACAGTCAGTAAACTCTTTGCTTTATTGAGGAGTGGGAAGGAGGTGGGATGTTGGGAGAAATGGGAAAAGTCATAAAGAAGTGAGGGAATAAAGACAGAAAGATTTGACCAAGTGATTTGGACTGAACTCATTAGGGTGAGAAAATTCAGCTAAAGGGTTATGCTGGAAGAATAGAAAAACATAGTTAATAAGTAACAAGAGTTGATCCTTCACCTCCCTTCCCACGAGGGACTTATACAAAGCAAAACAAAGCAAAATCTTTGTTTCATAAACACAGTAATTAACACCCAGGAAATAGCAGATCTGAGATACATGAAAGTGAAACACTTCAGTCATTCCCCCAAATACCTACCTTGACATTCATAACATTTATGAAGAGTTCAAAAGCTGTTTAGAGCAGGAAACTGAAGGCATATCCACAAGCACAAACTGTTTTTATAGCCTCAGCTATTTTAGCATACATCCAATATGTGACCGTGAATATGTTTTCAAGGGCAGCCCTAATGAGGCACAAATCTACTGAGTACAGGAATACCAACTTAATGTAGCACATCCACTCCCTGACAGAAAGCAGCAAGTCAAGGGACTGAATAGTCATCCCTCCATAATTGCAAATAGCTGTGATCCTAAACATAAGGACTTTCACTGGCAAAACTTCAGCTGATGGTTTGCCAGCAATGACTGTTGAACACACTCCATATTAAATGGCAACTGTGATAGTGCTAGTGACAATCACTCAGATCTCACAGACTGCTCACCTCCTTTATCTTCACCAGTATTATAGGAAATGTCAAAACCAATATTCTTTACAGCTTGTTACCATTTTGCAGCCTGAAGCACATAGAGTAATGCTTACAGAGTTTTCAAGGAACTCCCAACATTCCATTTTCTCCATCAGATTGTCCTAAATAAATCTGGTTTCATATCACATCTTCTTGCAGAAATATTTTGCTGTCATTTCATCTCACTCATGTACTTAACTGAGCAGCTGAAGACTTCATCTTCTTGTGACATACAGAAGCCCTTACTGTTGTATGTCCTTCTAATAAAGTAGTCAATCATAATAATACCCAATCATCTGGCTTAACGAGGTAAGAATTAGGTAATTAAAGATGAAAAGAAGTATTTTCAGATGATTGCTTACACCATTTTTTAATTTATCTATCACAGTGGATAATTTCTTTCGATAATTATCAGGAGAGATTAGCATCCTTGGAAAAAAATTAGCTATTGTTCACACCAGACTGTCATATAAGTGGTGTTTGATTATATAAAATGCATATCTACCTTATTTCAACAGCTGGGCTTTTTAAATCATCCCTCATCTAGGTTTTGATTTGTAAGAGCACAGTTTATGATGAGATTTTCCTAGATGTCAAACATTTTCTGAGTTCCCCATAAAAGGTCTGCCTGACAGCACACAGTTAATAATGTGTTTTGCAGAAACCCAGGATTGCACAAGCTACAATCTCTAAAATCCAGAAGGTAATTTTGTTATTAATCCTATATACTAACTTTATAGGAAATACAGTTGAAGAAGGGGGGAAGAGCAATTCAGATCAGTCTAGATGGTGTGTATTTTACCATATATTTTACCATCAAAAATGATGAACAAAAATTCTGATTCAAAGCTACACAATACAAGCTGATAAAACTGTAGGGGTGATACAAGATCCTGGTTTGATTTCTTTTTTTCCAGAACAGGAAGAATTTATGCATATATATATGTAATTCCTAGATATATATTTTGAATATATTTCTATGGTTTTATCCTCACTTGCCTAAACTTTCTGTACTTTTTCTATCCTGAACATAGAGAATTACTGTATACTGCACATCACAGGGGTGGATTATCCCCAGCCTGCTGTAGACAAGCTCTCCTTCCAGTCAGAATCCAGCCTCTCTTTATCCAGTTTCTACACATTATGGGGTTTTTTTCTTGACAAAAGAAACATTCCCCATACAAGTTTTTTTTATTGATGTAAACCTCATATACCATTGTTTGATTATTTTGGGGGGTTGTGTTTGGTTAGTTTTGTTTTTTGTTTGTTTGTGGGGTTTTTGTTTTGTTTGTTTGTTTGTTTAAGTTCTTAGGGAACCCTACATTTGCCAGAAATGTAGAGCACTGAAAAAAATAATGAATAAAATTCAGGAATGAAGTAGATTTGTCCATGCTTAACATTTTTTAAAAAAAAATCTTCAGAGAGTATTCAAGCTAGTACTTACCTCCTAATTTTCACAGTGTAGCTGCTAAACCAGAAAAGATGGATAAAGACCATGCATTTATCAGAGACTCTGCTATTTTCCCAAAACCAGATATCTGGCTTCTACTCCAGGCTGGCTTTCTGCAGCACAAGGATCATTAGCCATGATATTTTAAGCTGAACCTACAACTTCAACTAATCTTAACTACATTAGAAAAGTCCATTGCTTTTATCTATTTTCCTTCTGTATGGACAATGCTTTTGTGGTTTCCTGTCTTCGTAGTTGACAAAAGAAGGAAGAACATGTCTCTCTTTCCAGCTAACATGAAAAGGAGAATCTGTTTTGTTTCCAGCCATAGTCGTTTCCTTAACACTGCCCACAGAGTGGAGATTTTCATACAAAATTGCCTGAATTTGGGCTCCAGCAACTATCACTGCATAATACCAGAGAGCATCACTCAGATCATAATTATCTTATACAAAGTGGGTAACATCTCTGCAGAGTGTGCAGTGTTTACATAGCACATTTTATTTCTGTTGACTTCATTGAATCATTGTTGAATTTGAGGATGCATTTCATAAACAATTATTCTGCTCTAATAGTAACAAGTAACACATTTGCTTTACAGATACCTCAGCGAAGCACTCCTGTCAACATGAATTGTCTGTCATGTGCTTCAAAATGTTTTGAAAAAAAAATATGGCATGCCATCTGGATCCCAAGCACTCATTAAATCCATTGGAATATGAGTGTTTAAGGGAGCTAACATCACATGATGCCCACAAGAAGGAAAGAAATAAAGAAGGAAAAAGAAAAGAGAAGGAAAGAGAAAGGGAAAGGAAAGGGATTTAGAGATGATACAAACAAGAAATAAAGGATGTGTTTACAATTTTATTTCCTTCAACTAAGAGCATGCCAGCCATTTCAGAGAATAAAGAGAGATGACAGCTTCTATTCCCAGGAGTTTTTGGTCCAAGATTATTTTCCAAGTGAAATGAAGAAAGAGAAAAAAACCTAGCAGGGGAAAGGAATGCTAACACCATAGAATATTTGGGTTCCTCAGGGGAAGGGTGCCCCCATGAACTGAGATTCAGAAGGCATGCTACAAATTTCTTTTAAGACTTGCCAAATCACTTTTCCTTCCCCCTCCAAGTGCCAGGTCTCCCATCTTTAATTGAGGCTAATGACTGTCAGCTTCCAATATTGGCACAGCCCTAGGGAAACATCTCCTACTACATAGCTACTGTCATCTGCTGTGGAAGCACCTTTAAGCCCTAGAGTAGAAAGATGACTGCACCTGCAAAAAGTGAATTGCTGGATAGATGCAGGATTTAAATCCCATCTGCAAAGGCATTCTCTTTTATTAGGGGAGCTGTCAATAATTTTGTTCATGGGAAACTTAAAAGGATGTCGATTAGGAACGGCTGGGGGAGTTTCCAAAAAGATATAAGTGTTTAATTTCAAAAAATCACAAAACAACCCAGGTTTGACATTAACTCTGTATTTCATGTAATTTTGCAAATAAATTAACTGAAATTTACTAAAAACAGTCAGACTGTCATTTGCTGGCATATGCGAACACTTTGCAAAAACAGAGGCATTTTTTGGTACTGTACACTTATGTTCAAGAGCTGTTAAATATATGTAAATAATCTGATTAATACATACTAAGCAATTCTACTTATGACATGTTGGTCCATTGCCAGATGACAATGATGCAAGAAAAAAAACAAGCTGAAATCCTATGGAAAAGAGCCCAAGGAGTAAAGGGAAGGAGCACAACAGATAACTAAATGTGATTAGCAGGGAAAAACAAGAAAGGCCTCATCCAGAAGACAGCAGGACAACATCTACTGAATGACATGTGGACTAAAGGTGGGTCAATTTCCGCCATTGTAAGAATTGGGTAATGTTGTGCTTACTGACCTTATCCAGCCTCTCTGCATTTTCTCAACTCAGTGCATAACTATTTTTAGCAGCAGTACTCTGCAAAATGTTTTATAACTCATTTTGGCTGTAAAGCTGCATCCAGTTGCAACATCCTTCATAGCTTTAACTGTTTCTTTGAATTCACAGATCTAATCTCAGAGCTGTGGGATTTTGTCAGCCATGGATTCCTGAATTAGGGGAATTGGCTGAGCCTCTGATGAAGGCAACCAAGAATGAAGGGATGGAGCCTATTGAATGAGGCCCAGGGAGGGATCAAGCTTTCATAGCAACAAAAGCTAATATTTTTAGGATATTTTTAATTTGCAACCAACAGGCATAAATTTTGTGAAACTATGAGGAAATTGGAGTCCTGTTTTCTTTTTCATACTGTTCTGAGATATAACCAAAGTTGTTATAGAGATTCAGGCCTGACTGGATGGGGCTTTGAGCAGCCTGGTCTAGTGGATGGTATCTGCACCCATGGCAGGAGGTTGGAACAAGATGTTCTTTAAGATCCCTCCCAATCCAAACTATTCTATGATTCTGTGACTCACAAATGTACCAAGCTGAAGATGTTCCTTCTTCTTGTTCAAAAGAACAAGACCATTTGTTACACTAATTCCATGCAGTTTGTGCTGCCCGGTAGATTACAAATGTCCAGTCACATGTTCTTGTGTTACCCAAACACAAAGTCCCCCAAAATCTGAACAAGACATTCTACAGCTAATCTGCACATCAGCAGAGTGCCTGCATGAACAGCACGGGTTGAGAAGTTTTCTAAATGAGGACAAAAGATTCTCATTCATGAAGCTGGAAATCTTCATGTTTTTAGCTCAGTTTCCTTTAAAACCCCTCTGAGAATGACAGACTCCTTTGCCATCAGTGTTTTCCTAGCTCCCATCATAACAGGTAGGAAAGACAGGAGCAGTCACCTCTGAAATGTTTGCAGAGTTTTTGCCAAACTAATTGATGTTCTTTCTGTATTCTGCATGAAACTACATGTTTTTACCCCAAATATAAAAGGGAGATCTCTCATGGTGATGCCCTGTGAAGGCTGACCTAGAACAGATCTAGATGGAGTTAAAGAATAAAGTAGGTATTTATTAAAGGGCCTCAATGGATACATCTTGGGCATCTCAAGAGCCTGGCCAGGGCTACACCCAAGATGAACCCAAAATGGTCGCAGAAATGGACAACCAGTCACGAGGTCTCCCACCTTCATAAGTTCTGGTCCATTAGCACATTGGAGTTAATTGTCCAGTTACAGCTTTAGGTTATGAAGTCCCATACTTCTTGTTTTTCTCTCCTCATTCCACCATTGTTCAGGCTCTTGGGCCTGAAATTTGGATCATTGGTCCTTGGTCCCCAGCTAGAGAAGGAATTGTTTTGTCTAGCGACTCTGTGAAGAGAGCTTACCATCCCCTAATATGAAGCTCAGAACTACACACTGAAGCAGCACAAAATCTGAAAAATATAAAAGCCAAAACCTGAGGCATCAATGGAAGCTTCCAGATCCCTACTTTGGTTCAAAGAAACAAATGAACCCTTCCTATTTCTCCCACAAGTTAGTGGACATAGAATAATCCCGAATCTCATTCAAAGATTTTTTTATGCCCCCACCTTTTCCACTCACTGGGTGGCAATCTGGCCTCCACCAAGGTGCAGACAGCACCAGTGGCCTGTCTCAAAAATCAGCCAGTTAAACACTGTTTTTCACAAACCCAAACCAGATTAAAAGGGTAAGTACTGCAATTCCCATTTTGTTTGATCAGGTAAAAATTGCTTCTCTTTTTTTCCGGTTTGATTTAAATTTTTTTTTAATTTATTTTTTTAATTCAATGGAACAGTATCTCCAATTAGAATATGGAAAACACACCCAGACTCTCCAAAGTGCTGTATTTTTCCATCCTAAGTGTTACAGTATCCAAGAAATCAATTTCAGACTTGAAATGTCAATTTCATTTCTTTTTGCTGAATTAAAAAAAGCATAAGTAACTTCTCTTTGTAAGTAACATTGTTTTTTTCTTTTCTTAGAACCACACCATTATATTTCCAGGATAGTCCAGAGAGAAAAAATCACTGGGATTCAGCAAAATGCCTCATCATACATTTAAGATCAAGTTTAAATCTACTCCTGTTATGCAAAGCTCTTTTTCTTTTTTGTTTGTTTTGTTTGTTTGCTGGGTTTTTTTGCTTAGTAATACTCCAATGCACTTAATCCTTTATGAAATGAAGGCCTGGGAGGTTAAGTGGTGCATATGAAAAAGACAGAAAACTGAGGTGGTTGGGTATAACATCAGGCTACATTATAATTAGCCACTAGACATGCTAGTTTTAGCTATAAAAAAGTAATTTAAAGTTATAAGCAAGACATTACATTCATGCCTTAGGGATCTTGTTTATATTTGGAATCACTATTTCAGCATCTAATATCTCTTCCAAAAGCATTCTCCTGTGTTACCAAATATAGCTGAAACACAACATAAGCCGGCTCTATAAGCTTTTGTAAAGTTGTCCACAGTGCTTTTAGTTACAAAAACATGGGCTTTCTATTTGTGTCTTCTGTATGCCAGACAGAAATAAGCTTTGAATAACAAATATTAACCAGATGTTGACCAGAATCTAATATGTGCCCTTGGAAAAAAAACAAAAATAACACCCATTTCCTTAAAAATGTTGCTTTTGACAGGATTGCTATAGAGAAAACATGCAGACAGACACATGACAGATCTTCACACACACACAAACTACCAGTCTGGAGTATCTGGCTGGAGTTCCAGCCTCTGATGGCAGTATCTGATAAAGCCCAAGAACCTCCAAAGTACAGGTTTTCTAGTTTTTCCTCAAATTAGTTCCTGCACTTGACAACAGCTACTTCTTGGTGGATTTAGCCATTACTCAATAGAAACAGGGCTGTGGGCTAATTAAATCATAGCTGCACGAGTACACTCTATTACTGCCAGTATGAGACTGTGATACTTCGTAGTCAAAACCAAACGTGTTACACTGATTGGCAAAAGTAGGGAGAGAGCAGATGGAACAATTCCCACATTGTCTTGTTCATCGGTAACACACACCACAGAGTCCCCACAACAAAGGTTTGCCAGCACAAACACACCCAGCACTGAGACACATCCCCCTGACTGGCCATTTCCCACAAGTGTGACCTCTGAAGAGAGGTGCCAGCTCTCACAGCCTGGCTTTGCCATCTGAGCTATGGTGCAGCTCTGACAGCAGTTTGTGCCATCAGCCCTGCCTGTGCCTGCACCTGGGGGCTCTGGTGACACAGCCAGGTCTCCAGAGCCCCCCGCCCTAGACATGAAACCAGCTAAGTTCTGTTGTTGTCCTCATCTTCAGCACCCAAACACTTGGTGCAATCCACTTACAAACCTCCCTGACCTACTGTGGGAGAGGAGCGTTAGCATCATTTGCTATGGAATAGCATATTGTAAAACAAAAACCCCAAATAGCTGTGGTTGGACCAGGCAATGTTTCACTGACCTCTGTAATTATCAGGCTGCTTCTCCTCCCACCCACTCCCCACTGGCACATTCACTGCTGACATGTCAGTCTTTACAAAGGGAACTGCATCACTTTCCCAGACTCAGAAACTGATGCCCAAGCGTGCTGATCCTGTGCTGTAGAGAACAGCATGTGGTGAGAAACATCACCTAGAAAATTTTAAATTTTAGTAGTTAACTTTTCTTTGATCATCTCAGTGTTCACTAACGCTGCCAAATCAGAGAAACAAATTACAAGAGCACTGTTTTGTTTTACCATTGTGGCCAAATTTTATCTGCATTTGACACTAAGTTATGTGGATTTCCTTAAAAAGGAGTATTCTAGGTAAGGTGAAGAACAAATGAGAAATACCTTCTGCCATTTTCTTGAGAGCAGCTATGGCAGACTTCCAAAGAGTGATATGGTTGTGGTATGTACAACTGGACCACTTAAAATTTGGTCCTGAACCGGTCTCTGGCTCTTCTGACAGAATTCCAAGGCCATCTCATTCTTGCTCTTTCCTTCCTATTTATTGGAGACATCCTCAACAGAAACTCTCCAGCTTTCTGAGAATTTTAACAGTCTGTAGCAGAAATAACCCATTCAGTATTAAGAAATTCACATTTGGTGCAAGTAATCAAGAATACTGAATGCCTAAGCAGAATGATTACCCATTTTTTTAACTTGTAAAATGTTTATCTCTTTGCATGGTTCTTATCTTTCATGAAAATGTTGATCCAATAGTACTTTATTTAAAAAAAAACCTACTAGACTTTTTCCTTGTAAAAAAGCTATATTGTGTGCCACAGATTTTAAATTATTGAATGCTAAGAATTTCAGTGACAGCAGGGGCTAATAGTTACTTGTGTACTATAAATTTAGCAGCTGGATAGCAGCATACAGTAATGCTTTGACAAGCAAGAAAATAAGGAGATTTCCTGATCTGTGTGTATTCAAAAGACACACTAAGGCTGCCTACCAGAGGAGTAGAGAGAAATTCTTTGACCTGTAAACTTTTTAGAGCTAACATTCTTCAGCTTATTCAGAAGTTCAACCAGCTGAAATAAGAAATTTGACCTAGGGCACGTCCCTTGTTGTGGAGAACAAAGTCGATGACTACTTTAAAGTTATTCTACTGCTGACTCATCTTCCCTCCCAAGCATTCGCAGATACACCATGAGAAAATACAGCAGCAACTAACCACAAAAGATTCTGGGACTAGCAGCTGTTAGCAAACCAAGGCCCAGTATGCAATTGTGGATCTGGAAATTTATAGGTTTGATTGAAAACTGAGCAAGTCTTCTGTGCTTCACAGTGCTGCTAAGAGGCATCATCTTTGATCTAGTGCCTCAGCTGTACCAGTGGGACAAATATTTTCTGAGAGAAGCATAACACAGCCAGAATAGCTCTGTATTTTCCAAGTATGAAAATCAGCCAACTCAGTTTCTTTCAAAATATTCATTCCTTTAGGGCAGATGAGATATTTTCCTTCACTATTTAACAGTAGGGGGCATATTCAGGGTATGCCAGCAAAGTTTAATGAAATCAATGAAGTAGCACTGATTTGGAGTAATTGAGAATCCAACCATGTGTTCTAATGCCAAAGAATCTGGATATTTCTAAGGGCTTATATTGCTTTCCTTTCGGGGAGGGGGGATGGGGAAGGGGGGGCTTGGGGGAGGCAGGAATTGAAGTCCATTTGCTTTGTGAAATGGGGTTCCATCTAAGGTAGCAGAGACGAGCAAACACCTGCACAGATATTTTAAAATCCTGACATTTTTCTTTCTGCCTTTGTAATTGAAGTGTATTTTGTCTTGATGTGCCAGCCAAATTTTCACTCTCTACACTCCTGTACAGGCTGTTCCCACCACTGTGAAATGAGAATGTAGCTAGTGTTTGGACATCCTGTGCACTGGTTTTGATCTGAATGACTACTAGATGCAAACATCAGGCCTCTGGGCCATGTAACCTGAACCATGTGGGCACTAGAGCTGGGTGCACAGTGCAGCCAAGTTCTACTCATTTACATGTGCTAAGGGGAATTTTTACAAGCTTGTTAGAACTGTGAGTAATTGAAATCTGGGGCTAATGTCACTGTGTCTAAATTTTCTTTACTCTAAGTAGGAACAGTAGAGCAGTTAAGAACTGATTTTGCCACTTTTTAGCAAAATAATACAGCTGACAGAAAAAAGAAGGAATGGATAGATGCTATCTTCTGAGATCTGCTCAGAATATTATGTAGAGTGTAACCACTCTTATTTGATAGGCACATATGAAATGCTCATTATTTTGAATAGCTTTTGCATTTTGCGGATTGGGTATAGCAAATCCATTTTGTTTTGTTCCTTGTACCAGTGTGATTGTGAACAAAGTGCTCTTCAGCTGTTAAAATGGATCAGTTAAGTCTCTTGCCCACAAAAGGCAGGTTTGAGGAGACTTCTAGAAAGGTTTAGATGCTGATGATCATACTTGGAGGCAGGCAGATCTAATCCATCAGAATCTATCTTCAAACTCACAAAAAACAGTCAGCCTTTACTTTGAAAGTGAATTTTACACCACATACCTCAGAAGCACAGGAATCATCAGTCGGCAAAGGAGGAAACAGATGCAAAAAGGTGACACCTCAAGTTTTCAAGAGCAGATGCTTACCTCAAGGTTGTCAACAAGTTTGTCTCCCAGAAAGAGCTATTGGGATGACACTGTGGAAGAAGAATGCATTGCATCTTGGACTGCATTTCTCAAGACGTTCACTCCTCTAATGTTAGTGCTATGCATAAAATATGTACAAAGTGGACACTACCTCTGTTTATTAATGCAAACCTGCAGAAATACAGATGCTTAGTTTTGAATTTCAAATGTATTTGACAGGAGGACAGCAGTTGTTCTAAACACAAGCACCAAACAAATACAAGCTGAAGAGACTGGACAAAGACTGAGGGCTGCATCTTCAGCCTTAGACATCCAAGTTCCTCTCAGGTCCTTTCACAGAGCTTGACTCTAGTAACTAAGGTAAAATCACTAACAAATTAGTTAAGATTCAGGTCCCATATACAAGTCTTCCAAATCCTTTTCTCTTTCCCATTTTCCCCCACATCTAATGTCCATGTTCTCATCATTCATCATCAGCATTCTCAGCTCTTTTGTTCCTATATACAAATATTGCAAGTATTCCATTAGAAAGAATTATTGTAAGTGCCGTTATTGTTGTTGCTGTTATTTGAAAGATTTATGACACTGGTTTTGTTCAAGTCAAGCTTCAAATCTGCTTAAGGTTCATCATAATTAACCAAGTGCAGGGAATGAGCATCTGAGCCTGATTTGAGAAGTACACATATTGCAGAAGCATGGTAGAAATCCAAGGAATATTGGTGTATCCTACAGAAAGCAGTGACTACACTGTAGGAGTTTTAGTAATGCCAGACACAAATCTCTTTAACTAGACAAGTGGATTCTAGTCATTAAGGTCAATGTGCACCTTTAAACACATTTGCTTAAAGCTACTGGAAAGAACAAGCTAGACAAAATATTTTGCCAGCTCTCTGAAAAAAAGCCAGAGTGCTCACAAGCCATATTTTTAAGCCTATGCAAAACTATCATGATTGTCATTACTGCTATAAGGCAAAGGTAATGAAGTGAGGGTGAACAGGATTTCATATACCTTTGGCAAGCCAAATGTTAAACACATTATTAGAATTACTCAGTAATTACAGTACAAAACAAGCAAACAAACAAAAAAACCAACCCAAAGAAACAGTCTTACTTCTGCTACACAGCCACAATGTTTGTCTCTATACTTTTCTCCTATGGATGCACTGGTGTCAGACCACAATTCTGGAAAACCAAATAAATCTTGCTTTTCTATAGTCTCCATTCTGCATTTCTACAAACCATGTTGCCTTGCTCCCTCCCCTCATCCCCCTTAATTAAGGAAGGTTAGATGAGATGCTCCTTCTTTCAGAGAGCACCCAATGCTGCACCATTCACTGCCAGCACAATTTAGGTGCTGCTCGTCAATCTTAACTAACACTGAGCTTATCGCAGTAGCTGCAGCATTTACCAAGTCTCAAACATTGGCAAACACTTTTAGGATTAATTTCCACCAGTGTTCCCAGAAGCCATGTGTATACAGCAGACATGTAACCACATGCAAATCAAGCTCTCCTCATTAGCCAGTTGCTGCCTGACTGCTGTGCACTGAAAACTCCTTCAGGCAAACGAGTCTCTTGCCACCCAACACTTCTGCCCACAGTGGAAGTTCAGGCAGATGCTTCAACCTCTCCCAATATACCCACAGCAGGTCCATTGCACCAGACACTTCTACCCCTAGGGAAAGCAGTTACACTGTGCACCTGCTGTGCTGTTGATGAGACTGTAGTTCCATCACGAACACACAGAGATGGAGTTACCTACCCTTTTCTGAAGTTACTCACTGAAATAAGGAGTTGGGAAAAGGTCAGCCAGCTCCTCAGTTCTCTCTACAGTTTTTGCATTATAGCCATCATTCCAAGATTCTTACATTATGGAATCTGAAGACTTTTTCTCCATGAGCAGAAATACCCTCTTAGGAATTCGGAAATTAAGTTCTGGGAATTTTACTGGCAAATTCTTTACAAGTAATTTATGTTTAATGTTTGCATGCACTATTTGCTGTAGCTGTTTGCTAAGAAAATATTTATTAGGATTGGAAGTTTAACATAATAAATCAAACACTTAACATTCACTGGACTTCAAACATAGATATAAAATACCTTACAAAAAATTTTAATGGAATTACACAAAGCAAATGCACAGGGTTTGTCTGTTTCTACACTGAATTAATCCCAAGCCAAAACCAAAAAATAACCCCCGAAAGATCACAAAAAAAGGCATGATAAACTGCATTTTTGTCATTGTTGCACTGCTATGTAATAAGCCCTTTTTACAAACGTTTACTCAACGTTAAAAAAATTCAATTAAAATGTATTCCATCTAACAGAACTATTGGATTAACAGCTGATTTTTAACTGACTTTACATCATGAAATTCTATTAATAGAGGTACCTTAGTCACTTAGTTTAAAATATGGAGAGTAGAGATAGAAAAAATTAACCTTTAGTAGTCTTTAATATAAAATGCACTAAATTTTCCAAAATAAGATTACGACACACTAGTGCCAATTTATGCTGACAAAAGCTGGTATCAGCTTCTTTCTAACTAAAATTCATTTCACAAAACCTTTATATATTACATGAATATTCAAGTAAACTATTTAAAGGATTTAAAAATGCAAAAACTGAATGGTACAGTGTTTAAGAGAGATGGTTAATTTGGGAATGCTGTCATGTCCAACTATATATATTTATAGATATATTTTTTTAATTTTTAAGACCATCATGATACTACCTGATATTGCAAGAAACCTCTGTCATTGACATTTGATATTTTTCAATGCATAACTTCAAGAAAATTATAAGGATTTAACAAATCTGTGTGACACTGAACCACCTTACTGGCTTCCCTTTGTAAAGTGCTGAGTAACAGCCAAATTACATCAGATTTAAATGGATTTAAATGGAGATGATGGTGCTCAGTGTCTTACAAAAAAAAACACCATTAAACTGCTATAATCAAACAATAAAATAAAAAACCAGGTTCAGCTGAGTAGCGCGTGTGTTCCCCAGTGTCAAATCTCTAAAAAAACCCTGAAAGACTAACAATGTATTTCTTGCAGGCTGCATTCTTTCTATCCATCAGCTGCAAGGACATTAAAAAATTTTTTTAATGATTCAAACACTGAATACCTTCTCTGGTTGAAGGCGAGTTGCTCACTAGTTTTGGTCAAGTGGCTTTTGGGAAACTTTCAGAGCAAAATCACCCAGCAACAGGAAACTGGAATGGAAAATGCCAACCATGCACAGTTACATTACTGCAGGAATTGAGTAACACATGCAAGACAAAGAAAAAGTCAGAACATAGCAAAGTAGCAATGGTTAAGAAGTTAGTAAAGTTTTCACAGTGTTTCATACAGCCTTTTACTTTAACACAAGTGCATCACTTACCACCACTACTGCTCAGACATTTTAAGACATCTCTTGGCCATGCAGATCATTTTGAGAAGAAAACAGCAAATTACACATCTTAGGCATTTTTAGACATGAAGTACAACTTATAATTTTATTTTTATATTCAGTCTTATCAAACAGATGTTTTCAAGTTATATTTATTCTAAGTGTTGGGCTTTAACATTCCTTCCAATTTTGTTGGATCCTGAGCGCTAAATGCCCAAAGAACTGGCCAAATATACAAAGGTAACCTTTGTTCAAATAGCCAAGCTATTACATGAACAGAAGGTATATAGGGAATTTCTTGTTGGCACTCCTAAATTTCTTCTTTCCTAACCTTGAGATGGTTTTGTTCAGTTGTTCACATACATCTTTGCCTCCTGGAAACATTACTCTACTTAGGTGATTCATGAAGAAGTAAAACTAGACTCAAGAACACCACTGACTTTTTTTTTTCTCTGTCCAAAGAAGAAAATACACATTTTTTCCCCATTTGGCAAATTCAATTTGACGCCACATCACCACCACTCAACATTAACTCATACAACAGAGACTTACTCCACTGTCAGACATAGCAGGGGAAAAATATCCAGAGGATAAATGGGAGGCTCTTTATCAGATATAATTGCTTGCTCATAAGGAGAGAATCCAGCTTCCCCTTTGTTATTCTTTCATAAATTAATAATTTGTTAAAATCATAGTCACAAGAATTTTAGCTATTACACAAAATTCAAGTTTAAAAAAACAAAGAATAAATTAGTTACAGCCTTGTAAACAATTGCTCATTTATGTAACATACTTGGGGAAAAAATTCCTCTATAGAATAAATCAGACAGTACAAGGCACACATCACACTTAAGAATTCAAAGTGATAAAACCAGCAGATGCCTTCATCTCCTTTGTTCGCTGGTATAATTGTGCTATAGACACTGTAAAAATATGTAGATTTTTGTTTACATTACAGTCATTTGAAAATATTTCATGACTGTGCTTTTTCTGGCAAAATATTTGTGCTATTTTACAGTACAGTATGATTTGAAGCTCTTGGAATGAATCTCCTCAAATGTTCTCTACAAAGCTGCCAGGGAAAAGGCCAGTCTTTCCATTTCGTTGCAGAGTGCCTTTGAACCAGCCATCCTCGCGTTTCTTGTGTACAAAAACAATGTCACCTTCCTTCAGTTCAAGTTCTGCTTCGCTCTGAGGAGGATAGGATACCACAACTCTGTACCTGTGTAATTAAAAAAAACACCTACATTTAGGCTCCTTTTCTTCGCCCCCCTCTCTCTCCCCCTCATTTTTTTAACCCGATACTTTCAAAAATATTTCTGTGCCTGTTGAAGCTTATGAACATAGGAAATTGTCTAGAACTGTTTGCTGAGTAGGTAACAACTTAAAAGTATGTCTTAAACAGATAACAACAATAGCAACATAATAAATTTAAGGCAAATTCATGCATCTCCTATGAATACAGACAATGGTTAAATAACAGGAGAAAACTGTAAACATTTTTTCCAATATAAATTTGCAGACTCTTTCAGTCATTGTGATTCAGCAAGAATCAAAGCATTCACAGGAGTAGCTAGGCATAATTTTACAAGTGTCTGTTTAATTTCTTATTATTCCAGTGATGGCTCTTAAGGAAAGGCAAAAAACAAAAGGAGGAAACCAACAAAACCTATAAATTTGATTTGCTGTTTTAAATAATTATCATTTTCCTTAGAAATCTCTCAAGTTAGAACATATTCTTTGAACACAGCTGCTCAACTTGTGCTCAACTATGTTAAAAACTATTTTCAACTCAACAATTTTCTTAAGCACTTGGCATGAAGTGTATTTTTTCAGTCTCTCACAGTAAAATCACTTTTCAAATAGGAGTGCACTAAAAAGAGGCTACACTTCTCTGTTTTTAACATGCATAACACCACTCAATCTCTTCTTCCATAATTTCACAGCAACATAAAACTCTATTACTTCATAGATTAAGATAACAATTATCTTAATAAGCTTAAAAGAATTTATTATTTTAATAGATTAAAATAAATCAACAATCTGATGAAAAGACAAGGTAACAGGATACAGTCTAGTAAAGGATGGAATGGCAGTTGTAGCTCAATACACACAATAAAACAAGCTAATTCTGTAATATTGAAGCAGAGAAAGATACTGTGTTATAGTAGAATGTTTTGCTTAAGAACATATGAAACAAAAATTAAGTCTGTCTGTACAGTCAAAAATATTCAGAAAAGAGTACCTGCACTTTGTAAATAACTGAAGTCTCTTAGGAAATCTAAGTATAGCAAAACATATTTGGACTTAATTAGTTGTCAAATGTTATTTATTAGTGACTTACAAGCCATAACTTTGTTTCAGTGATGGCAATCCCCAGATTTCAGAGCACAGGAACTATTAGATTCATGCTTCATAAAAGCTACCAAGCCAATTACAAGATTTATTAGTGTGCAGCTCCAGAATGCCCTGCATCCAACCTAGACCTGCACTAACTTCTGCTTTGGGCAACTTGGGTTTTAATGCTGACTTAGGAAATGAGAACCAAATATTTTTAATAAACTATAAGTTAAATTGAGACTGTAAACTGCTTGAGTTAAAACAACAGCCTCTACTCAGGCAAGATAAGGACAAGATAGTGAAGCATAAAGAACTGCAGTAAAGCTATGAAGAACTTCTACTGTTGTCAACAGGCAGGTTGCTCCCAGGCTGAAAATTAACCAGCACACTTCATAGTCTTAAAAAAAATGAGTTTCAAAATGCCTGTCTCATCTTGCAGTCTGTCAAACACCACCTTGTAAATGTTTGACTTGAAATATGCTTGTTTTTAGTTTCTAATTCTGTCTGCCAGTAACCTCTGTGCTCCCCTGAATTGACAGACAAGTCTGTTCCCTGCTGCTGCTTGCTCCCATCATCTCTTTGTCCTCCCTAGAGGATCACCAGCTAGCACAGAAACAGTTGTCTTGAGCTTTCCATACAGTATCCAACAACCTCTGCAGTAATTTGGTATTTCTTGTTAAATTTTAGTTTCCCAACTATTTTGATATTCTTCTTGAAATTTAGTATCTAAAACAGAGCACAACAACACTGGTTTTAAAGTGCTGTTTGAGTGTATTTTTCAATTTTTAATGAGAAGAAACCCATCAGGCTTTGCAGCTGTAAATCATGAGTCCTTCTTCAAGTTTTCTGCCACATTTTACAAATCCTATTTGCCCAAAGAGAGGTGATCACAGACCCATCATACATTCACACAGTTGTCTATCCAGATCCTGGATTAGCTATGGAACAGAAACTGTTTTTCCATTACTTATTTCATCATCTACAACATATTGCCAAAACTAGCAATTTCATGCAGAATAAAAAGCTTACACTTCAGCTCAGAAGTTCATTGCAAGGTCCCTGAAGAAAAATAATCATATTTACTAAGCATGACCTATGTTTTGGAAAAACATGTTCATTCCCACATGCCTGAATCTTCCAAAACACTTCCTTGTTTGTCTCCCTATTCAGTATTTGCAAATGTTTTCAATGACTGAAAGTCAAATTTGTAGATCTTTTGTGGTCACTTAATATTTTACATGCACCTAAGCTGTACAACTATGAGGTTTTTCCTTTCTTTTATTTTTCTCTGATTGCCTTATAACATTTTTCATTAATTTTCCAAATATTATATTAATTATTTTTAGTCAGCTAGTGACAAAATGTAAAAATAAAAGTACTTTAACTTCCCAGAAGTAGCCAATATATTTGCCACCAGTAGTTTGCTGATATTCTTAATGTGTCTGGCTATATCCCACAGTGCTTTTGCTTTGTATTCGTGAATTGATTTTTTATTTTGAAGAGGGTGGTGGTCTGTCTTCACATCTCTCTATTCTGCTTTTCATTTTTAATATTAGCATTTCTCACACTTTTCAGTAACATGGAAAAGATTCTATCTTTCAGGTGTTTCTCCACTTCTTTGTTGCTTCTGTTTCACTGGACAAAAAATACTGCTTTTATGCCCACCTCATTGTGGTTGATTTTTGGACAATTATTTGTGGTTTTCCTGATCAACAAGTGGATAATAATATTTTCTCACATGCAGAAAATTTTAGCTGAGAGAAACACAGAAAGCTGGAATTACTACAAGTTAAATGAATAATTATTACTCAGCTTCTTGATTTAGCTTTTGTTCCTTGCCTTTAGAATTTTTACTTTCCAGGTCAAGTGTGCCCTGCTGTTGTGCAGATCTTGTGTTTAAATTAAATGGTGCCAGATGTGGGAAGGCTTGCTGCCCTGGAAAGCCACTGGCCCGCTCACTGGGAGCAGATGTTACACCAGTCATTCTGTGGTAGATGAAATTACTTAGGGTTACTTTAATCACAGAACAAAATTACTGCTTTTCTTTCCCTGCAACTGGATGAAAGATTCATTTTATAATTTAGGATATGCAGTGATGTGTATTTAGGTTCAACTTCAGGTCTCTAACACCATTGTGGAGTAGTGGGTAGTTTCTTGTTATAATGCTGTATACTTACTGTAAAATTTAAGGCTATTTAAGCAACATTTCCCTCTAAAAGAGAAAGCTCACGAAAAAAGCTTGAAGTTTTCTTGTAGCTTATATGGAAAAATTAAGCTCCTCAGGTAACTAAATTCCTGTATATTCATAGCATAGCATGTCTTACTCTAGGAATTGCAGGGAGTTGGGTCTATCTTTGTAAAGAAAACATAATGATCCTTGGCCTTGTCAGCACTGCATCAATACAAGAAATCACGCCAAGACAACCTGGGTATTGGCTGGAGAATCAGAAGAAGTGAATGAGCCCCACTGCAGTCTCAGGCGACTGGAATTCTCTAAACTGGAATTCTACAGTTCCACTGTGATCTGTGACTGTAATTGTGAGATGTAAGAGCAGAATAATCCTAGCAGGAGATTTCTCTGCTCTTCAGCTTTTTGTTGAGCTTATCCTCATGAATATTTCCCTCCCCAGCTCAAATTTTCACTGAAGATGCCACATGATTCTTACCCACCACATCTTCCAGACTGCTGAAGAGTAATCAATGCTTATAAATTACTTTGAAGATATTGAGTACAATGTAAATTTTAAGTATTATTAACCATCACATTTTAAGAAATCCAGCCAAAGGAAATGTGCAAGGGCACATCAGCAGGAAAAAAAATAGCTCTGTCCTGAAAATGACAAAGGGAACTCAGTTGAAATTCTGTCTAAATACACTGACAACCATGCATGACTACCACTGAGAATTATCATGTAGCAATGCTTCTTCTATCAGTATCAACTATCACTTAAATAACAGCAAGGATAGAGAGAATGTTTGAGTATATGTTATTACTAGATCAATAAAAATATAGAGCATCATTTTCTGTAAGTAGTTCTGAGAAAAAAAATTCCATCATGGATGTGAAAAAGCTACTTTTTGTGATGATAGAAAGAGCTTTACGCTAATATACACTGGTTATGCCAGAATGAATATAATATTATTTTCACAATGAATTTAATATTATTTTCACGTTCAAAGCATAAAAACATATTAAGGTGCCAAGCAGACTTATGATAATGTGAAAATGAATGATGTTATTCTTAAAGAACAGTCTTTCAGGTTTTATTTTCCATGTATAAATGTAAATCTGCTTCACAAATTCAGTATGAAATAGAAATCTCCTGCAAGGAAATTGTGTAGGAACAGAAATAATCTTTTAAAAAATACTAGAGGTATGACAGAAGTGAACTAAAAGACAAGCAGAAAGTTCTATACTGTCTGGATTTTAAGACATGGGTATAGCTTAGGATAGTGGACTTCTGGAAGTACAACAGGATGCCCACACACCATGAGTTAATAGCATTAGAACAAAATCTACAATAGTCAGCTTCAATCAGTTCGGTCCTACATCTGTTAATATTGTAACTCTACTATTTTTTCTCAGTACAGCACACAATCCTATAGCTGCTGCAAAAGAAATTCTATGACGCTCCTCATACTGCTTGTCTGCTACCAGGAAAAATAAAACATCCTGTAGTTAGAAAACTGCCACTTCCTTCACATTCTACTGAGGACTTGAAAAACTATAGGTGGACACAAATGTCACAGAACATTTAAGCAACTGCCTGTCAGTCTGAGAGTCCAGACATCTGTCTGTTTTTCAGACTCACCCCCACACAGAGGCCACCCTAGAGCCTGTGTGGATGCACAGCCATGGGGCACTCAGGCAGTAAAAAGTATCTTTGCAAAAGCTCAAGAAATCAAATATTAAGAAGCCTAGGCATAGATAGATAAGGGTCTCCTTCACCATATATTTAGGATGGCAGTTATACACTGCTAATAAGCAGGACAAACCTAATACTAATAAGTTCAAGAACATAATGTGCTCCTGTTTTGAAAAATAGGAGGCCTCTTTTGTCTACCAAACCTGCGATTATCGTATTTGAGTGTCTATTCATTCAAAAACTTTAAAGTAACATCAAAAGTAAACAAATATAAACATGAGTATTGGTTGATAAGTAAATAAAGAATTGTTAAAAAGTAAGTTTCATCTTGCTATAAAATCTCAGCACTTTGAAGCAGTTCTAACGCACACTACAAGCGTCAGAGAATGAATTTTTTCTTGGTGTGCCCAAGTGTGGCTGTGTAGGAGAATTTACCTTTCACACACGAGAGGCCTGGACTCATTGAGGACGGGCCCCAGCGAGGAGCAAGGCTGCCGGGGCGGCGGGGCGATGGGGACAGCGGCGTCCAGGGCAGCGCCCTTGCGCTGCAGCGTCTCCTGTGCCAGTCCTGGGGCCTCACCCTCCGTGGGACAGGAGCCAGCCTTGCTGTGAGCCCCTGCCGAGGGAAGCTCGGGCCCCACTGCACCCTGCAGGGCCAGCTCTGCTGCAGCCTGCTCAGCCTCCAGGGTGGGTGACGCTGGAGGCGACAGCCGAGGCTTGCGCTTGGTGGATGCTCCAGAAAGCAGCTTCAGCAGACCCTTCTTTTCTTTCTGTAAACCAAAAACAGTGCCCCATTTTAGAACAAAGCTCTCCCATAAAGAGTTGAACACATCCTTCTGATAGATGACATTGTTCTCAAAGAGGACTCAGTAAATCACAAGGACATACTTGACATTAGAGAGATGATGAAAATTCTAAAGAGAAAAACAGCAAGTAATTTAGATCATAAACTAGCTAAGTCCTTTCACTTTGTTAGGTTCAAGTTTAATTGAAATGGCTCTGTCACAAAAGGTTGTCTAGAAAATGGTGTGAGGAGTTAATATTACAACAGGAATCTATGAAGTAAAATATTTCATCAACATGGATGTTTCTGGGAAGACAAATAATCACTTCAAACCAAGCAGGGAGAAAAGTCTGCTCTGGAAGCTGCTGTTTAGGTAAGTTTCTTTTATTTATCCTTCTTTAGTAATGGAAGACCTTCATGATCTAACAAAAACTCACCCCAAGGGGAATGCAGTGTGTTCTGCTGTTCTGCTAAAGGGGAGGATTGTAAACATTCTTTTTGCTTGTCCAGACAAGAATCCCTGAAGACTATTACCTAGCCTGAAGAGAATTATTTAAGTAGCTTTTGTATTTCTTGTTTTTTTTTTTAAAGGGTGTGGCAGTGATCTTCTTACCAACCCTTTGACTGAGTGAATTTAGTGCTTATGAGGAGTGCCAGATTGTAAGCCCTGGAGACAAAAATAATATTTAACCATAGACAGAGAAAAGCCTAGAGCAATGAGAAATTTTTTTGATAGCCTGGGATGTAGTGGATTTAGTGAATAAAAATCCTCAGTCCTTTTTCTAAGTCTCCAATAACTTAGAACCATTTTACCAACAATCCACTGTCTAGAAAATGTCAAAGATAAACTCAGAGAAATTAAAACAATCCTATATTAGCATAATTCACCTTAAACTACAAATACATTTTCTCTAAGGGCACCTCAGTCTGGTTTCAATTTCTATGGCTAAAGTAATTTTAAAATAAAGTTCGAGGCACGTCCATTCATCAATAATAAAAAGAAATGTAACTAAAAAGTGGCTGACATTACTGTACAGTTTAAGATTAAAATCTTCATAAACTTCACTAAGGAGGTTGAGGAGTAGTAAGGTTAAGTCTAAAATATTTGAGATACAAAGATAGCTGTCACAAGGAAAAAAAAGTTTCCTGACTACAACACAAGTATAAAACAGAATCAATTACAAAGCAAGAAGAATTTTTCTGACAACAATATAATCACATGGCTTGGTGAACAGTGAGAATGAGTTGACACACATAGGAAATAGTTCAAATAGTGGGAAGGAAAGCAGAATCTTTACAGACTCCACTGTCCTACATTTAAAAGATGGTTATATGCATTCTTTCTTTGTCCAATAGCCATTGCTGGTAATGTGTTTTCCATAATATCTCAGTGTGCCTGCTTAATAAGAAACGTAACCAAAAAGAATTCTGATTTTAATTTTATTTTGTTAGACTGAAATTTTTACATTCCTGCAAGTTCATGTGGGTTTTTTAGGTTGTGCTCCTAAATTTCGTAAAAGATTGTATGATGAAAATAAGAGAATTAAAGGGAATTATTTTATTCTCTACCCACCTTGCCATCCTTGTCTGTTTTACTGACAGCAGCACTTCCACCAGCTGTTAAAGCACTCTCTGGAGATGCAGGAGCTCCAGGGTGAGTGTTTGCAGTTTTTCCACTGCTATCTCCCTCCAAAGATGAAGCAGCAATGTTAGGAGAATTCAGAGAAGCTGCTGGACATGCCAGTGGGATGGATGAGCGGTTCACATTCACAGCTGTGACATAAGCAGCAGTATTTGGAAGCTGGGGCTGGAGCTGCTGGGAGGCAACAGAGTGGTGGGGAATGATCACAGCTGCAGGAATAAGGCAGGTTGGACTTTGTGCTTGCATGGGTGTGACTGCTGCCGTAGGTCTTTCTTGACTATGTGAGGCAACTGGAATAAAAGAATGAAATGTGAGAGCTCACCTTTTCACAAGACACACAAAGTGAGGTACAGTTACTGTGTTACAGCTAATCAATCATGAGAAGTTTTCTTCTTACCTTTTAAACTTCCATTTATACTACTATAATGACATGACACACACCACCAAATTTATTTCACCCAAATAAAGCAGTTGCAAATGCTTCCCTACTTGCACCGGTATGCAACAGAAGAATAACAGCACTGCAACTTCT
The DNA here is from genome assembly GCF_901933205.1 of Camarhynchus parvulus. Taxonomy (NCBI): domain Eukaryota; kingdom Metazoa; phylum Chordata; class Aves; order Passeriformes; family Thraupidae; genus Camarhynchus; species Camarhynchus parvulus. The sequence goes on along the minus strand of NC_044574.1, from coordinate 37,871,623 downwards.
CTGTTGTGGAGAAATCCAAGCTGATAAGTCAAATGCTTCACATACAGACAGATACAAAGTGAAGATTACACTTTTGTACCTAAGAGCTAGCTAAATACTGCCTGGAACTTGTTTGCTCCTTTTAATACCACATGTAGTTGTCAGGACATATAAAGGAAAGTAGGAAGAAACACACCTTATAGAAGCTGCTAAAAATATAATTAGATTGTTTCCCTAAACTATTCACAAAATCCACAACAGATTTCATAGGTCTTTCAAACAATAAGCACAGTGGCAATTACTGCTGTGAGTGCTTTCTCTGAAAATGTAAGCTGTTGTCTCTTGGGATGTTTAAATCTAGAAAGTGGATTAACTCATACCCCTCTGAAATAAAAGAAACATCTACACTGGAAGCTGGAGAACAGCACAGGGCTGAGTAAATTAACCCGGGCTGCAGCTCATGCAAGCACAGAGCTTTGCATGAACTAATTGATCCCTTCCAAGAAGTAACACTGCTGTTCAAATCATGTGCTCAGTCATGCTAGCATGCTGTTAGACCACTTCAACAGCTTGAGCACCTCTGCACCACTGGGTGGTATGAAATGCAGATATAACCAAACAGTATGTGCCAAAATTTAACACCTCAGTGCTGCACAACCTCTCTCCTTCAAATACTTTGAAACTTTCCATCTAAGAAGGGGTCATCCCTCTAGCTTGATGCACATGCATCTCGATTTTATCAACTTTTGATTTTTCAGATACTAATAGAGTTTCAGACTTGTTTTAAGCGAAATCCTGGAACCAAACCTCCAGTACTTGCTCTCTTCATTCTGCTTTCTACAAATTCCTCTGGTAATTTGGTTAGATTGCAGCAACAGTGTATTAGAGATGACTGACAAAGATCCCAAATTTATATAACAATCCTACAGTATTATACCCAATTACAATCTATGCAGTAAGAAACACAAATTCTCTCTTTTTTATTAAAAAAAGGCACATCACTTATATGCTATGTCTAGTTTTTTTGATAATCTCTTCTTTTGTAGCTGACCCTTCCCAACTCTTGAGTAGCATGAACATTTCAAAAGATAGATAAGGAGATTGCAAAAAGACTTTTTTGGATCAAAAACAATTATTAATGCTGGCTTTTGTTCATGAGACAACATCAGTTTTCCTAGAAGTAGCTGCTATTCTTCAAGATATGTCTACACTCACATGCAATTTATGTATGACAAGCATGGAAGAGCTTTCTGATTTTGTTTGCTTATTGCTGATGGAATTGATAGGAAAATGCTTCAAGTCACCCTGTTTTCATATAGATTATCCTTTAATGAAGTAAGCAGAATATATATTTTCCTTATAGAGCTTTCCAATCAAAGGATGCATACTCTCTCAGCAAAAGCGATGTCAAGCAATGTCTCACTAAGGTCATTTGAAGAATGGTCCTTGAAGCCCTGAGCTTAACTGAAGCTGGAGCCCTGCATCAACGTGAGAAGCCTCACCCAAATATTAACACTCAGCAAATGTGCTAAGGAAAGCTCAAGAGGATCATGTTTCAGATGTTTACTACAAACTTTTCTGGAACATTTGTACATAAAGCAGCTTCAGTGCTATTGCTTCAGTGCTCAGGTCCTTATAAGGGACAGATCTGTATCTCTGACTAATAGCACACCTTTGCACAATCCAATGTTAAGGTCTTTGTGATGAGAGCCCAGTCCCTTTGGATTTTTCATTTTGGATCTGAAAAGTCAGTGGGCAGTATGTTGTCACATTCTCAGCTGAATGGAAGTGTAAAAGCTTATTCATCTTGACAGCAGTGCAGGGATGCAGGGACAGAAAAGCCTACGGAGCCCACAGATCTCTCCTTTGTGTTGTCACTTGCAAGCTCCTAGGCAGCTCAAAAGAAGGCTTTAGAGTAGAAACCACCTGTGCCTAAGAGGCAGAAAAGTACAGATGCTTTGCTTAGCTTCTCTTAGCAGTTGCCAGCAGCATCTGGTTATTTTAATTTAAAGACAAAGAATAAAGTTGTTACAGAGGACTAACACACCTGCTCCAGCTTCAGATCAGACTGGAGGAAGATGGGGCCAATTAAGGAAATAAAATAAGTAAAGACATATGTACATATCCTACCTTCAAAAGCAAACCTGGTGCTGACATCTGAACATGCACAGGGTGTTTTAGGAGATGCATGACTCTGAAAAGTGGGCTAATCCATGGATCTTGAGCCCGTAAGAAATAACCCTTCTTATGGGGATAACAGAGCATACCATTACCATTTTTTGCTCTCTCTTTTGCTCTGCCAATAAGAATCCTGTGATCAAAACAACCCCTTTTGTCATGATGCTCAGTCAGGAGATCACAGACCCTAAATTCAAGGCTGAAAGGGGAAGCCTTGGGATAGTCTGAAATGCGAGTTTTCCTTTTTTTGCTTTTTCTTTTGAGGCTCTTGAAGCAACTGGAACAGATTCGGCTCCAGTTGTGTGGTATTTTCTTAGCCTGGCAAATCCACAGAGGAGTGCATGGATTTGGTAAACAAAAACCTCTTGAAAACACCACCATCAGTCTTTTTGGCTCTGCATTTAAATAACAAGAAGGCATGTTTCACTATGATGTGGCCTTCCCCAGACAGTAAATGAAGAGTTACACCTTTCAGAAATACAGAATTTTATTACATAGATCATATGGATCTTGATGCCAGTATCACCTCAGTGTTTCAGAGTCAAAGCTGAAAGAAGCTGCAGTCAAGGTTAGAGAACAAGCTGGAATGCCTAAGGACCAACCCTGAGCCAGAGACCTGAAAAGGAACACTAAAGGTATTCAAAGATATTAGAAGATAATTTAAAAGTTAATGCTAAATTAGAGCACTCTGTAGCTCTTATGCAGTTAACACACAAAAAATAAGCTATGACTCAGATGTTCTTATCGCTTTTATTACTATATGAATTGCATATGAGTAGAAAAGCTCAAAGAATGTCCCCATCCCAGATACTGCTGGAACAACAAAAAAAAGAAAAATTCCACCTGAAGTACTTGCATATATTCCCAATAGTGGGAGTATGTACGTACACACAGTTGCTTAGAGAAGAATAATAAAAGATCGAACAACTCAGACTGTTATTTCAGAAAACATTCAACTCTAAACAATGACATTAAGAAAAGCTTTAAAAAAACCTCAGCATATACTTACACAGACCCTCACTCCAGTCATTTGTCAAAACAGACTCTACAGTTTGTCTACCACATGTAACAAATGTTGTGGGTTTTTCTTTACCTGTTCTAACTGCATTTCGAGCCTGGTTGACTGTCATTTGTCCTGTCACGTGCATAAGGACCTTGGTTTGAGGACTGGTTTGGATATGTGCTGCAGAAACCACTGCTGTGGGCACTGTGCTGGAGTTCACTGCCACACCATTCCCCTGGAGCTTCTGGGATGTTCCACTAGCAGTGGAAGGGCTGACCATAGTCACCACTCGTCCTGTTTGGCCAGCAGTAGACATGGGAACTTTTGTTTGTGATGCACTTGTCACTGTCCTGCCAAAATTTAAAGCAAACAATAAAACTCAACTGGAAAAAAATCAGCTAGTTACTAAAACTCACAGGTCTTCTATTATACAATTGTAGCATTTAATACAAGAGCAGAATAATTTTGGATTTGAAACTAGCTAAACTATTTAGACACTTGTATAATACTGTACCTTGTAACTGGAGCCACATAATTTCCAGGAAAAACACCAATCTTGCTTGTATGCATGGAAGTTCCCTTGAACCAGCCATCTTGGCAGCGTTCAAACACCAGGAACATTTCTCCTTTCCGCAGTTCCAGTTCATCTTCTTTTCGAGGAGTGTAGGGGTAGATAGCAATATACCTAAAGACAGAAAAAGAGATGCAAAGGATAAAACTAAAACAGTTCAAAATATCACTTATGCTTTCTGGCACAGAGAGCTCAGTCAGAGATGAGAAGGCATGGCAGAAATGGCTGTGATAATCCATCATGCCATTACAATATTAAACCAGAAGTTATGGTAACATTAAAAGGAAACAATGACAGTTAGGTGTATCCTCTGAAGTGCACTTAAATGTGACATAAGCAGCAGTATTTGGAAGCTGGGGCTGGAGCTGCTGGGAGGCAACAGAGTGGTGGGGAATGATCACAGCTGCAGGAATAAGGCAGGTTGGACTTTGTGCTTGCATGGGTGTGACTGCTGCCGTAGGTCTTTCTTGACTATGTGAGGCAACTGGAATAAAGAATGAAATGTGAGAGCTCACCTTTTCACAAGACACACAAAGTGAGGTACAGTTACTGTGTTACAGCTAATCAATCATGAGAAGTTTTCTTCTTACCTTTTAAACTTCCATTTATACTACTATAATGACATGACACACACCACCAAATTTATTTCACCCAAATAAAGCAGTTGCAAATGCTTCCCTACTTGCACCGGTATGCAACAGAAGAATAACAGCACTGCAACTTCTCTGTTGTGGAGAAATCCAAGCTGATAAGTCAAATGCTTCACATACAGACAGATACAAAGTGAAGATTACACTTTTGTACCTAAGAGCTAGCTAAATACTGCCTGGAACTTGTTTGCTCCTTTTAATACCACATGTAGTTGTCAGGACATATAAAGGAAAGTAGGAAGAAACACACCTTATAGAAGCTGCTAAAAATATAATTAGATTGTTTCCCTAAACTATTCACAAAATCCACAACAGATTTCATAGGTCTTTCAAACAATAAGCACAAAAATCCTTTAAAGGCAAGAAAGGCACCCAAAGCAAGCAATAAATTCACTTTAAAGGCAACACATAAAGGTAACACTGGCAGCAGAAGGCTTCATTGGTACATGATTTAGCAATGATCTACAAAGCCACACACTGAAGCTCTATGGAAAAGCAATTGATCTGCTTTAATTGATGTTCATTAACTTCCCTTTCAGTTAATTTATTCCAAATTTCATTAGTATCCTCATATAGAGCAACCCTTTGAAGATGGAAGATGGGAGTAAATGAGATGGGAACTTGATTAACTGCACTAGGTGCAATAATCCATAAGAAGCAATGTTAAAATGCCTGACACCAAGAAACAGCCCAAATCCAGATGCACCTGCTATACAAGAAGGGTGCTTTTCTGGAGTGGGAGGAAACCTGGTGGGAAGATAACAAGGACAGAACAAAAGCAGTCCTCATTCAAACTTGTCCCATCAGATGGTTCAGCATCTCCTGAGTTTAACATTTTCTTTTATCATTCTTATTCCCCAAGCTGCACACAAAGAAGTTTTTAAGAAGAGAGATGTTGTTAGGAACACATGTTAATATACCAAATATTTTCACCCGAAAGGATGACGCACATTTGCTTGTATTGCAAGTGTGAAGACATAATGCTAACTAGCAGCTTTCTGCCTTCATTCCAAATTGCCACCCACTAATTAAGTGCACTGTAGAATCTTCAGTCAAATTTCAATTGCAACTGACACAAGTAGTCTGACAGTAACACGTTTAACAGCCTAAATTAAATACAGCACTTTTTGTGTTTTGGCATAAATTATTCCATATGAGAATAGCCTTTTCATACCATACATAATGGAAAACATTGAATAAATTCACTCCAGTGAAATGACACTTTTGAGTTACCCAGTATTCAGTGCTAACGCAAGGATTCATTCATCTTCTGCATGATAAATACTTTATATTTTCAAGTTAGTTCTTTCTATACACAGCAACAGCTGATTATATTTATCTAAGACATAAGCAATGTTCAGTGTGGGACCTGTTTGGGGATATCACCTTTCTGCATGCTTTTTTTCTAAGGTGCAGGCTTGGCTTTTTGGCAGTTCCAGCAGAACAGAGCCAGCTGCCATGCTAAATGTACAGGTGAAGTTAGTGATCTCGTTCCATTTTTCTGTCTGGAGAAAGTTTCAGTTTTACTCACACACTTGGACGAGTTTGCTGTCGTAAATGTGCCACTTGGTCAGCTGATCCTGATGCAGACCTTTGTATGACACTTGCAGACTGAGGTCCAGAAGTGGCCGATGCAATGATTGCAGCAGACAAAAGAGGTGGTGGCGGAAGGGGAGGATTCATATTCTGATTGTATAAGAACAAAAAAAATAGCAACAAATGAACAATATTGTTTGATGAGTTCAATCAGCTGGAAAAAAAAAAAGGCATGATATTCCAAGGAAGTGGAAAAAAGCAACTGAGTCCAGTGTTGCTTTGCCTATTGTTACAATATAACTGGAGAGTTAGCTTTCTCTCTATTTCTTTTTCTTTCAGTTTAAAATCTTGGAGTTTTGGCAGCTAATTAAGCAAATGACAAACAATTTCTCAGCACAGGAAAAATGGTGTTTCTAGTTATAACATGTTTAGGATAGGGCTCGACAAAAATTCAGAAGCCTTCCAGGAGGTAGATTTTTGCATCCTGCTGCTGACTGTACTTCATAACATGATTGTTTTTGTAACCTGAAGCTGAAACATAATATACAATTCAGCTGCAGTGCACCCAAAAGCACCCCTTCTGGGGGAAATTTTCTTTTGATGTATGGGTTACAAAAGCAAGCACAATATGAGACCATAATCACTGAGCTGTTGTTACTTCTTTCTCCTATTCTTCTAGTCTAAAGAATTAGCTTTTGAAATGCAGTATTATCAAGATTGGTAATCTTTAACAAATACCCCAGTAAAAAGGCACCACAGATCGTAATGGGGGTCCTGCCTACAGACTTCTGTGCATTTTAGAATCAATGGAGCAATTGTTACCTTCTGCTCTGTAAGGCCTCAGACAATTCTTTAGGACCTTGTGTACTGACACTCCTGGGAAAAGGCACTCACAAAGAGAGAGCTTTTCCTTCCCCCCTTCCAAAAATAACTATTTGTGTTACAACACACAGAAAAAGAGTAATAAAAAACCTTCTACCTTTGAAAAAGTGAAACTGAATTAATTTCAAACATAATCTTCCTAAAACCCATAGAACTAGAATATTAATTAATAAAATATCCTGAAGTAGTGCCTGGCACTTCCAATATATCAGCATATAAATGCATAGCATTGCATTATCAGTTTGGAAAATATGTAATTGAAAGTCATTTTAAGTTCCCTCAAACACTTCACTTCTAAAGGGTTTTGCCCTTTTTTTTCTCTTTTTCTGTACAAAAACCTATATGGAAACAGAGTTTTAGTTCTACACTGCGTGATTATTACTCTTCTATATTTGGTGGAAACGTTAATAAAAAGACAGCTCTTTAAACCAGTTTTACACTGCCAAGTCACAGTAAAGAACTGCATAACTAAAGACTTTCAAATCTAGAGAAAATGTATCAACTCTTACAGAGTTTCAGTCAAAATTGTTACGCTTAGCTATGGTATAAATTGCATGTTATATCGTGAAATATTCCTATTTTATTTAAAGCTTTTTTTCTGCTCATACATTAACACATTCTTAAGACCAAGAAGGCCTTCTGTATCGCACACGAAACAGAAATGACCTGCAGGAGAAACATCACTGAGAGCTTTGATACGAATAGGGTATTTTTTACAAAAGTGACAATTGCATTTGCTTCATATTCAACCCAACAATTTTTTAAAGTATCCAGATCATTCACACCAAAATTCCAACATTTCTCTCTCAGCTGTTTTACAGCTGAAGTTATTTGCCCCTCCCAGTTAGACATTCAACAAATGTCTTAGTTAAATCCAAGCTGAATGTAAGCACCTAACTTTCATGCAACCTATCAATAGAATTTCAATTTAAATATTTTTCTAGGCATCTAGATGTCTTTGTATATGGTAGAACTTGTAAATTCACATTAGGAGATGATTAGTTGGAATTCTTTAAAGTTAAACCTATTCATGCACAATATCACGGTTGTCACGGTTCCATACTTCCTGCATCTCTAAAGATGCTGAACACTGCATTTTATTCATTTGAACACATAATATACAGTGAAGCTTTAGCTGCAATACAGGCACCTTCACAGCTCTATTTTATTCTGCTTTATTCAGGTTCTGCTCCCCTCACCATGTCTATCAATATGGTAATGAGATCAGCAGTGAGCCACAGCACAATTAAACTCCCAAAGACTTGGCAAGAAATCTAAATAAACTACTTGATAGACTTTAGAGGACTAACACTCCAGAGCTTGCACTGCTACAGCTTGGTAAAACAGACCCAAATGATCTAGCCAAGTTTTCAAGAAGTTTTCTGGCATGTAACCATTTTTCTAGCTGTTGAGAAACACACCTACCTCCAGGGCACTTGGTAGTTTTGATGGTTTCCATAGTCAACATTCCGTGAAAGAATATACACAAATCACATGCGATTCAATAAAGTATGCTCAGCAATAATTCAGAGTATTTTAGGTAGGTGAGGGGAAAAATTGAATGTTTCTGCAACTACTTTTTAGACACCAGGTGTACTTTCAAGCATATAAACCAGCAAATAAGTGATAAATAATTTTTTTGAATTGGAAGATGAAAAATTACATTATTTGATAACTAATGTATATTACAACTTCAAAAAGTATCTGTAGTCATGCTCTAGAAACACATGCATATTACTAAACTTAAATATAATTAGGATGCACTCCCATATCAGTTAATTGAAGATCAGTAATCACCTCACTCAAAGAATAATAAAAGGCACAGCAGTGGAAAAGAACATTCATTAACAGTCTTCACTCCCACAACGTCTAGAAAAAATATATGGCTTGCAAAATTCCCTGAGGGCTAACAAATTAAGGCTTATGTTTAACAAAATTCCTAAACTATATGTTATCAAAAACAGGTCTCTCATACAAAACCTCATTGTTTCTTCCTGCTGCTTCCTCTTCAGAACAAAAGTTGATTTGAATTTTGGTTGATTAAAATTAATACAGTTCTTATTAAAACCTCCTGACTTAACACTATTGAACTTACTCTGGAACTACATAAAAGAGCTAAATGTCATCAGTGTATTATATAACCCCCACAGCTTGTGCCTCATTAATAATAATTCAAACTACCTTACATTCTTCAAAATAAAGAGCAATTTCTCTTTTGTGCATGAGAGAACAAGACTTGTAAAATTGGGTATTTTTTAATTTTTGAGACCTTCAGCATGTAAGTGAATGCAAACCACCCAAATATAGACCACCTCCTTCTGCTAGTTAAGAGCACACACCAAGACACCATTTCAAAGTCAACATTTCCAATCTGTAGAAGTAGCAGTATGGACATTTAGGTTGATTGCAATCCAAAACACTTTTCACTTCCCAAGAGACTGTAAAGGCACACTGAAAGGAAGATAAGTTATCTCTTGTTGCTAGATTGTTTTTCTGCTGCTGCTTTTGAATGTAATTCTAACTTTGCTGTGGTACATTTAGTTTGTTTTTCCCATATCATGGTTCAAATCACATACTTCAAGATTATTTTTCAGTAAATTCTATGGCAACTAGATCTACTCCATTAGATAACAACCTTATAAATTACATCCAAGAATTTCCTTCCAAGTGAATGAGCTTTATGTAACTGTATGTGCATGTTTTCACCCAACTACTACTGGACTTGATGTCTGTTATTTTTATTTTGCAAAGAACTTTAAATATACTAAACACCTACAAGGTTCAAAAATGCCAGTGGCCAAGATAAGCAGGCCAATTAATGCCCTAATTAGAGGTAAAGCTGTGGTTGGAAGTCCCAAAGAACAATAAGAGATAATATCACAGCCAAAAGCTCTGGCTGTGAGAAGTCTGTCTCAGTTCATAGCTTCTTCAATTTCAAAGAATCAAACCTCAAATCACAAGCCAAGAATTAATGCTGTTGTCTAAAGAATGCCTGATGCAAAATAAAACTTTGAAATAAAGTATCACAAGTTTTCTGAAGGAAAATTAAAGTTTGCTTAAATGATACAAGCAGTAGAGAGCGTATATGGTCACTTGACAAGAGCACTCTCATTCCTAAAGCTCATTTGTGTCAATTTTGGCTGAAACTTTGTAAATTATTTACTTCATACAATACTGGGTACCAAAGAGCATCTACAAGACATTATTATGGACAAAATAAAATTAATACAATTGGCATTTTTGAACCACCAGAGCAACATAAAAAACTAAAATGCAATCCTATACATGTACACAAATAAAAGAGTCACAGACTCCCTTGGGCTAGGAATTAATCCAAACTGTCTTAGAGAAACTTGTTAGACAACAAGACAGCTCAAAATTATCTCCTGTTGACAATAAAATGCCATCTTTCTTACAGGAGATAAGAGAAGACACTAGCTTTCCCTTGCTTTAAGATTCAGGACAGATAAGTGTAGCAAAGATGCTCAAATTCAGAATTACTGTAAAGGAATACATTATTCTCTTCTTTGCTGATGGGTAATCATGCTCATCCTCTCAGATTTCTTTTTTCTCCCTTAATCTGAGTTTAGCATTATATCAAAGAAGTGTATAAACACCTTGCTTTCAAAGAACAATTACTTTCAGTAGTGTTATAAACACCAAAACAACTGATAGGAAGGACATCAAATAAGTGACCTTCATGCTAAAGAGAAACTCATCCTGTTCCCATCCAATTTCCTTGTCACTTGCTTAGTATTCAGAAATTAGGAAAAAAGCTACAGGGAGAAACTTAGAGAAATACAGGAATTTCTACTTACAAAAGCAAAAAAAATACAAGAGCAAAAGTACTCAAGCCAACCACTTCTAATGTATTAAACATACAATCATAATTGTTCCACAGCTTAAAATTAATATTCAGAATGTCAGGAAGGGTATTTGCAGAAGGGAAATATCTAGAGAAATAAGAACATCACTTTCTCTCTTGACTGGTCGGAACTATTTTGCACATTTCTAAAATGAAAACAAGAGCTGATGAAGCAAGAGGAAAAGTGTAAGTAAAAGATATACCTCACAGTCTGTGACTTTACAAATTGCATCATTATCTAATATTGTCTATCATAAAAGAACACAGGAATAACCTGACTCTAACCTGAGCTGCCAGCTTGCATTTTAGTCATGCTGAAAACAAGTCAAGAAGAAACAGAACATGATGTACAGAAGGCTATTGACTTTTAAAGAGGGTGGCAGAGAAGAATTCAGGTTCTCAATGGGAATTATGTGCCTAATTGGAAAAATAAGCAGGAACATGGTTATCACAAAGAGAAAGTAGCACCCCAAGATACAGGACAATCAATGGCAGGAGTTTCTCTCCACGCTGCATTTAGCACTACAATTTAATTCCTGTGAATACCCATGGTGAGATCGCCTTTGAACAAGCTTAAGCAACTAAAGCACCCAGGGTGGTTTAATGACTTTGCACCACCACCAAACTAAAGTATTTTTCCATGTTGGCATCAAATAAGGAACTCGTGACTCCTAATAACAAACAGAAGTGTTTGTTATTGAGAGCAAAAAAAAATGCAGTTTCTGACAGAACTTCCTGAAATTCTGTATTGAATGCTGTCTGCTCAATCCTCTCCAAAACTTGAGTATCTCATAAATCAAATCAATTACTCAATGTTTGCAGTATATATGTTAGCTAGACTTGCATTCTGCTTAACTACACCTAGGGTGATTCTGTTTGCTCAGTTCTCACAGGTATTTTCTGGAGGATAGGATGAAAGAAGTATAAAAGACTAAGTGGATTAGTATATAAACAGCTAATTGTTTCTAGTATAAGATGTATACCCTATGGGCAAAAAAAGACCTGAGGGTCTTTCCTGGTGGACACCAACTTGAACAAGAGCCCGCAATGTACACAGGTTGCCCAGAGAGGTTGTGAAGTCTCCATCCTTGGAGATATTCAAAAGTTTATTTGGACACAGTCCTGAGCACTGGGTCTAGGCAGCCTTGCTTGAGCAGGGGAGGTTAGACTAGACAACCTCAAGAGGCCTTTCTAAACTCATCTGTTCCATGACATTAAAATATGAACCTTAATATAATGAGATAATTAACTGTTTCCAGATTAGCATTCATTTAAACAGGAGGATTACACAGATAATCCACAGATTGAAGGAGTTAACAATTTAACCAAAGTAAGACAAAGCATAGCTACAGCTCAATCTGCCTTATACAATAAGGGCAAAAGCACATGGTCCATACAACTGTGAGTAATAAAGTCATCTATCTGAAGAGCAAAGAATGTGAAATACATTTACTTGGATGAGAGCAATTACTAGTTCACAAAAGATGACAAAAATTTGTGGCATCAGGCTGGATATTTAGCTAGACATAAACTTTATGCTACATTCAGGCAAATTTTCAAGATGTAAGAATCAGGCTAAAAAGGTAAAAGGGTTATACTATCAATATAGTATAATATATGAAAAAGACTGAGTAGTATTGCACCCATTTCTGGCATGTGCCACCATGTATGTACCATGCCAAAAGGAAGTACTGGAGATAATTCAGAAAACAACAGCATCATAATTTAAAGGACTGAAAACTGTAACTTTAGAGTTCCAAAGAAAGAAGCAAACCAAGCAACAAAGCAACCAACCCACACCTAAGTATTTTTGTAAACAACAGAAAGTTGATACCACAAGACAAACAATTGTGCCTTAAATTTTGCAGAAAAATGTGTAAAATTATGCAGATGCCAAAAAGTTGACAACAAAACTAGACCTATTTAGCAGCAAGGCTATTAATCATATTTTAGTAGGTTTAAAGACTTCAAGGATAGACACCTGAACAAGATCAAGTCTCAGGGTTTTTTGTTCGGCTTGTTTGTTCGGTTTTTTGAAGATCTATTATTAAACTGTGCCCAACCCCTTAAAAATTAAGGGCACAACTTTAGACTGAATTAACTTAATTTCAAGAATTTTAAATAAAGTCACATTAAGATGCCTTAAAGATCTCCGAAAACTGGTATCCACAATCTTTATTGCAGCAAGGCTCTGATGAGTACAGTATGATATATGGCATTCCACAGTTTTTCTAACATAAACATAGGAAATGAAGGAATTCCAGCAGGTTTTAGAAAGAATACCTGCACTTCTTGAAGGAAATGTCACGTTATTTGTTCAAAGGAAACAGCACTGCAATGTATTTCTTCCTTTAAAAGATGGTCATTTGCTACATGTTTTCCTATTGATCCCCAAGAATCTAACTTCAAAATGCTAGACACGTTCTTTATCTGCCACAGGTGTACATGCAACTAAAATCACCTTATTTAATGAGAAGACAGCAGACTTTTGAAGTTATTTCAGATAATCTTGAAAATCTTAAGTACGACAGAAACACCTGGCAGCTGTGGTCTCAAGTTGATGTTTTTTGTAAGAACCTGCTTGTTTCCCCAGACTTTCCCCCTCAGCATACTTTCTTTTCTACTCATACTTAAAAGAAAGACTGTTCTGGAAGGAAGTGTGCTTCTCATGTTTACTAAGGAGAAATTACAGAGGAAAGCTGGAGAAATGGATATACATGACAAGATGCAAACATTTTAGCAATAGGGCTTTTGCTATAGTTAAATTCATACCATTGTCTATCACATGGACACAATTCCCACAGCACCATAATTTCAAATCAGTATATTGGAACTTGAGTAAAAAAATACCAAGTGTACAAGACCAAAGGAAAATGAAAAGACTAAGTTTCCTTAAGCAGTACTTACACCAAGAGCAGCTTGGTAGGTAACGTCTGAGGGGAAGGTGAAGGAAGGCCCTGTTGTGACTGGGCTGCTGGGGGGTGGAGTCACAATCAGCCCTGTAGTGCCAATATGAACCTGGGAGAGAGAAAAAAGGGTCAGCTCTGTGTAGTTTAGTAACAGCTGGTTTTGACAGAGCTGTAAGCTTCATGGTCAAAATCACCAGTATTCTACTCCTTGTAACCTTAAACTAAACCTAATTTTTAGTTAGATACTTACATAAACAGTGTTGGATCACACTGCTCACTTTTTTTTGCTGACATTTCTCAATCTTTGGAGATACACTACATGAAACACTTTTAACCAGCGTCAGCTTTCTTTTTTTCCATAAAAGGCTGTCAGATCCCTAAGACATGCAAATAAAGCACATTTACGAGCTCAGGTAAAACATCACCAATACCTCTTGGGCTCCACTGCTCTCTCTTTTCCCTAAGTGTAATCACTATATGAAACAGCCAATTTTTCACAAACTCCTGAACAAATAAATAAAGTCAGATAAGTATTTCTACTTACCACAACCAGATTAATATGCTAAATTTCTGGAATTTGTATAATCTTCAAGTTGAATATTTTACTGTTATAGCATGCACTTTACTAATATTCATTATTATATTCAATTTAGAAAAAAGAAATAAAGAAATTAAATCACTCCAGTTTATAGTTTCCACAGGGTAATAAAAATCTTTGTGGCACTTTAGAATATAACAACTGCAAAAAAACTCCTAGTCTATAAGACCAAAACTATTTGCTATCATATCAGAAGTGTTAGAAAACATTTTCTTGAAATGTTCTCATGTTGGAAGATAAGTTTTTTGAAAGCGTACATTTATTACTAATTAGACACAATTAATAACTTGAAATAAGTAATGTGACAAGATCAGAGCCTTTATAGCTACAGCTGATGCCTGTGAATTACCTGAGAGGGGGCACTACAGGACAGCCCGGTCAGCTCACTTATGCGGGCTGCAGCCGTGGGGTTGCTGGAGCTGATGAGGACAGGAGGACTGATTTCCATGGAGTGGCGGTTCTGAGAGGACTGAGAAGCCTTGTTGGACATGGTGAGGGAGGTAAAAGAGTGTCGTTTTTTGGTGTTTTTCTTGGTATCGGTGTGCTTTTGGGTTGAATTGTTGTGGGCTGCCCCAGAGGTACCTTCTCCAGAGTCAACAGCAGAACCTGAGGGCTTGTCCAATTCTATCAACTGTTTGGCTGCTGTGTTAAACTACAAAAACCAGTAACATGTTAGTATTTTTTTTTTATAAAAGTCATCTGAATGTAAAAATCCATCTCTTTTTATTTTACCCATAAGATAATCTCAACCATGCAACTTAAAAGTGTGGCATACCAACCTACTCTACAAATCAGTCAGTAAAGAGTGACAAATCATTCACTACAAACTCAACATACTTACTGTTGGGATGGTATGAAATTTTACTGTCAGAGGTAAAATTTCAATCAATAAAGGACATAATGCCATAGTCCAGACATGGATTAATGCAGCAAAAACCACCGCCTATATCATCCAGAAGTCAGACTAAAACACAGTGGTCCCCTTTGACCTTATAACAGAAAAATCTGTGCTACACAACTTCTTGGATATTTATGTCATTTTCAGCCATTTTTTTGTTTTGTCTATGACACAACCCCACACATTTGCATGTGGGATCTTGAAGATATTCCTCCTAACATCCTTTGGTACTTGTGCACATCTTTAACACTACCAGCAATGAAAACACAGGCTTCCTCAATGCAGGTTTAAGAACAGAGTAGGACAGACCACATACCCAGCTATATCAGTATACTGCCTGGCAACAGGCACCTATACAGGCATAAGATGGCATAGGGAGAAAAGAAACATATATAGGCTATTCTGTGGAAATATCTTCTCAGCTTCTGAATTTTCTAAAGTAGAGGCACCATCTCTGTCCCATTTTTCTCTTTTTTTTAAGCTTAGGTAAAGAATTTTTGTTCACAATGAGATTTTCTATCTGCTAATTTGTAACAACAATACTACATTAAATGCAAACAAATCCTTCATTTCCAATGAAGAAATGAGGAATCCCACACATTTTCTTCTTACAATGAAATGTAAGCTATATAATGGGGAGGAGGAGAGGAAACCAATAAACAAACCCTCTACATCTTTCAAGCCCCCTTTATTTTTAGAAAAACTTAGCACTATTAGAAATAATAACGTCAGAGCTCTCACGCAATCATGAGCTGAAATAACACCAGCACCAGTTTTCTGAACATGTACCATTAAATATGAATACTGTTACTTGAAAAGCGTAGGTGATTATGAAGAAAGAAAAGATCTTTTCTGAAGAACATCAGGATGAAAGAATGAAATTAGTTACTGTGGAATTTCATTTCTATTCTTCAGCATATTATTTCTTCTATTTATTGTACCATTTTCCTGCAAGTCTTGAGATACCTACTATGCTCATGAGAAGTTTTAAAGTAGTATTTTACCCCATCAAAACTACTAGACAAACAACAAACCATTAATCATGACAGCATCAACACTGATTTAAATGCAGCTCCCATAGATGACCAGCTTATATTCTGAAAACAAGTAGATATCTACAGATATACCTATATTAGGTAGTGTAAAAGAAAAAAAAAATATTTTTTTAAATATAGAAGAGGTTGGCAAGTGATATTTGAAAGATGTCATCTGGAAGAAAATTTCATGTACATACAGAAAAAAAAAAGATGAAGTTCAAAACCAGAACTACTGGAACAATGAGGAGTAGATGTAAAAACCTTCTACAGAAGAGGAAGAACTACATGGAATACACTGCAGTGGAGGAAGAGCATAATGGGAGATTTGAACCAGGATATGAAGTCAAGAATATAGAATTTTTTCCTAAATGTTCTTATTGTTGGTCCTTTAGAATGCAACTGAAGAGAACTGGAATCACAGAATCATAGGGTTGGAAGGGACCTTCAAGATCAAGTTCCAACCCATCTGCCATGGGCAGGGACGCCTCCCACTAGACCAGGTTGCTCAGAGTCCCATCCAACCTGGTCCTGAACACTTCCAGCGATGGGGCATCCACAACCTCCCTGGGCACCCTGTTCCAGTGCCTCACCACCCTCGCAGTAAAGAATTTCTTCCCAATATCTAATCATAACCTATCTTCTTCCAGTTTGAGTCCATTTCCCCTGGTCCTGCCACTACATACTCTTGTAAAAAGTCCCTCACCATCTTTCTTGTAAGAAGGAAGAACAGGAGAAGAGAATGTCAGAGCAGTAAACAATCATATGAAAAAGGTGGATGCTAGATTTTCCTTCCTGCTATTACTCAAGATGGATCATATGGATCAAAATAATATTGTATTACTTGCATATAACAGAAGATATAAACACATAATTTTCTCCAATGAAGCCCATTATTTAGATGATTGTTGAATTTTAAATTTAGATCAAACATACTTTAAACAGTTATTTCATTACAAAACATCAAGGCTGAAGGATATGAAACAAGCAGAAAATAAGACAAAAAAAAAAGCCTGCTCCGCTGTTCAGCTTGTCAGGATCTTATTTGCCATCACGACAAACATGCAGGTTTTTCAAGGTCTAATAATTTTATCTATTTTGCACATTTTTTTTTCAACTCAGATTGAAATTCTTCACATCCTTCCTGAGAATCTAGGTATTCCATACTGTTGATACAATGGCTGCAACTGTTTCCATTCTTATGTAACCTACATCGTTATTTGCAAAGAACTTCCTAATCAGAGAAGTTAAGGGATCACAGAGGAATGAAAAGGAAAACCAAAAGGCACTTTGCTAACAGCACCCCAAGGTACCTGTTACACCTAATTATATTTGTTTACCTCCAGAAGCTATCAATGCTTGCAGAATCTGATTACTTAGTACAGTGAACAACCTATTAGGGAAAAGTTAAGGCTTGCCCATGGGATCAATTCAAGATGAATTCAAATAAAAGCAGCATTCTGTGCTTTTTTATGCAGAGAAGCAAGCAAATGACAGTTGCATGAATTTGAAGATGGGAGAGAACTGATTACTGGCCTCTTCTTTGAAGTAACCTGGGGACAGCAACAGCTGCAGAATATTTTGCAGAGTGCAGTTTACTTCTCTTCCTTGAAAAGAGAAATTAAGCACCTGCATGCATTCTCCAGTGAAATGGCTAGCAGATATTCAAGGTCACCAAGGGACTGAACCCAAGTCATGCTATGAAGTGTTTCAATCTAGCATTCCTTTCTGCAACAAATATCTATGTACCTAGGCCTGCAATTCCTACATCAGTTGTTTTCCTTAACAGACATATTTGCATTGAGGCTTCCTTACTTCAATCTTTACATTCACTTTTTTTTTTTTTTCCCATTCAACAAAATTTTTGCTGCAACAGGAAGCCTGAAATCCAATTCCCTTTCCCACCAACCTCCAGGAAACTGAAGAACTTTCCAAGCAGGGCAGGACAGAGGCAGCTGGCTGAGCCACGTCTCGGTGCCACAGCAGGGATGAGGTCAGCACACAGCTTTCCTCTGCCTGCAGATGTCTGCAGGAATTACCACTACTGCAAGGGCTCTAAGAGTGGTGCTTTGCTACACTTATTTTAAAAATTAACTCAGGTGTTCTTTACTTGCACAAAAGTAAACAAAAGCTGACATTATTTTCTAGTGACAATTTGACTGAAGAGTGATTTCTTTTCCCTGATTTTTGTTCTATTCTGGGCATTTGTATTTGTTTATGAAGTGTTAAACTAGGTCAAATCATCCAATTTGAGGTTTAAGAAATGTATATTGTACCCAGAACCGCAAATTTTCAGAAAAAAGTCTAATAATATCTGTTTAGTTATGAATAATCTTTGTTCTTGGAACAGCAATAAGTGTTAAGTGTGATTTAATAGAATCACTCTTCAAATTTCTCTCAAAATGTATTCAGTCTCACTTTTATTACTAACACAAATTTAATACGTGAAAGTTAGAAAAGAAGGGATCAGAGTAGTGAATCATAATAGGGCAAAATTGTCCTCAAATACAATCAGAGGTTTTCATGGACTTCAACATTATCTAAAATTTTATCCTCACTGTACAAGAAATATCTCAATTATTACACCTATACTACAGAATAAACATCACAGACTATGCCCATTTTATAGTTAATGACTTCAGATAATCTCTAGTGAATGGAGCTAGTAATTCACATTTTCAAACAAAAGGATGTGGACTAACATACACAAGGTAAAAGCTATGTCTGTCATTATAACATGATAGAATTCCCTAAAAATAGGCAATGATTACAGGATTGGGAATGCAATGAAAACTACCATATAAAAATCTTTCAAAAATATTAATTACTTTTCATCTTCATTGTCTTAATAAAATTGGTAAGAATGGTTTGCTATACTTGTTTCTATCAGCTGTCTCTATATTTTCCAGAACAATAGTTATATACTCTCAGAAACCAGGCATTTCAAAATTCAACCCCATACTTTACTACACATCTCACTGCCTTCCACCACAGTATGCACTTCAGTTTAGTATATACTGAAAAAACCCACCTATCTGATTTGAACTAACTCTTAGGGTATAATTTATCATTCTAGACTTTCCATTCCACTTTAGTGGGGATTTGAGAAAGTGTACTTACTTAAGTGTTGATGCCTGTTCTAAAAGGGTTTATTGAAAATACATTTTCTTAGTTGATGGAATCAGTCTAAAAACATTAACAGAAATATATTTTGTGACTTTCACTTTTACATATTTTTTTCCAAGGGCATATATCCTTTTTGCAACTTTTGTCGAGATACGAATGTAGTTGTTAGCTAAATAGCTCAAGTGGCTGCCCTAGGAAAGGGCTTTTTCTAACAAGGCTGAGTAATTTAGTTTGAAAAAACACTACAAAAAGCTTTACTGACTGAATTGAAGGGGCAGTTAATTGCAAGAGGCTAGGAAAGAATACCCAAGGGCAAGAAATCATTAAATTGGCCTTTAAAAACGTCTCAAACTGAAGCCAAAATTGCACTAAGCAAGTTGAAACTTTTTTGGTCTTCTTGTTTTTACAGTCATGAAATTTTCTACCCCCAGATTTACAGATCCTTACATCAAGCTACAAAGATAAATATATATCTTTCCCTTTTAAAAATAATAAATTCTATTTCAGTTGAAAGCAGTAATGGTTTTTGAAGTTCCCATCTCATCATAGGATTCAGAAATTGAATTAATAAAACCTGACTTGATTCTTAGTATGGTTACACATTTCTTCTGTGACCTGAAGTACATATTTCTCATCCCAGAGATAATGTGAAAATACTTTTTTCTTTCATCATTCTGCCTCAATTATTTAAATGAAACACTGTCGGTGCAGGGAAGTGTATCTTACCAAGTATTCACAACATACCTATCAGAAAAGGACAAACACTCTTCTAAACCTTTGTATTTTTCTGTAATGCAAATTTGAATAATCATTGTGGCTGTACACACTGCTCCTAATCACTGATGTCTTTCTATAGAAAAGATACAGCTTTCAACTCTTAAAATTTAAAAGGTTGGGGAAATTTTCTCAACTGCTACCTCTTACTGTGAATTGTTGTAACACATGACAAATGCAGGAAGATGGAGAAGGTTTTATATATGGCTCTGTTGATGAAAAAGCCGATCCTTTACCTGTTCAACAACAAACAATATCCTTTGACATCCTAATTGTGCTAATTTGGTTTTGAAGGGCGGATATTAGGGACAGTGCAAAGCTAACTATTTCTCTGACTTGCTGACTACTTTCATTTTGTGGCTAAGTGTGGTTTGGATTGACTGCATGACTCCAGTATTAACAAGAAAACATAGTGACTGCCTCCAATTACACTAATTTCAATTCCATTCAATAAAAATAGGTATCAAATAGCTAAGTTCAACTGCTGCGGACATTAACTTTCCCAAAGAGAATTTTAGGTCTAAGATTATTTATATCTCAGGTTATTTTAGAATCATCACCAGTACTGATTATTTTTCCTTTCAGAAAATTAAACATACAGCCTTACTGAGGACCCAGCTTTACTCACCTCAACATAGGAAATTGGAAATATTCCTATCTTGTCAGCCAGCATTCCTTCTGCCCAGTTTTCATCCACACGGCGAATTACAGTCAGAATATCATCCTGTGTGAACATGCAGTGATTATGTCTCCCAGCTCTAATTTAACTTTTCATTTAATTTTCCTCCATAACACAGGAGTAATCAGAGAAGGCAAGACATGGATAAGAACCGCAGAGAAGGCACTCTGTAAGAGGAATATGCTGCTTTGGGGCTTGAAGTCAGTTCAAGCTGTTCTTTTTCCTTTTGTCCAAGCTCAACTAACTGCCCACATCTCAGCGATCTGACTTTGCCCTTTAGTGCCAGTCTTCCTGTCATGTTCAGTCCATGTTACTCATCAGCCCCCCTTTAATTCCTTGGCATTATTCAACAGAACCACAACCATTTTCCTTCTCAACTGACTCATTATCTAACCTTCCCTAGATGTTGTTTTTCTACTTAAGTACTTAAGAACATTGCTAGTGATATGACTTCTTTCACATCTGCAATTTGAGTGTTTCTTTAGAAGATGGAATGTTTTTAATTCACAACATAGGTTATTTCTCATAAATTAGGGACATCACTACCGCAAGTATGAAAAAATGCATTCTCAGAAATAAAACATCAGAGAAATTATATGTAATTTAGAAAGAGAATGCAAAACTAATCAATATAGGAGAAATACTTGCACAATTATTTGTCCTTTTCATATGTGTGCAGCTCCAATAAGAAATGCAGATAATTCTACAAAACAGTTGTATTATTTCTTATCCAAATAAATGAAATCATTAGAAGAAAATAGTAATTGTATTCTCTTTTTACCTTTGCAAATGGTAAACAGTCTTTATCTGCTTCCTTGTCTTTTACTTCAAAATCATAAAGTGCTTTGCACTGAGGCGGAGGTTGAGGTAAAGGTTTAATAATTTGAACAAAATTGGTAGGAAAAAAGCCATGGATGCCATTGACTTCTCCATGATACCAATTTTCATCCACCTGTCGACGTAAAATGATGATGTCTCCTTTACTGAATTTAAGATCTCCAGGTTCTTTTCCCTCATAGTTATACAATGCTTTGGCACATGGTAACTGAGGTACACCCTAAAGAAAAAGAAAAAAATAACAGATCATTAGAATTAGATGAGCATTACTAAATAGAATTTATATTATATTTTTGAAGAGTATGAATGAAGCTGCAAAGTATGAAATTGCAAAGTAAAATTATACACATATTTTACTGCAATGATTCTACTGATTTTTACCCACACAAGAGGGAAGAGCTTCAGTTCTCAGCAGTCTCAAGATCCCTCTAACTTTCATTATGATTTTTAATATACAAAGTTTCTAGATACAGAAAAGACAGAAAAATATAATACTTTAACCCTCATGTACTAATTCACTAAGATGAAACATTAAAAAATTAAAACAAGCAAACTGGAAAGCAACCTGACCACTTGAGAGACTACTGGCAGAAAAATGCTGCAAGAAAATACAACACTGGAATAGAAAATTTGCTATAAGGCCTTTAAGGCAGTTTCCTGCCTGACTTTCTTATTATCTTCCTCACCGTATTTACTTCATGGGCAGAGAATAATAAAGATGAGGACATAAAGGAGATGTTTTCCAGCTTGAAAAACAAATTTCAGTTTATTAAAAATGAAAATTCTCATCCTGGAGCAACTCTTTTATTTAAATTATTTATTTAAAACCACAGCTAATAAGAATTACTGGAAAAGATCTGTTGAAGGTATGCATCCTTGGGTTTCCTGAACTTGATTCCTCCATAATATCTGAAAACTGTAGATCATTGGTGCTGCTGTTGAATGCAGATCAGAAGGACTGCAATTTAATACTGTCACCTTCCCTTATATACATTGCAGGTATTATTTTTTAATTGCTTAGCCTGTATCTCCAAATTTTGCAAGAGAGAGTCATAAAATTCTACAATTGTAGTGTTAGGGCTACTGCCTTCAAAACTCTCTTTTCTCCAGATTTAAATACCTGGAGGGGTGCTTACCCCCTTAATGATGCAAACAGCAGTAACTTGCATTACTAATAGAGTCTTTCCAAAGCAAAGGCAGCCTTTATAGTCACATAGAGCACAGTATTTCACATCTTTGATGCAAACCCATATGGAAAAAGCAAAATTTAATGAAATTCAAGGTTGCTGATATTATTTGCCACATCTACCCTATGGTATGTCTCTCCTCTCAAGTCTTCCACCAGCTCAGATCGTGAACTGGAGTTGCACTTGCAATATCTCAAGAAGTCACACACAATGTAAGGAAATTCTCAGAAGGAATTATCACTTTGAGTCTGTCCATTGGGCAGAAGACAGAGTTTTGATAATGTATATCACATTTAACAAAATTTTATCTTTCAATATAATCAATTTTTTTTTTCGGACAGCTTTAACTTTTGTCCATGCATATTAATGTCTCCAATGTATAAATAATATCTTGAAGATTAACTTCTCTAGTAACCTTTTTTCTATGCCAAACAGTCAAAGGAGAACCATGTGTGTATATACATAGGTACAGAGGAGTATGATTTACATATGAATAGAGGAAAATCAAAGTTCATTCTATTGTCTCCAGGATGAATATGAAATCACGATCACACTTAATTGCATCAGTGCACTATGATGCCACACTCTGTACAAACCTGGATATGGAAAAAGACACTAAGTAGGGAATTTGTGGGCCTCAGCCAAGTGAGGGGAAAATTAATGGTCAGAACAGAAGAATTAAAAAATTATATAAAAATAAATATGTGTGTGTGTGTGTGTGTGTGTTTTTTTAGTTTTATGTTCTCTGCAGAGTACACAGACAGAATGAAGGAAGCAGTCAGTGTAGATGGAGTACGAACAAGTGCAAAGAGAGAACTTTGGGGGAGAGGAAGCAAAAAGAAGCAGACCTCTCTAAACAAGAGAGGAAACACTGCTTGCTTATCCCTTTCCATCACAATAACAAACAAGCAAACAAACATGCAAACAAAAGGATTAAGAGCCAAGAATTACTTGACAGAAAGTGGGCCTCAAGCAATTATGGCTGCTACAGGATACAGAAATCTCTCTTGCACTGGAGGTAATAGTTTGACTTCTCCCAGGAATCTCACCGTTGTCCTGGGAGAAAGCTTTCTATGTCCCCACGCTGAGGAAGAGGTTTTAGATCAGCTTTTTGTATCAAATACAGTTGGAAAAAAAATCTCTAAAAACAAACAAAACAAGCCAGGAGTACCAGTGCAGATCATGTCAAAGCAATCAAACTCATTTGTCGTCATTTAATTGTTAGAATTCCATATTGCATTTATGCAGTTTATCACAAAGGCTCCCACAAACAAATCTGCATACAAAAGTACAAACATCTGTTTATGCTTTACAGGAATTTCCTTTCCCAGTGTAAAGGTTGAGTTTCTGCAAAGCTTGTTTCCCACATTAAATAGAAATGGTTCCAGTCCATAATTCCAAATAAAACAAAGTTCAACAAAACACACAGTTCCCAGTTGGACTCCCAGGGATTAAAGAGAAGTAGTTAAATGACTGAGAGGAGACGTGGATGACTTTTCCTTCTGTCCCAGAGGGAGGATGAAGTGACAAAGAGCGGGTGCAAGGGGGAGGGCTGCTTTCAGGGGTACAGGATCAAGAGTCCTTGAGCACCATCTTCACATTCCTGCTGCCCTGAGCAACCTGGAGCCACGGCTCACGGCCGGCGCCTTCCGGGCCCTTGTGGTCAGGCAGCTCCAGCCCCCCTCTGCCCCTCTGGCTGCTCACCAGCAGAGATGGCCGTGAGGACACACCGAGCCAGAGTTTACATTTCACTCCATGCCTCTCACTTGGCTAAACATGAAAGAAAGGCTTTGGAAGAAAAACTTTGCAGCCTACCCTTAAGTTTACAGCTGCCACTTACCCTTGCAGCTCTTGGAGTAAGCAACAACAATAACAACAAAACAAAGATAAAAACCATTTTAGGAAGTTAAAATCTAAAATTCAGAAGGACTCCACATGACAGGTTCTTAGAATTATTTTCTTAGTCCTTACGCAAAAATATCTGAATTTCTAGTGCTACTGATGATAGACCAAGTGTTTAAATTAATTTTTAGCAAAGGCATGGATATATACATATATTTCAAATGCCAGATTCCTTTAAAGAAAATAATACATGATGACATCAAAACAAATGGCTTAAAAAGAATATGAAAAAATGCATATGCATTCATATACATGAGACTCAGGTTCCTCAGTTTTCTTCTCCTAACCCAGATATTTTGTCTTAGAAACCTACAGAATGCACAGTTTTGCTCCTTGGATTTATACTTTTATTTTCAGTCACCTGATTTAGAAGTTTACTTTTATTTTTTTAATGGGCAATATGCAACTATATGTATTTTTCATAAGCTTAAGCCAAGAGAAACTTATGCCTGCAAAGAAACATGAGATCTGATTTCCTTTAAAAAAGGAGTTTTGGTGGCAGAAGCCCAAATGTAAATATGCTTACACTGGCACAAAACAGCACTCAGTCTGTACATACTGCACTTGAAGAACCAACATTAGATAAAGTGGCAAAAAATAGTAAACCCTCTCTCAAGGAAATGAATGGCACAGACACGGGACCAGCCACATCTCTGTTTTTTTGAAGCCTCCCAGCCACGATGCTGCTGGCTGTCCCTTTTCCAAGCAAGCAAGGCATTCCCTGTTCCCTGGCTGCAAGATTGGGAAGTGGCCTGGGCTTCCCCATGAGCCAGCTGAATTTACCCAGAATAATTACACTGGTTTCACCTGTCTGAGCTTCTTAGACACTGAGTGTTTTCAAGAGGCCTGGAAGTAGTGCCTTTTATAGGAGTATTGCTTATGTTGATAGTAAGACAGACAAAAACAATTTTCTGAAACTGGCTACATGCTCTATCAGCTTCCAGAAAAATCCAGCTTGTTCAGATACCACAGCAGCAGTTTTTAGGCCTACTTTTCTTTACAGAAAATCTTAAAACTGGTAGTTGATCCATGTCATGAGGGGATCTTTAACATCCATTATTTGCAACTTTCTTACAAGGAAAGACAGAAAATTGATTTTTCACCTGCACTTGTTGTTTTCTTTCCATGTAGTTCCTAAATCAAACCAAGAGTCACATTAATGACCACGACAAGATGAGAAACTACCACAAAAAAATCTCAAATTACACAGCAATTGAAAGTACAGTAAGTCTAGTGTTACAGAGGTACATTTTCAGTCAATTCCTTTTTTTTTTCCCAAAACCATCAGTATTGTAAGACATACTTGATTGTTTGTGAAAGGTGCTTTTACATAAGGATAACATAATGCAAATATTTGCAGCCAAAACTTGTTTGCAAGGCAGATTTGGGTAAAGTTGGTTCTTAATGTGTACATCCTCCAGTAGGTACAGGTAAACCTGAGATTTCCTCTTCAGACTCTTAGTCATTCAAACCTTTTGAAGGACAATATTGCTTCTTTTAATCTTCTGGTGTATTCTATTTCATATTATTGCTTTCTTGATTAAAATCTTTCAAATGCATCCTTCCTATTACTTTTTTTAAAGTGTAATATTTTGCTTTCTTGCCTTCTTTGGCTTTACTAAGCTGTCCAGTCCTGCAAGAACATTCCCTTTCACATCTGTATTTTTTTTATGTCTCTTTCATCTCACTGGCTCCAATAAGTAGTTTCAAGTCTTAATTTATAGCCACCTGATCTGTGTAATTCAATTATCTTTGTTTCAGCCTCCTTTGTTCCTTCTCTGCTTGCTTTTAACTTTCCATGTATTTTGAGACATAGACCATATGAAAATACTTTACCAAAGACCTTTTTAAACTGCTTATATTAAAATATGTGTTTTCTCAAGTTGGATTTCCTTCTAAAGGAAGGACACATGCTCCCTGTGTTAAAATACAAGTACATTGCTTTGGCCTGAAAATTAAATACTCAGTTTTGTAGGACAGAGCAACCTAAAGACGGTAACATTTGAAACTAAATCTCCCTGTTTCTTTTTGAGCTCCAGAACACAAAGTGTTTCCATAATCTAAGAAGAATGTTAAAAGCTGGCTCCCTGCATTTACTTTTGTCATCTAAGGAACAATTCAAACAAGATCAGATTTGTGCAAAGAAAGGCTGACTTGAGTGTTATTCATCTGTCCCCAACACTGACTTGTTAGCGTAATCAACTTTATGTACTTCTGCCACCAGAACTATCTCAGAAGCCTGCAGAGGTCATCAATACAAATGAAATCTTTTCAGATAAAGTGTCCCTTGGGTCCTGCTATCTGGATGACAAAAAAGTAAGATATTTTTATGTCAGGAGGCTGACAAGTTGCCAGTATACTGTAATAACCATAAAACAAACCTTTGGTAACATCTGATATAAATTACTCTTGCTGTACTGAATACAGTTATAATAGTTCACTAGATTAAAGAAGTGAGCGATGGTAATGTTGGTAAGTATATTCATTTATACTGGTTTCCTACAATACAGTTGTACTAAATCTAATTTTTCTCTGCACACATAAAGCAAAAGGCCAAACATTTGACTTTAAAAAGTGCAAAAGTAGTTGTTTTGAAATGCTGTATTCAAATATAGTTACTTGCTATACAGCTTCTGATTTTAATGAAAGTAGAAGTTTAGCATCAAGAGGAAACTAGCTAGCCAGGTTGCCCTGATCAAAGAGATCAGGGTTTGAAACCCAACTGTGTGTAACTAAACCCATAAAACAATCATAATTTTGAAGAAAGATTACTTTAGGAAAAATACCAGGGTGCCAAATAAAAATATAATCAAGCCAACATATTTATTATACTTTTGCAATCAGTAAAAGTTTTAGAATCTTGATAAATGAGGAAACAGGATTACATTTTTACTGTTATTTAATTAACTGAAGTTAAAAATTCTTTAGTAGACTTTACTAATTTTCAAGGTTTCATCCATCTAACGCAGGTTGACACACCAATCACTCCTAGACCCCTTTGCCTGACTCTATTTAGGACTTTACCAGGTAACTTTGCTCTTGGTAACTTGCGGAAGAATTTCATAGCACAGACTCAGAGAAACTTATATTTTATAGCAGATGGGTAGGTCCTTTATTCATGTAAGCAATTCTTATGTGCTCTTTTAAGGTAAATTCTCAATGGTCTACTCAAAGTAGCCATTTTATTAAAGCCCTTTTTGCTTCCTCTGTCTTAACAGCTTTTAGGAGAAAACATTTTGGCTTTTTTTTCTTGTCTGATGTTCAGATATAAATATAAGGTTGTTTAATGTAAGTATGAGCAACTCTTTCCCACAAAGTTGTTTTGAAATTAAAAGCTGGAATACAGGAGAATGAAAGGAATTTAAAGATGTTGCCTTAAGGCGTAAGCAATCACACTAATAATACGGAAGGTTAGGAAGGGACATTTACAAAGCTTTCCAAAGGCACTTCTCCCAGTCCCTTTCTGTGTCACACCTTTGTAAACACTTCTTTTTTTCAAATAAAAAGTGTGTTTTCAGAATGCTGCCTTTTTTTTCTTTGCCTAGTCAAAATGCAAAGTTCCTAGCTACTTCCTTTCCCAAAGTTTATTAAGTAAAGAAAATTCTGAACACTTTCCACTGAACTAAACCTCTAAGTTAATAAGTAAGCAAAAAATAGAAGAAAGTGGAAGAGAAAATAACTATATCCTGCACGCAGCGTGTCCCCAAATATTTTAAATGTATGTACCTGACATGTTCAAGAGTGCTTCTTCCACAAGCAAACAAAATTAATTAAGAGAAAACTGCTCTGCACAGGAAAGACTGAGGAGGTAACTTTCAAGATGCAGAAGAGAATGCAGGTCTGTATTGCTGTTCATTTGCATATCAAACAATTCCATTTTGAATCTTTAAAAACCTTTTGATTAATTGTTTACTACAAAAGATTTTTGCTTTGAAAAACCCCAGATTCTTTTAAGAATCTAAACAGAACCTTAAATTGTGCACTGCATAGAGCTAGGGTGTTTATATAAAATAGCTATTTCCAAAACCAATGATTTGTTTGAAAGATCTGTTCCAAGCTGTTACACCAACACCACTGCTCAAACTGAAAGTGCCACTATCTTCATTGGCTTTCTTTTGGCATGTTCTGATGCAAGGGCTTTTGATGTCTCCATCAAACTTCACTTTTCTTGTCCCAGTGCCACCATACAGCAGCATAGCTCTCCTAACCTCTTTTAGCACATCAAGTTAGTATCAGCACAGCAGCACAGGTTCACTCAGCACTTAGATTCCCTAGCAGTGTCACTTCCAATGCGTTCTCTTTTCAGGTCATATCACCCATAGCTTCTAAGACAAGAACACTGCATACCACAAGAACAAGGAAAGAGAAAGACATCCACCCCTCTAGGCAAGGATACATCTACAACTCTGAGACTGGATAGCTGGACTTACTAGTCCTACTCTGAAGTGCCTGTAACTTCTGTACATCCCTGAAGAAGTCTCAGTGTGGATGTTAGAATATATCTAATGTTCCCCAGTCATATCCAATTTCTCATTATTAAAACCCCCATGAATATCCCAAGTTAGAAAGGCAAGAACACCGACTGCTTTGAAAGTTTTGTTGTTCCAAATTCCTCTACCCCTATAAAACTGCAGAAAATTACCTCCCAGTTATTCATTTCATCTTTTTGGAGAACAGTTTGGAAAAAGAAAAATAGATGCAGCTGATTACTAATCCACTTTATTATTTTCTAGCTGTAGGCACTTTGAAAAAAGTGTCTTTATAATGGTAAGACAAACTTTTTTTTGGTGGGGGGAGAAAAGAAGTGAAGTGGTAAAACGTAGCAAGAAAAGAAGCAAACAAATTTAAAAATATCAGAATAAAGTCTATGAAGGTCAAGAGCCTGACAAAGACCTAGGAAAAGACTTTGAAATAGTATGTCTCGAGTACTTTCCTAAGACAAATATATCCCTGAAGCTCAGAGTATAGAACTATTTGCCTAATTACAAAATACCTGATTACAAGATAGTACTTTTGTGTTTACCAAGAAGCCTCATTTTGCATAGTTATCTAGTAAATGCCTTTCACAACTACTCACTCCCATCCAAAATCTGTTGCAGGAAATGTGACAACTTTCTGGTGTGAATAGTTTCTTAAATATAACTTGCTTTTTTTGCTTATTATATGAACATAAAATCACAAAACAAGAGAAAAGAAAACCTTCTGACCACTACCAAAATACAGACCACATCTCAGTGTTAAACTCTTTCCCTAAATTCCTTCTTACATGGCTAATACATAGCCCTTCCTTTCATTCATTTTAGTTTCCACATAATCTGGAAACTACACATCTTTGGCATTCTTTTGCTCCTGCCTAAATTAATACTTATCCTTCTAATACAGTGATTTAGAATTTACTTTCACTGTCAAAAGCCATAAATGCAATTGTCTAAACAGCGAAATAATTAATTCCCAAGCAAGATGTGTGCCATTCTGATCTCTAAGTCCAGAACAAAGAGAAATTTTCACATAAACTCAGAATGCTTTTATTTCCTTTTGGCTTAATGGGAGGCAGCTAGAGAAGCCACAGACCTTCATATGCCCTTCCACAAATAAAGCATCAATAACTGCAACTGTTATAATTCAAATCTGCCCTACTAACTGAACTGCCATGTAACCTTATAACAGCTTCTATCATTCACTAGAAAGAAGGAAAAAAATCACCTAAACATCCAGAAAACAACATCTTGCTGTAATCTACAGTCAGTGGGGCAGACATACCATACATGACAGCTGGTGAGGTTTCTGTATCATGTGTAGTAGTTAAAGGGATACAGTCAACAGCAATCTCAGAGAAAGAAACCATCTTGCAATGCTTCAAAACATTTCTATTTGGTTTAACAACTTTCTTTTTTTAATATATTAACACAAAACCTCACCACATTAGAAGAAATAAAAGGGAATCTACATAAAGCCATAGGGCATTGCTAATATCTAGAAAAGACTCTATGATTAATCCCGTACTACTGCGCTGTGCTATGCTGGAGTAGTGGGAACAAATTGAACTATGTCATCTGCCAGTCTTTGCATGGCTAGTCAGAATACACTAGCTTCTTTCCTTTTTTCCATTAAACAGAAGCCATAAATACTGGAAAAGTAGATGCATTTTACTGACCACATATCACATTCTCTCACAAACTGAACTTTACAGCAGCACTTTACAATACACATTCTGCTTGCTTACTTTACAAGGAAAAAACTCCATTAATCTACTTAGTTTAGAAGATTAGAACACTCAGTTTCTCATCAAATCCCTGGGACACAGGAGGCCCTTGTCCCTGTTTCAGGGAGCTGATATTTTAACACAAGCTTCAGAAGTTCCAGAAGGTTTACCAACAATATAAAAATTTAAGAGTAATGCTCTGTACCGTTCTAAAGGTTTTTACACTTTGAAAATGAACGTAAAGAAGCTTCCCCTCAATGTGATGTGCAAATGAATATGTTTACCTCTTGCACCAAGAAAAGGTGGAATTCCAGATGAGAAGACAGACTGAAAAAAAAAATCTGAGAAGAATAAATGAGAAATGAGATTGCTAAAAGCAAAATCTTACTGAGCTTTGAAGGTGAGGAGTTAGAACATGATACAGGAGGAGCAAAGCGGGCAAATGACTCTGAATAAGTGACTTGGTGAGATTATGCTTGGTGAGATCAGCAAGAATAAATGTTCCTTTAATCTCTCAAATACTTTGCTGCCAGAACTTGGGCAATGGGAAAACACAGAGCTGCAAATTAAGAGGTTGCTGCATTTTTGATGAAAACCTATCAAGGTTGACGGTCCCGACTTTTTATCTAAGCATGCTTTGCTTTCCACTATGATCAAGTGTGAATTTGTTCCTCACCAAAACAGTACAGCTCTAAAGTTACAAAGGCACTGTTAATGGTATTTAAAATGAGAGTAACCACAGGCATCTCTTCTGTCTGAATTTGATTTTACAGACCTGAGATAGCATCTGACATTCCATTACCTTCTGAGAGAGTGTTTCTAGGTTTATTTACCATCACTTCAACTATTTTGTAAATGTTCAGGTGCTTGTTCAACCTTTTGAATGAACCCAACATCACCATCACACATCCTTCTCAGGCATTCCCTGCAAACTTTTGTTGCCAGAAACTGGAGGGACTTTTGCTAAGCTTGATTTAGGACTGGTATCATGTCCTCTTTCTCTTAAAACCCCCTCACTCTCTTGAAATTCATTTGGAATCAATTTGATTCCTTTAATATCCTGACTTCAAACAGCTTCTTGCCTATTGCAGAAAAGAAAAGGTGCTAATCTTAGCTGTCACTGTAGCACACACAAATATACATTCACTGCATGCACAGAGTAAATAACAAACTATATGCTATTTATTCTTACTCATCTTTTAAATTTTTCATGCGTCAAAGCAAAAGATTTTTATGGTACTCTACTTGAAGCAGCTGGCCGGCATTTTGAAAAGGCAATCCTAGCTGAAATGATGCATCTTTTTTAAGATAAAGTTCCTGTATGCTCTTTATTATAACAAAAGAGCCAGAAGAATGCTACATTAACATTTATCTCTTGTGCAGTGACAAGCTGGAGTTTGCACTTCCTGGTTATTCCATCCAGTCCGTAGAAGCAGACAAACAGCAAACGAGCCTTCTGCTCAGTTTAGTACTAGTCGAGCAGGCTTGAACACATAGTGCCTACAAGAAAGGATTATGCTTCACATTTCATACTATTCAAACGGATCTCTTTTAGCATAAAAGAGCAAAAACCCAAACTGATCTGCATGTCTTGAGTTACGAGGTCTGAATTGCTACATTGCATCACCACCGTCCCATCTGCTGTCACTGTCACTGTACAAGCCCTCCCTGAATTCTGGCTTTTTTATCCTGTACCTTCATGCTCAGTGTTGCTCAATTTCTTCAGCATCCTTCATCCTCACTTCCACCTTCCCCAGGCTTCCTTTCTGCAGGGGAGGTCAGTGAGAAGCTCCACACCCAGCTCCCCAAGCCCTTCTGCAAGCCTATCCCACTGCCCCCGCTCTCCCTGTCCCTGGAGATGAATTGGCTCTGCTCTGTCAGTAGTGCAGAGAGCCACATTCCATGTGTTTATCTTAATTAACTCCTTATTCCATTAAAAGTTGCTACTGGTTTTACATGGCAGCTAGTAATGAAGCAAGATGGTGAACTCCAGCACACCCTGGCCAGGTTTTCTCCCAGGCTGCTCTAGCCCAGACTGTCCTTCACTGTACAGGAGTGCCTAATTCTTACAAAAACTATCGGGTCAAATGAAGCAAAATCTCTCAGTACTCCAACTCCACCATCAGAGGCAGGAAGAGTTGCATAAGCAATATACAAAGTATAACTAGACAATTCAGGGTAGACAGATAAAGATTTTCCATTTAGCTTTTCAATGCAATTGTTTCTCCAAAACATTTGTTGTGGATTTAACAAATGTTAAATCCAGGTGAGGAAGGGTTAGAAATGCTAGGCAACAGGAGGCTTACATTGCAAGGATAACCTGTTCAACTCTCTACAGCAGAAAAAGTTACCAGAACTTGGACCCAAGGAGGTCGCAGTCTGATTTTGTTTACACCAGTTCTGCTCCTCTAGTCCACTTGCCCTGTTACCATTTTATTAATATCTGGTTACAATAAACAGAACAGATTGCACTGTGATATAGAAACTAGAAACTGCTAAACTACTTAAATGAAGGATGTTCCAGCAACTGTGTCTGCATGCATTGTGGAAGTGGAAATTCGACACTAACAGGTTGATCATTACTACGCAGTCATAACACAAATTAAACCTCTATGTTTACATATGATTTCATCAGGAAATCTTCCACCATCTTTTTTTCATATTTGTTAGACACTGCCTATAAATTGCACACATAAAGCTGCTTCTTACAAGTAGTCCTCTACTTCAAAATATACATCCTTTCTACTTCAAGCAACAATTTATTAGCAATTCTACTCTATTTTCATATGCATTTTACTAAAAGCCTTTCACCTCTTCAAATGTTATCAGAATTTCGTAGTCACTTTGTAAACCAACATCTGAAGTATCTCCTGGACCTAGACCACAATTCTTGAGTCTCTGTATCTATAAAAAACAAATTTATACAAGAGTTGGGCTTTTTTGCTCTCTCAAGTATTTGAAAAAGGAAAGTAATTTTTTTTCCATTTTTCTGTGATACAATCACGAAGGAAACAATCCATTCTTTCATCCAGTTGAAAAAAATGACTATTTTACTTCCACAGCAAAGGAACCATGAACTGTTTCAGATCTGCTTATAGTTTTCATTTGTGCTCATGCAATAAATGAAAATTTATGCTCCTATATAATGATTTAAATCAAATAGCTATATGAATGAAAATATTTAGTAAGTAGCATATTCTGGTACACTTTTCTCTTTTTCCATTTTGGAGCAGCCTTAATATAATGTATATGAACTACACTGCTTTATTGATGAAATTAAAATGGAAGGTGTTCTCCAACAGTGGTCTACTCATCCAAACATTCCCTGGAATCAGAGTACAATTCATTCAAAGTATTACCTCTGAAGAAATATAGCCTGTGGCCACCAGGTCCTCAGCATCCACTGTTTTCTTCTACGGATCCATTCCCACTACAGATTACTTGTAATATAGATCCAGCCAAAGTTTTCTGAGCCTAAAGAAGTTTTTAGTCCTTTGGTTGTAAAATGTGATATATGCCATGATCTCAATGTTTTCTTTGAAATAATTAAAGCAGTTCTTACTCCAGCCAGGTTAATCTCATTAAAAGTTTATTCCATGAAGTTAATTTCATTATATTCTTCCACTGTACAAGGGCTTCCTGTCTTTGAGACTCCACAGTAAGCAAATTAATAACCATCTACTTACATTAACAGGGATTGCATGGAATAATTATGTTCCATAAATAAATACTCAAGAACAGCTTACAAGAAGTACAACTTTCTCATTTAAATAAAAAGTATTTTAATTAAGCAAGTGCAACCATAATGCATTATTATGGGAAAGCACTGCTCTGGAGCAAAGAGTTAAGAATCAGATAGGATAATGAAAGGCTGACAGCTCTTTAATTCTCTCTCTTAACTATTCATGCTACTCAACTGGTTGAGATATATTTGGAAAGCAGAATTCAGTCATCCTGCTTCATAGTTCTCAGACTCCACTAAGGCCTGATGGAAAGACAACTCCTGGAGCAGGATTCTCAAAATAAAGTGAAACTCCACCTCTTTTTGTCACTGCAGTAGGACAGCCTGCACCTCAAGGCCCACTGCTAATGGAGTTGGTTTTGTTCAGGTCTTGTATGAGACCGTAGCTTATTTATACAGAATCAAACAGATCAAATTCTCTTAAAAGAAATACACAGGAAAAGCCCTACAAATCACAACAACATGAACACAGCCTTCAGCTTTATAACTGTTCCACTCATCACATTTATGTGAAGTGGTGCTGACATAGAAATACAGACCTGAATAAGGCCCTGAATATTTATTCCTGTAGGTACAAAACCTGCATATGGTGAAACAACACTTCTATTAGGTATTGGTACATGCTGTCATTACACACTTTCAGTGATCCTGCAAGGTGAATATTCTTCAGCCACTGACTTCAGCTCAAAGTGAAACAAATTATTTTATAAGCAAAACCCTCCTCCATGTTTCTCCTAACTAACCTTCCTGTCAGGTTTTCCTGAGGTTCCAGTTTTTCTCTATTCACTCAAATCTGTTCTCTCTTTTTAGGATGGCTGAGGCTTAGGACTTGATGTGATCCTAGACACATTTTTAGAAAGTATCATATAGCATCACCAATGTATATCATGACATTCTGTCCAAAATCTGCAGCTTTCAACAGAGTTGACTTGCAAGTCTGTACCCAAGCTGCCTCAAAACAGGTATTTAAAGTTGTTTCTAAAGAGCCCATTAAGGCTGTGATGCAGAAGATCACTTCTTCCAGAAAGGCACCAAGTCTTTAACTGAAAGCATTGATAGACAAACAATTTATCCATTAGGAGATTTTCACTGGCATCCCATGCTACAATGATTTAGATGCTTCTTAATGCACTTGTGCACTCATGGTAACTTTAGTCTGTTATTTGCTGGCAATGTTAAAAAAATTAAGAATACATAAGGTCTAGCTAGAAAAAATACCTAAAATAGTGTCTTAAGCATGTCTTCATTTTTGTTTACATTTTGGGGGAACACCAAGAAAAGTCTCTTCTGGCACATATCAAGGTACTTTCTTATAAAATTTCTCCATTTTAGTTAGACATGAATGTGATCATCCCACAGTATAAACAAAATTCTACCCTTCAGAAAAAAATTGGTGCGACACCATGGTGCTCCCAAGTATTCTACTGTGTACTTCTGCAAACCTCATTTATCATCCACAGGCAAAATATATTGCAAATTTATTACATTGCCTAAAGGAAATAAAACACATCTCATTATTCAGGTGTTCAAATTTAATTTCCTTTCAGTTTTTAAGTCTATATTAGCAGCTTACATTTAGTTTAAACTTCCAGATAAACAGCAAATAATTAGCTCTTCATAAAAATGGCAAGAGAGTATCTCCTGTGCTCCTTGCATCACACTGTTTTTGCAGTTTTCAAACTTTCAGCCTGGGAGTGATTAATACATCTTCCTATTTGTTTTTGCAGAGCTATACTGCTCAAGAGTTTGGTAACATAAGGTTTGACTCCTGGGTGCTCCAATTAAATCATTTAGATGTTATGAAATGTCAGACATGGCCTCTCCTCTCCCTTCCTTAAAAAAAAAAAAAAAAAACAAAAAACCAAACCAAAACCAACCAACCAAACAAAAAAATGACATTTCTGGAATGTACTTACATTGTTTGGTGCAAGTAAACAAAGCACTGTATGAAATTGCCCTTACAAATACATTGCTAAATAGTTACAAGTAAAAGCTTCTCCAGATTTGTAAAATGTAGTACAGCTTGGTTTCCTAAATTTCCTTTACTTATATCTCTAACATTGTCCCTAAAATTACCCATACTCAAATGTTTTTTTGTTAAATTCAACATAAGTCTTTGAACACTGCACAGAGGAGTTTAGCATAAAAACATGTCTGAAAGAACAGCATTTTAGAAATCAGTATTGTCATCATTACGAATCAGGATGTATTTTAAAAGCATGTAATTGATTTTCTTTTAAAATATTAAAGACAACAATAAAAAAGCCCTACAAACTTTGGGATCTTGTTCTCAATGGCAACAGTTATTGTTAACATCTGCTCTAAACATGAGCTAGAATATAAACCTAAATAATGTGGATGAAAATTCCAAGATCTGATACAACTTTATAGAAAAAACCCTGATTTGTATTAAATGTTCCATGTCTCTTATGGAGCCAAAGGCAATTTTTAGCTTGGTTACATCTGAATAGGAATCCCTGCGGTCTTGGCCAGCTCCACTCCTCTCTCTATCAAGCTGCATTAAAACAAGCAGGAACAAAAAAAGGCAGAGTGCCACATTAGTGCCATCCTCTGCCTGGTTCTCTGGGGCTGCTGGCTGCTCACTGAGCACATGGATAAAGGGACACTGGCAAACCCGAAAGACTACGGGGCCAGTTAACACAGATGACATGAAGAGGCATCACAGGTCACTCCAGTATTGGTACTGGCCTAAATCTTAATCTAATGAAAGTCAGCAACCTCCTCAAAAAGGAGACTGAAAGCTGAAATGCCTTTCAAGAAAGTTACATGTGCACAAATTGGAGAAATAAGGTAGGTGGTCTACTACTCTTCCCCAGCCAAAGGAAGAAAGGAACAGGATCAGGTTTTTCCTTTGCTTGGGTTCAGTGGTTTGACTGCTGCAGTTTATCACTAGCAAATATTCAACATGTCCAACAAAGACCAATCAGCCAGTAAAGGGAAAATCGCTAGAAAACAAACATACAGGCAGGGTACCAAACTAATAATTACAGTATAACCACAGCTTCAGCAACACACAAACCGAGTTAATGGGATTCACCTGGTCTTTCTAGGGAAGAAAGTTCTCTACCTGTGCTTCCAAATCAGCCCACACAGTCCAATCACTTAATTTACTGACTAATGTCCAGTATCTTATATTCTCTTTGTTAAATAAAATTATCTGCCTTGATAGGGAGTTACAAATCTGGATTTCTAATGAAAAAGCTCCGAGCTGAGAGGACAGTAACAGGCAGAGCGAGCTGTGTAAGACAGTCATCAAAATCCAGACTGCAGCTACCCTGCAGCTCCTTGAGCTGTGACTGCTCCACTTCCCTACAAAGGGAAAACCACATTTTATCCTATCCTATCCTATCCTATCCTATCCTATCCTATCCTATCCTATCCTATCCTATCCTATCCTATCCTATCCTCAATAAAGCAAGTCTCAGTTCGTGAAACGTGTTACAGGGTGACCACTCAACACTTGCAGAGCAGAAAAACGAGGAGCAACTCATTATTTAGCTGGCTCTTGGAAAGGGCCAGGACTACCCACACACTCACAAGTAAAAGCTCACCTTAACAGCTTCTGGTACAAATGACATCATTTTGACTTTAGCTTGGTTTGTATTCACAAGCTGTAGCTAAAGGCTTCAAATTTGTCAGTCATTCACCTGAAATAATTTACTGCTCCTTCTGAACTGTTACCTTCAATTACATCAGTGTGGCTTCACAGTCAGTGAAGCAGGCTGGCATCCTAAAAATACCAGACAGGCTGTAATGGTTTCTGAAACATTGTGTCTTATCACACCAATTAAATTCAAGAACAAACACAGAAATACAGTACTTCAAATCCTATCTATATGACATACCTAAAGTCTTCTACAAGAATGGACTGTTTCCAGCACTCAAAATGCCCCTCTAGAGAAAAGTCTCACATCAAAAACAGGAAGGCAAAGGATCCCAGTCTAGTTTCTCTTCAAAGAGATGATAATCTATTGGTTCATCCATGAGACAAATTCCAGATTTTCCAGAAATGAAGCTGGTGTTTTGGAACACAGAATGTCCCAAACTACTTGTTTTACATAGAGAGATTTTTCTCCCATTACATCACTCCCAAAAGGTCATTGTAGTGATACTTCATTAACAAAGGTTCAACTAAAAGGTGTCCTTTTTAAAAAAAAGCTTTTTTTTCTCCTTAGATGAAATTTTGATACCCAAGTTAGCCCAGTAAGAACTCAAAGCTTAGTTAGCCCAGTAAGAACTCAAAACTAAGCCTTTTTTACTGTATACTATTAAATTAAAATTAAAAATTAAATTATACTAATATATAGAATGCTAATATAGTTTCTCAGCTTTAGTCCTCTGAGATTATATCAGTAAAATATAAAGTCAAAAGAAAAATTAGTCAGAACAAATTTGAATATATTTGGACTGTAAAATAAAACATGACATGGATCTACCCCTATAGAGACACTGCCTTGGGGGCTTTTGTTGGGTTTTTATATAGTTATGCATACACCGAGGTTATAATATAAAAAATTGGCTCAAAAATCTGAATGTAGTAACAGAGCAATGAAATTTCACCTTTTACCATTAGAAGTTGAAGAAATCTGCAGTTTTCCAAGAGTTTTAGACCTCCAAAAATTATTTCAAGCAACAAGATTCTTTTTGTATGGTTGTTTGGTGCTTAGTAGATAAAAAATTACATATATCTCTAACTCTATTTAAGTACTATCACTGTGACTGCAAGGACTTGCCAAACTTGCTGTCTCCTTGACATCTTTGCTACAACTGGTCACCCCTGGAATAGTTAAATACTTTACAGGTTAAGAGTTTTATGCTTCTCCTGTCTTCAATTTTATCTTCTGCTCTCCATAAACTTCAACCTGCTCACTTCCAGTCTTTGACAAAGAACAACTTGTCTTTATACCCCATCCTGATAAAGGGTTCAAAAAATGCAGTATTAGTAAAAAAAAAACCCAAAAACTAAACAAAGCCCTATTAAACTTCTAAATCTGTTCATTTAGCCCTCTACTTTTTAAAGATGTGAATTAACTTACTTTTTTTTTTTTTAACATTCACCGAATAAATAAAGTGATGTTTTGGATTTGGGTGTAGG
Organism: Camarhynchus parvulus; assembly: GCF_901933205.1. Taxonomy (NCBI): domain Eukaryota; kingdom Metazoa; phylum Chordata; class Aves; order Passeriformes; family Thraupidae; genus Camarhynchus; species Camarhynchus parvulus. The sequence goes on along the minus strand of NC_044574.1, from coordinate 37,831,955 downwards.
TAGTTTTTTGGGGGTTTTGCTTTTTTTTTTTTACTATATCCAGCAATTAGTTTATTCCAGCAAAGACAATAGTTCTGCATCAATAACACTCCAAATATTTGCTGTTCCCTACTGCCTTGCATTTATTACTACTTACAAATACAAATTGTTTATTTAAATCCCTTGGAACCTTGATTGTTTCCAAGTACACAGGTAGATCAAGCTAAGTGGAGTGAGGAAAGGCTTTGAACAATCTGAGACCAGAAGAGGCTTCCATAGCAGAACTCCATACCCAGACCAACTGAGCAGCAATCCATCTCCTCAGAGTTCAGTGATTGCTCTGACAAAGTAATAGACAGTAACCTGCTCAACTAGTCCCTTCCAGAAGCATCAAAAGCTCAGTTTTGTTGTGTTTCATCCAAAGGTGAAGTGATGCCAGAGAGCCACAGAAAACTGCACTATGAACAGGAAAGCTTTATGCCAAAAAAGCATTTGAATTTATTTTATTAAAATATTTACAAAATAAGGAACTTGATCCAGAACTTGAAGCAATGAAGGATGGAAAAGGTAGTAGGAAAAATGAGAGAATGACAATAGGAAAGACATGCCCTGGGCAAGTTAGGAGAGCCCTCCACAGGGTTAATACACTGTTTCTATATTTAAGAGAAAGGGTATTGCTAAGACAAATTTCAGCAAAAATTAGGATTTGAATCTAAAGAAAACTTATCTGACTAACTTCAGTAAGTGTTAGTATTTTGTCTTGGTTTCAGACTGAAAAATCATACAAAGATTTAATAACTTGCATTAACTGGACCGATAAGAACCCCAATTTCTGACAGACAAGTAACTGGCTCAACAAGTGTCATCCTACAGATCATCTCAGTATCTTCCGCCACCCACACACACAGTCCCTTTTTACCAAAGGAATAAAAAAAAAAATTAGAATATTTGTAAGATATCATGCTTAACTTCATCTGTTCAGGCAACAGGGGAAAACTAATAACTCAAAAAAAACCACACTCTCTTAATACAGAGGAAATACATATAACAGAGGGATTATATTTTACCTATTGGTGTCATACTGGGATCTGAAGAAGAAAAGCATTTTAGTTGAACAACAAAGCAACCCCTCCAGCAATACAGAAAAGCTGGTCTCATTATCTCATTACTGGAACCAACTTACATTTAGACACAAGGCAGTTCTACGGTCTCTCTCTTTCAAATAGAATTTAGATTAAAAGCCAGTAACATTACATACTCAAGTTCTCCAAGTTATTAAATTCAGAGAACGCTTGCAGAACTTCACATAATCCCCCTATCATAACACAGTCTCTATTATGATCACTGATCATTTGATATGATCATTATTTTAAATTTCTTGAGACTGTATGACATTGTTTTCTTATCATTAATCAGCGATCATAAATCTCCATGTCTTACTCATTTGACTAACCCAGCATGTTCCTTACTGAAGTTTTAATTAAATTAAACAAAATTAAGTTATTCATAAATATTCAAAATTGCTTCAATGAGATGACAGAGTGGTGTAACTTCCATTTTGCAGAGAGGGACAAAAAGTTAACAACCTAAAGTCCTCATTCTCCCTAGCAGAGATTTGCTTTGCTCCTTTCTGTCTAGCTTTCCTTTCCAAAATACAGAACACCCAAGTTTTGTACTTCAGATTTTCATACAAGAGGTACCAGTGATGGCAAGCATCAACATGGTAAAACACACAAACAAAAAACGACTTTTCCATACAGGAAACTCCCGTAGACTTACGAACAGATAACATATTACGATTTAATATTGAAACATCTAAGAAATCTGGGGAAAAGAAAGACATCATGCAACCACTAATTCAGATAGAATACCTGAAGTACTCAGCTAGCCAAGAGACCAAATGATGCTCTATCTGTATGTAAACAGAAGGAACACTTCCTTTCCAAACACTCACAAGCAAAACCAGATGAGGAGAGCAAATTTATCAAGAATGCTTGATACAGAATATTGATGGGATCACAAAAAGTAGCATTGCCATACCAAGCTTTGCACTGTGGTTGTCAAATGTGAGCTATTAAACTCAATCTTCTTTTACAATGGAAAGAGATGAAAGTATTGGCTTTTGCAGGAAAAAAAAAAACAGTTCCTTCCTTGCATTTCTGGTTCACAGAGCTTTTCTGGCCCTGCCTACCTGAGTGGATCAGCTAAATTACCACTTAAATACCTTGGAGAAGGAGAAAAGAAGGCTTACAAGCAATTTTAGGAATAAAGCAACAATTTTCAAACACAAATTTTTAGAACAAAGCATCATTTCTAACCCATGGGCACATATCAAATGTCCCTTGCTTTAAGACCTACAACATCTGTTCTCTCCTTAGATTTTATTTTTAGTTAGCTAGAGATAATCTCATATAAATACATCTGGCCCTGGAGAAACCAGCTGCAATATGTAAATTTTACTGAATGGAACACATTTGGGGTATTATTTTCTAGCTGCCCCTTCCCAGACAGTCTCACTGATTCCTTCCTCAAGATGGACTAAGCTGCACTTCCTCATGTGAGTAACTGAGACTTGATTCAAACACCGTGACCGGGCATGCACACATCATTGGACTTTCAATGGTAAAAACTCAGGCACAAACTAAACTTTAAAATTGAACTTCAAGACTTAAAGCCTTCAACTGTGGACCCTTCCTAGCTGTCAAAAAGAATATTGATACAAAAAGTGAATGTGCACAACTCTCCTGTCATCCTCCACATCCTACTTGAAAGTAAATATTATTGAAAAACTATGTTCTGCAAATGTATTTTCCAGTGTTGAATAATCAACAAACTCCAGAAAATGACTGCAGTTAACATTAGAAAAAAACCTCTCAAAACTTAAATGCATCATTTAAATTCATTGTACTCAATACTTCCTCATTCTGACAGAGCATTTTGAAGCCTGACTCATAGCTTGGATTGCAGTATGTGAGGCAGGCAAATGGAAATGGAAAAGCTAATGTCCATCAGCCTAGCTATTTTCTATATACCATTTTTGTATTAGCATTTCAAAGGATCTATGAATTAGAAATCAGCTGTCTCCAGATGTGCAGTGAGACTCCAGTTACTCCAAAAAACCTCACGAATTATGTCAGGAAATCCAAGAAAAAGTAATCAGTACTTCCAAATTATTTAACACACTATTAATGACTATGTTATTATAGCTTGCAAAATGCTTTTTAAAATCACAAATGATGATTTTAAAATGCTCACAAACACACTTCTGTCAATGCACACAGACTCCTCTTAGGAATTGCTCATTAGATTGGTAGTGAGCATCCCTACTACAGCAGACTTTGTGCATGTTATCACAACCATAACAACAAAAAAAGATTAATCTCATTCTTCTGCTTCCCAAAACCAATCAGCAATGTAAAGTTACAGTTAGCCAGTGTTACCAGAAGTCAGGCAGAATATTCTCCTTTGGGTGAATGAGTGCTAGTACCCATTCATATTTTGGCACAAGTTTGTTCATTAGCAGCTTTACATTAAAGCAGAACAGCAGCTTTCTGCAATAATGACCTACTGTGTTATTTTAATATGAAACGTGTTCTGGACACTGAAGAAAGAAAAAAAATGGGAATATTAAAACATATAAAACAAATGACAATTTTTCCTTATGATGCCTCAAAACATGTAGTTGAATGCATTAGATAAACAAACACATGCAGTCAAAGTATAACTAATTTCCTTGGGAATAGCTTTCTATTTTGCAGATGCATTGAAGGCTTGGAGTCTTAGAAGGAAGCACTTTGGAGAATGCTGAAGGTTAGATTTTGTTTTGTTTTCTCTGAATATTTGTTGCAGGGAATACAGGCTCTTGGGAAAAAATATGCTTTTCTGTTGGCCCTCATTTTTCCCAGCAGACAATAGCTGCTACTGTCCAGCGTTTAAATGACCTTTGCCCTGCCCTCCTACTTTGTTTCCCTTAGGAATGTCATTCATCCTTTTGTAACACTTTGCAACTCATTATTGTCTTACTTTTTCCTGCCACTTTTGTTCTGGTCTTTAAAAGAGAACATATACACTGTTTCAATCTAAGGGGGGGAAAAATTGAAAAGGAAATCATTAGTACTCGGGAGAATGTCCAGAGACAAATATTCACGTGGTACTTCAATGTAATCTGATTTTTTTAATTTACTAAAAGTAGTTACTGAACTAGCTGTAGACATGATTAACTACCATATTAAGTACAAAATTTAAGGATATTTATATTTTTCCTCATTATCTATTCTCTCTCATTGATCCCATATCTTCATCAACATTTCATCATGCATTTATAAGGGAAAAGAGGTTGCAGCTCCACCATCTCAAACCAGTCTTTATGTGATCTTTGTATACTCACACCTTTCCTTAGAACACCTGAATTTGTTTAGGAGAGGCATAATCCTTACCTACTAATAGTTTTCACAACATATTCCCACAGTTTCTATTGCTTCTTCTGATACACAGATACAGAGAAACAAAGGCAGACCTCCTGCTTTTGTAGCACACCTGTGCAGCTGAATATCAGAAGAGACTGAACTTCTTTTAATAACCACTCCTCACACAAATAGAGGTACAATATGTTTCTTTGAAAATTTCTTTGAAAAAGTACCAGAAAAGAAAAATTTCAACTTGAGTCAAAAGCATAAATGACTCAACTTCCCCAGAACTATACAAGAACATCATTTTCACAGTCAGCAATACAGACTAATAACATTTTCCTCAACCACAGTTCTTTGCCTAGGAGTAGTAAAAATACTGGCAATAAAACACAAAAGTATCCAAAGATTACAGGAAAGTGGCAGCTGCAAAAGTGCAAAATTTTGAACTACTTTAGAACTCCTACATATTGAAATATAGTTTGGCAATCAAACCTAACTTTCAGAAATACATAAAGAGTGAATACAAAGCTTAAAATAAGCAGCTTGAATAATTCTTCTAAAAAACAAGCATTACAAGGCAACATTTATAAAAATCTACTGTTATAAAAATGATACAGAACATTATAAACAACACATAATTTAGTTAACCCAATGAGATAGGCACAATTTAAACCACTGCCAAAACAAAAAAAGGTTTCTAGAGGATATTGTTGGGGCCACACTAAAATGATTCAAAATTACAACTATCTACTGTGAACCAGCAACCCAACAGGAAAAAAAAAAATCTTCTCCTTTCTTTTAATTTACCAGATTATTTCTCCCCATGCTGGTGCTACACACTAGCAAAATGAAGTCTTTGTTTCCAGTTTTCCTTTTATTTACAGTTCTGTGCCTCCCAGAGCTCACAGCCTCCTCACTCAATGAAAACTGCTGCTGGAAACATTGCGACATCATGTCAAATCACACAGTTACTTCCGCATCACATCCAACTGTGGAAAACCAGAGCTTCTCCTATAAAAGGATAGCTGATATGTTGCATATGATATTTCATTTTTTATATTTTTTCTTTACTGATTTTTTCAATCCCACTTAATAACCCAGCTGCCAGTCACTGTGCCAGTAACCAGTTTCACACAGTAGGCAGTTCCTGCCTAACATCAGGATTTAAAATGGACCCTCCTGCAATCCATCCCTCAATTCAGAACATCTCAACTTTTGCAAACAAATAAGTGCAAAGATCAGCCCAAATCATTTACCACTTTTCCAACTGGCTCCTCATTCCTCAGGCTGAAATCCTTGGCAGTTTGGCAGAGATGCTCTTGTCTGCCTTCCAGCTGCCTGCTGGGATGAGCAATATTTACTGTCTTACTCTTCAATCAGAGGCAACAAATAACAGCAGGAGTTAAAAGGGGACCAATTCCATTCCTGCAGGAGTATTTGAACTACTGTCTTCAGGGAGAAAATTTAAATAGCCTCCCAGTACTCACCAAAACTCAGCATTAAGAGCAGCTTTAATCTTTTAGATGCAACAGTGAAAATTTCCAGCCACTTTAGAGGAGAAGCAGTCAACAGCCTAACAGTGAGTATCTTCTCCAGAGCCCAGCTGCTGGCAGTACACAAACCTGCTCTGCCATGAGTTTCCTTCCTGGAAAACTGTTCAGCATTTCAATGCTGGAACATAATAATGTGAGTCACTCTATTTAAAGCACGGTTTCATTTCAGATTAAAAGGGGGAAAAAATCATTTTATATTTTACAATTACAGTCCTAAATTTTACGTTCATATGTGATCATTTAGCATTAGATATGACAGGCCTTCGTGCTTAAAAAAAAGATTAAAAATTCATCTCTGCACAACTCAGTGTATGAGGTAAGTTATACACCATCTATCAGACAAACAGCAATTCCAGTCATATTTAGTGTAATTTAAACACCACTCAATTTTGCAACTGCATTAGCTATAGACCATTTGTACAGTTTTCTCGTTAAAATGTACCATCTATTCTAACTACATTTAATAAAAGGTTTCTGGCTAGCACCAGACAACAAATGTAAACTAAAACCACAAGAATATCTAATTAAGAAGAACTGGAAAACAATAAAATCAACTTCAGTTTGCCTTACTCTTTTACTAAAATAGGCACTTCTTTTAAAGTAAAACACTGGAGAGAAGCAAAAATTACATTTACTGTGTCACAAGATTTTACAATAGCAAACAAATTGAAACTTGAAAAAATAATTGAAAAAGTCAACATATTTTAGACCTTCTCACTACATGTCCCCACAAAAGGTACAAAACAGGTCTGCTTTTAAAGGTCAAGATGATAACATCATGCATACATGATAGATCATACACTTTTCCCATATTTCAATAAAAATAATAACAAATTTTACCCAAAACCCTCTAAATACTTAAATTTCTTAATTTAGTGATATAAAAAGTGATATTTACCTTAAAAATGTAGTCAAATGTAGCAGCCACTGAAAAAGTTGTGCATTTTGGTTATCATGGGGCTTTATTTCAAGTAGCAAATCTGCTTAAAAAAATCATCCTCAGTTTTGGACAAAAATACTGGATGCCACAGTTCATGGCTTACATTTGCTGTATTAAAATTTGCCTAAAGCAACCCAAAGCATGTTATACTATTCCTATTTTAGATAATTGTAGTAACTCATAACAGCATGAGATGCTAACAGATTTCAAACAAGGAGCTCTGAATTTTAAGAGTTGGGACTATTAGTAGCACCAGAACATAATGCTACTTCTCTGATCAGTTTCTCTGATCACTTTCTCTGATCACGTAAATAAAATGTGACAGGATGTCTAACATCACACTCTGAAATGATGCATACACACTGAATTTTAGCAAGCAGCATACTACAGAATTTTTCCAACTAGGATGCTAATGTACAAAATTGGTTAATTCAAGTCTTTCTATTCCACGTGATAAGGCTTTCTACACTTACACCTCTAGATTTCACTAATTAGCCTAAAGTAAAGCATTGAGCTCTGTGGGGATATCATGCTTATTAACGATCAATTCAAGGATAGCTAGACTTCAAAAGAAGCATCATGCTAAAGAGAAAAAAGTCCTACTTTTGTACTTAGCAGCAAAGCAGACAGAAGAAACTATAAAATACCACAAATCTTAGGAAGCATTCACTATAAAGTAAAATTCATATGACAAATTTTTTAAAAACATGAAGAAATTAAACAGAAGTTTGATTCTATTCTAGTGTGCACTATAACAAAGAAAACCTAATGTTGAAACTATAGTTACTATACTTCACTCACAGCATGCTCTGTAGTCGTTTAGTATGTACTTCTCTAAGCTTTTATCCATCTCAGCAGAGGAAACTGAAACACACAAGTATCTAAGGTTATAAAAACTGTATGGTAAGTTCGCATCATGCAAGTTATTAAGGACTGCACATGAAAAAGGCTAAAGACAAGACTCTATGCTAGTTAAATTACAGCTTTCTAAAGTGAATACTCAACTGTGTATTACTAAAGCTGTATACATACAGCTAGAATAAGGAAAAGACCACTTTTTGTTTACTGAATGCATAATGGAAACAATTAAACATTAATTTAAAAGAAAAAAATCACAAACACAGCATGCTATGCAGGTAAACTAGTTTATGCTAGAAAGAATCTGATTTATATTGCTGTAATCTACAGGGAGTTTGTAACCAATTTTGCCAAGATTTATCTATGTTCTTTTAATATTCTGTTTGCCATTGGGAAATTTCTATTCATTCCATTTCATCAGTACAATGATTTTCATTTCAACAAGTGCGTAGATATAATCTTAAAAAACTCATTTATGAGCAAGCAACCTTAATTTCTTGTATTACAGAGTTCAAGAGCAACACAGATAATTTTAAAAATACCACACAATATTCTAGTACAAACACCATCACTATGCAGGACTTCCATGTTTGAGATTTCTTATCATACCCACAAAGTGGGTATGATCTAAATGTGTTAGAAACCAAATGTTTTATAAGTGCATAAATTATACATGCTCATTTCATTAAAAAAAAGAGATATGCAGGGTTCCTGGAAAGAAAAAAATACAATAGCGAACAGACCTGCATCACTCATTACTTTAAAAAAATATTTTTAAAAAATCAAATTAGGCCTCAAAATACAGTTAGATATATCATGTCAAAAACCAGCGGCTCTGTTTGCTGCTACTAGCTAACTCATAGCCATGCAAATCCACTGTTGAAATCAGTAATCTGTAATTTCCATAAGAAACCACAGAATCACAGAATGCTTTGGGTTAGAGGAGACCTCCAAGATCACTTACCTACAACCCCTCTGCCATGGGCAGGGACATCTTTCACTAGACCAGATTGCTCACATCCCAGCCTGTCCCTGAACACTTCCAGGGCTGGGTCATCTGCAACTTTTCTGGGCAACATGTTCCAGTGTCTCACCACCCTCACAATAGGGAATTTCTTCCTAATATTGTAAATTGACCTTCTTCCACTCTGAAGCCACTCCCCCATGTCCTATCACTCCACATCCTTGTAAGAAGTCCCTCTCCAGCTCTCTTGTAGGCTCCCTTCAAGTACTGGAAGGTTGCTCTAAGGTCTCCCTGGAGCCATCTCTTCTTCAGACTGAACAACTACAATTCCCTCAGCTTGTCTTTATAGGAAAGGTCTTTCAGCGCTCTGATCATAAAAAAATAAATACCTGCTTGTGTAAAAGAGTAACACGTTTGATCCTTGTTTCAGGTATAGTAATTTTCTGCTAAAAGTTTAGCATGAAATAAATCATATTTAATGTATTTAATAAATGAAAAATAATTTGCTTTGGCAAGCTTTCTGTAAATTACAACAACTGACTTATCTAGTTGCACAAGCTAGAGAACTGCATTATTTCTACTTCAGGATACATGAATGTTTCCTCATTCCAATACCTAAGTGAAGAACAAGATGATTTCTGACTCCCCTCAATCTTAGGTACCAAATAAATAAGCAGAGGACAATTTTTTTTTAATGGAAAAAAAATTATTATATTAATTTCACAGATCAAGAACTAAAGACTAATTCAAGCTCTCTGGAAGACATTACTACAGCATCTATAATGTTATTACTTCTATTTTCTACTCCACTTTCCTGCTGAAGATTACAGTCCATTTGGCACGGACAATAGGAAAAAGCCCCATGTGCTAGCTATCAGCAGGCACACTTCATAACCTGCCCATTGGCCTAAGCTGACTTTATCAGTAACCTTCAGCAGAAGACAGGAGTGATAACAGTTGGAATTGCTACAGATAAACCTATCAAAGATCATGATTCAGCACAAAAAGTGATCTGCCCAATGTCATATATTCAGCTTAAGAGCTGGAACTTAACAGTAGCTTACAGTCATAACTAAAAGACAGCTTGCATTAACGCACTTAATTACTGAGGGCAAAACATGGAGTTTCTGAATTCACCCTGTAAATTTCAGGTTTTTTCTGAGTGCTTCCTGTCCTTCTTTCTTTTCCATAATGTCCAACTCCACCCAAGCCTATAAAGAGTTAGAAAAATTCCACAGCTTACCAAGAATACTCTCTCTTACAATACAGAAATTCTTAAAATTCTCATACTATAATATTTTCATATGGCTGGGCTGGGGAGAAACCTGGACCACAGGAACCTGAAGTGAAAAAATACTTCTAGATTTGGTCTAGAACACTGATACAACCCTATCTCTTTCAGCAAATTCAGCTGGAGTTTATTCTTTTACCCATTGTAGTATGCTTATTTTGCTTTCTTTTAAAAAGTATGAATTCATCAGAGGTACCTTGCATATGTAACACTGGATGAACATATAATACACTGATCAATATTTATGAATGTATGAATACAATGGTTACTAAATACAGCAGTATACTGATGGTGTTGCTGTGCCTCCATCTTCACCTACAGGCTGAAGTGAAAACAACTTCCCAGTACAACCTATAATTTGTTCAAAAGGAAACGAGTGTCATCCTTTCTTTGAAAACATGTTATTTTCACAGCTTGCTACACTTACTGCAGTGGACAGTAGGATAAGCTACTCAGGTAAGAAACTTTAGCAGAGAAGGCAAAAACAAATGAGTGGTGTGTAAAATGCATCATGACCTCAGGAGACAGTCTCGTGAATCAGATTCAATCAACTCTCCTTGATCCATCCAAATGTACTTGTTGAGAATTACAGGCCTCAACTCCTATCTGCTGGAAACAGGATCTAAATGGTAATCCAATTCACTGAATACACTGAATTTCAGAAAGTACTTTTGTATCATAAGATAATCTTTATACAAAGAACTCAGACTTCAATGGCAAGAAAAAAAACCAAAGAAAAAATGGGGAAACTAATAAAAGGTTATTTGTTGTCACTCTTCTCCACAAAACTTACACATGTTTGGATCACCTCTTTTATAAAGAAATATAATTTGCCATAAGTTTATCCACCAAGTGAATGATTGTTAAGAAACCAAAAAATTCTTATTTGATGATAACTTATTAGCCTTTTCCACAGTTGTTTACAGAATGTGTACACTGAAACTAATTTTCAGTATCTTCACTTATATACCTACAGAAAACAAGAAATACTAATTTTGCAACAACAGAAATTAGTACTTAATACTTTCCAACTACTACTAAAGTTATACACTTTTAAGAGCCACATTTAAATTACGTATTAACATGTAACAAAGACCTGAAATCCTGAAGGATCCAGCGGTTCTCTCCTTATTTATACCACTGAAGACTACTATTAAAGCTATTTTACAGCCTTCTTCATCTACATATTTATTAATAAATAAGACCAGTCCATTCAAGATGAAGGCAGCAATCTGCCTCATCAATCACTGCTGCACCTGAAAATAATTTAGGGGCAGGAACTACAGGATAGCTCATTGCTTCTGTCCCAGTAATTTCCAAAATAATCTGTCAGTTGGAAATATTACTAAAAGAAGCCATTTCTACAGTAGCTTGGAATCCTACGCTCTTCCTGTCTGACACATCAGGTTTTCATAAATGAAAGAGTTCTCCTCCACATCTGTCAATGAATATTTAATCTCACATTATTTGATACTATCCAGTATTGAGCTTTAAAAAGTTTATAGTAAAATAATCTTAAATCAATTTTGAGTATTGAAACTACAAATTCTTTTGGAATACAAACACAACACTGATAACAAATATAAATCATCTTTAAAAAAATAAGATGGTACAGGAACTCAAAGTGCCACTTGGCACTGACTTGTTCACCTAGCCAGCACACTGACAGCTTTCCCTTCCACCTTCTCTTTGAGTTAATGAAACAGACTGATCTTCATCTGAGAAATCCAGGTTCATCTTAGCACCGACAGGCATCCATTGAAATTTTTTTTTCTTAAAATTGTGCCCTCTAAGGTCACTGAGATGCTTTTTAAGAAGCAAGAACATAAAAAGCTCAAAATTTTCAAATTCCAAAGAAAAAATTTTTTCTTACTGTGAGTCAAAACCGCTTAACATACAAAGAATTTTGGAAACATTTAACCTACAATTACAACTCAGTCTACAGATGATCTTTAGCTATGGCTAAAGACTTTTTTGCCCAATGAAAACTTTCACATTTTACTTACTTTGTGTCTATTCCAATACTATTATAGCATAATTTTAGCATGCTGCCACCAGTGGCACTTAAAATGCTCACCATATTAAGCATTTAAAGCAATTTCACCTTTGAGAAATTAAGGAGAAAAGACCATCCTTCATGCTGATTTGGAGGCATCTATCATAAAATAATACTAAATGTAGCTGATCTTCTTGAATCCGAGATGCATAGTAGCCCTGGTAGTTGTTTTACTCCCTCTTCATTTCCTACTGACCTTTTGCAACTGACTCAAATGACTGTGTCTTTTCCTGGCATGGCCTGCACGAGAGTAGAGGTGCAGGTTAGAGCTCTTCAGCCTGTAGCTGGGTGGATAGTGCCCACTTCCCACAAACAAGAGCTGAAGAGTCTACAGCCCCACATACTGAGAATAAAAGGCCTATGTATTTTGGGAAGTACTCAAGACACTGAAATACTGGGCAGGGGGGTTTTGCTGTTGTTATTTTAATTGACTGTCCTATTTTAAGGGAAGCTTTTTGTTTTTGAAGAAAAACTAACTTTTGAAGGAGTCCTCAAAGTAACCATTTCACTCTAGAGAGGATTGCACACTGTGAATACCAGTGAACACCAGTGAACTAGTCTCCTGCAGTTCGGGATTAGTTTCACTCAGCTGTGAAGAGGCAGGATTTCAGACACTTACTATTTTTCAGAGGTACCTATGGGCTACGTGCAGTGGATCCCTGTGGAATACCAGTCGTTGGGAAACCAAAATCACAGTTCATGTATGCGATCAAAGCCGCAGTATCTAGCATTTTAACAGTCAGGTCTTTGCCAGTCTAGCAAAAGACAGTAAGAATATAAACACAGTTGGGTCACAGAGAAAAAAATTTGATGTTGCCCCACCAACGGTAAAAACAGTTTCTGCAGAAGAGTGTTACGGGATACATACACTTCCTGCTGCAAAAAATATGCCTAAAATTAGTTTCAGAAACTAGCATTTAAATTAAGATCTCTCACAAGTAATTGTCATGGAAAGCACACTGAATTTCAACAAGAGGAAGTGTGAGGCAAGGATTCCATTAATAAACCTTATCATTAAATCTACTATGATTAAGTCTACACTCACAAAGGCTACTGCTTATTAACAGATCTTTCTCATTGCAGCAACATATTAGCTTAAGAGATAGATGAACAGCTAATTTTTATTGTTAAAATGCTGGAGGCTAAATTTAGTTTTTGACAGTGACAGCAGCTCAGATGTGCCTTGGTGGCACATTTCATTGCCATGTTATCGCTACAAAGTGGAAAATCCAAACACTGAAAGTACACACAGGAAAACGCTGGTGGATATGCTTAGCATTTAACAGTCTTGTCTATTCAAGGATGATTCACTTCAGAGAAGCTTCCAGCACAATGTCACTTGGAATAAGAATTTCTCCTAATTTTGTCAGCCTTGGACTAAGCAACATCCAAAGCAGAGCAGTGATGTAAGCTGGACTCCAGTGGTTTGGGTCCCACCTCCAGCCAAGAACAGGCTGGGCCATGCACTGGTAACAACCTTGGCAGCACTCTCCTGCGTTTCCAGCACTGCCAATACTAATGAAACAAAACTAGACACAAGAGGTTCCTTAGAAACTTCGTGTTAATGCTGCCTGGCTGGAACTATCTCTAATGCTTGTACTAATTATCCCTGAGTAGATTAAACCACAGAGTGCCAAGCCAGTCCAGCAGTCCTTTCTGTGCACACTCTGCTGGGTGACTGCAATTCCAAACTCAAAATTATATTAAATGGTTCGCACCAACAGAAATTGCAACAAAGCCATGAGTTTAAAAATCATTATAGCTACATTAAGACAATCATCACTGATGCAGCCTGATTACAAGAGATTAAAAATATATAAACTCAAGGAATACATAAAAGTAATTCACATAAATAAAAAATAATCAAGTGATAAATTAAAAAGTAGAAGGTAAGCAGTAAAATATACCCACGAAAACCCTAGTTTTCCATTTTATTTGAAGTATTGCACAGAGTAAATGGAGAATGTGCAAAGGGAACAAAGGGATGGTTTCTACACACCAGTAGTTCAGTTTTGTAGTGCCAACATTTTATATAGCCCATTACAGGCCCTTTTATTCCCTCATCTGCATGCATCAAGTAGAACAGTTATTCTCCATCTAGAGCCATGATGAGTATGTACTTGTACTTCTCAATAATACTATGTTTGTAGAGCCTCAGTTGTTCTCTCCTTGGAGGTAGAAGACGGAGGTTCTATTTTACTTTTTCAAAAAAGAAACAAAGTAATATTACACTGCTCAGCGATTCTTCTCAAATACAGATTTACTAAGCTTTCAAACACTCTGCACAGTAACATAAACCACACAAAATTTAATCTTTTTTTTTCCTTTTTCTACCACTTAGAACCTACTTGAATAGGAAAAAGGCTAGATAGTGTGCAAGGTCATATGAAAAACTGAAGTCCACATACATCTCAGTACACTTTGATATTAGTATTTGGTACTAGTATTAAGGGAATAACAGTAAACTAAAATTAGTGCTTTTGTTATTTTTTCCTTCAAATTCAATAGCAGTCATATAATCCCCACAGGATCACAGAGATACAGCATACCTGAAACATAATATTCAAAGTTACATATGCTTCCAATGCTGCCATTTTAAAAGCAATTTAACTTGTAAAACAACCCCTTTATTTATGATTTGCCAAATATCAGTTTCTTTCAAAACAATAATGCTCCAACATCTGTAAGCTTATCCCAAGAGGTACTATTTTCTCATAAAAACAGAAGTCAGAAACAAACAATTTTCTCCTACATTAATCTCATCTTTACATGAGGAAAATGAGAAGAGAAATATCACAACTAAGCCAACACAAACAACAAATGTTATGTTCCCCATCTGATAGTCAAAAAGTGAGGAAAACCACACTTAGCGCCATGGTTAATTAAGTGCTTTCTAGACAAAATATGCAATCAGAATTATTTTATCTCATCAAATTATTCACTGTGGATACAACCAAGGAGACTAGGAAAAAAAAGAAAAAAGGGTTCTATTTCCATAAAAAGCATTATTCATACCTGCAAAACATGATCCAACATGGCATGGCTCTAACCACCAAACCACAGACGTCTTGGCGTGGATTTCCTCTAACCTCTACTGGAGCACTGAAAGTGATGACAAAACAATTCTCTGGCTCAATGACCCCAGCACTTGCCTGGGATGTGAACAGTTGGGGTTTAATCCTTTTTCCAGTGAATATTTTATTTTCACAGAGCGGAACAACTTCAGTTGTTCCCCTTTAGAAAGGGGGCCAAAAGTCTACATAATGAAGCCACTACAATCACTGGTACTAATCTTCACAGCACATTAAATACTGAACCAAAGGCTGACTTACCTTAATTAAGGTGATTCACTTAATGCAGATTTAAGGCATACTGACAAAATGATGAAACAGAGAAAACATGGGACTTCTATATGCAGTACAATTTTTTTAAATGTTTTTGAAAACATTGCATGCAAAGACAAACAAAAACTGGAGAGATAAAGTACAAAATATCTGTTAGCCCTCAATCTAAACAGCTAGCCAACATTCCTAGGTTCTTGCTGACTCACCTTCATTAGAAAGACAAAATGAAATTCAAAATAATATTTACCAAGAATATTCATAAAATCATGATTTTATCCAAAACTAACATGACCAAGAAACAGCACCCTTTGCAATTTGTTGGTGCTATCAGAAATTACTGTGCTCCCTAGAGTGTCATCTATTGCCTTGATGGTTCATGCAAAGCTCTGATGCATTTCTTCCTTCTTAACACTCTCTCAAAAATTCCATTTCTCTTCAGGCATGCACCAGTGACCCAGCTCTGCTATTTATGGTCAGTTTTATCAGTCTTCATAGAGTAGTCTTCCCTGTTCCAGACTTATTCTGCTTAAGCAGCAGCTTTATTGTTTCAGCTACCAAAGGAACACTAAGACCAGTGTCTCTCTAATGAAGGATATCTACTGCACTTACTGATTTTTACCAGATCTGTTTTTATGGAAGCCATTAACACTCCTCTGTATTCCAACAGAATATTTTCCAACGTATATTTTAATAGCAAAGTTCAAAACTGCAATTTTATTTCTATAGTTACAAGATCCTGAAACATATAAACATAGTGAGTGTTTACGTAAGACCACTTTGGACACATTTCATCCATTAAATTTTATATGCTGAACAGACAAAAGAAATCTGCAAAAAAGTGTTCTTGTTTCACAACACAGAACAAATCAAATGCTATTTCATACACCAAGTACCTCTACTAAGATATTCAAATTCATTTATCCTATAAAAATCAACTACCTTCTCCAAAAACAAAGCACAGTTTGGTATCTAATGGCATGTCCAGCCTAAATTTCAGTGATTGGAATCCACAGCCAAAACCAGAGCTCTGTGGTAATGACAAAGCCCCAGCAATTTGTGCCAAGTCTGGTCTTCTTTTGCAAAAGCAAAGGGTTTTCCTTAAGTTAAAAAAGCCACACTCTCACAAAAATTGCCTCTATCTCTTCCCCAGACATGAAACATGCAGAAAGAATATGAATCTCAGGTTTGAAACATGTTTATGCATTCAAGTCTAGAGAACTAGTGCATAACTTCATTTTGGTTTATACGAAATCTTAAAAATTGTTACTTATGTTCTAGTTTTGAGCACCAGAGGTACTTGACTTCCCAAGAATTAGATGCTGTTTCCAGGAAGATGCAGGATGCTAGCCTTACAGTGCAGATAGCAGTAGTTAGAAGAGAGAGCAAAATAATTTCCTAAAGGAAATGGCAGCCAGCATCCAGATCTGAGGGTTATCTGTTTAAGCACAAGGACGAGTTCTCCGACATCACAAGGTATCTTGCACAATCAAAACTTATTAATTCCTGAATGCAACAACTTGAAGGTTGGCTTGAAACACAGAATGTGGAATACTGGAATACTTTGTTTTCCATTTTCAATAGGTGAGACTATGCTGTGGTTACTGCATACTGGGCTGAAAGGTTTTTCAAGCTGTAAGACATGCCTGACTACAATGACCAAGTTAGTGTGCGGTTTGATTCAGATAAATTACCTTGAACTTCAAACCTCCTATGTGCAACTGGGCTCCAACCTGACTGTATCTAAGTGAAGCAGCATTGAAATCCCTTGTAAGAAGATGAAAAATTTCATACATTCAGAGATTTCTTCCAGGGACTGTACCTCTGAATATTGGAAGTCCATATCTTCCATGACTGCAAGTACAAAACTGTCTCTAAAATAATTTTATTTCTTTTTTAACCATTTCTAATATAAGCTCTTACTGTGAACTGAGCAGTTCACTACAGACAAAAATATACACCCACCTAGGCAACCACAGCCTACAAACCCCAAGAAAACAGGCACAAACTTCATCTAACAATCTATCTCAGTAACTCATGTAACTCCCAACAACATCAAAAAATAAGGAACTGTGTGGTAGAGCCTAACTGCAGACATTTCAAAATCTCTAAAAGGAATAAGGATGCCACATTACATAAAGTTTTACTCAGAGAATATTTTAAAAACGGCACTTTTTACATAAAATTCTGATTGCTGCAGGGGAAAAAAGGAACAAACAGTTCCTGACACATGAGCTGCTTTAACTCATACCCTCAGTTTCCTTGGATTCTTTTAGTGCAAACTCAGAAAATTTGAAACCAGTATTATACTTAAAAAAAAAAAAGTCTCCCTATCAAACACTATACATGCAATTAGGAATATTCCTTATTTAACTGTTTAAGACATAGTACTTAATATTTTATTTTTAAATGGAAAAACCCACATCACCTGTGTATGGACTACAGAGGATAATCAGTTTCTCTTCTACACCATTTAAAATAAATTTTTATGTCTTTCATGCTGTTCCATTAAATGGTAGGGTGATTAAAAACAAATAGGAAAGCATAAATGACACCAGTTCCTGTTGCAAGCAACACAATTCTGAATTGAATATATGAAAAAGTATGATTTCCTGAGAAAAGAGCCTAAACCCACAACAGGAGCAGAAGTTTCCTTGACCTTAATGTTTCTTCCTGGGTCCAGAGGTTTCAGTACAAGAAGATAAACATTTATTGAAATTTTAAACTACCTTGAGAACCCATTTCCAGAAACAGCCCACTAGTTATTCTAGTTCTGCACTGAAAATCCAATTCCCTTATTAGTTAAAGTAAACAAAATCTCCCTTACAGAAACCAATATATTTTGAAACCATAGTTCTGGAAAGATAGTTCTTTTACAAGTATTACAGAAAGGTGAGCTGCTCCAAGAGATTGAAAACACACTGAAAATATTCCATTGTTTTTCTTGGAGAACATGTACCATAAAATCCATTCTTATCATCACAATTGAATTCAAAATAATGGATTGTGACCGTGCTCTGTAATGCCCGCATGTTTAAATCCTTATTTTCATTTATTACTAACTGAAGGAATAGACAAAAGACTTAGGAAACATGGAAGTAAGATGAAAGAAAATGCCATCAAATCAAAACAGTCACAGATTATGTTTATTTTTTCTTCCTTCTTTGAGAATCTTTTTCAATTTCCCAGCAATTCCTAGGACACTAGCCCCCCTTTTCGTATGTTCTTTTTGAGTTCATTTAATGAAATATAGAATTTGCAGCTTTTTTGGTTCTATAAGAAGAATGAGAATACATTATTAGTAGTAAAATAGATATTTTCAGAACCCTGTGAAGAATCTTAAAGTGCTTGAGAGAGACGGCAGAAGTAATCTTCAAAGCTCTGAATGGAAGTTCTTTGACCATTTTGTAACTGTACTAGTCTAAATGTCACATAATATATGACACACTATTACAAAATAAACAATGAAAAATAAAATACACATTATTCAAATACACACACATACTGAAGGAAATGAGATGGCATGTGAGTCAACACATTTACATTTCTTTCTCACCTCTTGTCTAGCCAACACCTCCATAGCAACTTTTCTATTTTGGTGCTCTCCAAAACCTTCCTCAAACATCAAGCTACCTCTTCAGCTTGCTCCTGCAGCACTTCCCCCTCACCAAGTCTCTAATTCAATTCCAATGAGCCAAGAGTCATTTGCTTAATCCCATTTCCTCTCTAGTATTTTATCTAATTGGTCTATTGCTATGTTCCAAGCCTACTACCACAGATTGTTTTCTTTCAGAACCACTGTCTCTCTTCCTCCCTTATTATTTGACCATTTGGGTCTTTATCACCCATCAGTACTGAAATTTCTCTGCTTTTCAGCCATCTCCTCCCAGAAGCCTTCTCCCACCCTTTCAATGAGATGTGATGGTTTCATGCCTCAAGGCTAGATGTGTGTTCAGCTCTTTTGCCACCCTCTCCAACTCCTGGACTTGCTTTGAATCCTACATTGGAACAAGTTCTCCAGGGAAGTGGTGGAATCACCATTCCTGGAAGTGCTCAAAAAACAAGTAGACCTGGCACTTCATTATATGGTTTAGTGGTCATAGTGATATTCAGTCAAAATATGACTTGATGATCTTGGAGGACTTTTCTAACATTAATGATTCTATGATCCACTTTGTTTCTACTCTGGTGCTGTGTGAACATGTCTGGCAGGAATCCTCCTGTTAGGCTGAATTCTTCCACTACATATGTCTCTTTTTAAATTCCTCCAATTCTACTACCTCAGTAGTTATGCCTAGAAAACAGACACAGCTTTAGCTCAGTAGTGTTAGAAGAGTGAAAACTGAACAGAAGCAATATGCAGACTGTAGTGGAGGCCATGGCCACATTATCAGCATAATGTTCTTTGTAGTCTTCAAATTCTGGATGCCTGATTGCCTGAAAGATTTGCAAAAATAGCTTGTGAAACAACCATAAGAAGATTTTAATCTGCATATGCACAATAGCAAGGAAACAAAACTGTTATTTTTGTCTACCTTACTCTATATTTAAAACTTAACCTAATTTTATTGGGTTACAAACCAGGAATTAATGCATTTTTAAAAAAATCCTTTATTCACTCTTCCTCCCCCCAAACAAAGTGATAGTCATTTCAACTTTTTCCTCAAGTGGTATGTACTAGTGGTAGTGCATATGCTGAATGGAAATTCAGATCAGCATTTCTCAACTTTAAGACCTATCTGTCTTCTGCAAGATTATCTACTCATCTGCTTATTGACTATCCCTGCCCTGCTTAGTCCCAAGACCTAAGAGGATTACAGAACCTGGTGGCAAGGCTGAAGGCTTGTTAACTTAATAAGGCTGTGGATTTAAAACTGTGTTAAATTAAACAGGTTTTGAAAATGGCTTAAGTCTGCTAGAGTGGATAAGATTTAAGAGTCTCCTTTCTTTATCCAGCTCCTGAGAAACACCATGTGAGATAGAAGGGCACTGGCACACATGAACAAGGGAAGGTCCACGAGACATTGATTTTCTTTTAGCAAGCTCTTAGCTTCAGAATAAAAGCTTCTTCACTACTCAGGGGCACTTTACCACAGTGCACTGAACTCAACTTTACTGGATTTGTTTAAAATAAGCTTCTAGAACAGCTATGCCCTATATATGCCAACTCAGATTGTCATCTGATTATCTCTGACTATTTTCCATTTTAACACTTTTAAAAGTCAGAAGTGCTTCATTCTTACCCATTTTTAATATAACTAAAACAAAGACTATAACCTAAAGGGCTAAGATAGCATACTAAAAAGGAATAATTGAAGAGACATGCTTCAAATTATTCAGTATTGATGTTCTGCCACCCCTGTGCAAGTAAGACTACATTCCTTCTCTTGGGTTCAGCAGCTTGACAGTCTGGAGGAAATGCATACTTTTGTCTTTAATCAAGAGCTTTTCAAAAGCTTGTCTTGTAGAACTGTGGTTCACACAAGGTAAAACAGTGGTTCAGTTCTTTAAAAAGCTTTCAATGCTCATGTATATTTTGAAAGCTTAGATGCTGAAAAGAGAAAGTCAAGAGAGGTAATATGCACATCTTTCCTTTAGAAGAAGAGGAAAGCAGAGTTATCTCATCTTTTTGCAACACTAATGCCATGAAATAAAATCAGGTTTATTAACAAAGTAATGCTAAAGACTGAGGAGCACTTCAGGTGTTACGAAGTCCAACGGGACACTTGATGCCAGGCTTATCTTCTGAACAGAACTGGCAGCAGTCCTCCACTTCAGAGGGGAGGAGAATGCTATCTGTATTAATATTTAAACAACACTGAAATGCTTACCTTTGATCAAAATGCATTTATGATTAATAGCATACTTCCCAGCTAGAAACTATAAAATTATACTTTGCACATTTACAGAATGTAAATGTGGACTATCTAAATTTGACTCTGAAAAATCAACAAAGATAGAAAAACAGGTAAACACCAGAACAGAGCGTTCAGTTCAATTAAAAACAAATAAACAAAACCCAAACAGAAATTCACACCATATTCAAAAAATTAGATGTGGAAGGCCAAGCATATGAGCAATATTTCAAACAGCATTACTGTGTGAGATGGCACACAACAGAATCTTGTCCTCATTTGTAGGAGATCAGACACATCCTTGCAGGTTCTGGCTTTTTAATACTTGAAAATTTAAGTGGTTACGCTGAGGGAGGGAGGGGCAGGGGGTAGAGGAGATTAATCAAGAACCAAATAAGAGAGGAAGAAAGACCTAGACAAGATATTACTTAAAATTCTTAAGTGTTTATACTCTTACACTACAAAAACTTTATTTGGACAATAAATCTCATATTGGGTGCCACAAGGGTAAAATGAGATACACAACCCAAAGCTTCTAAGGGTACAGCAGATTGCTCATACACACACACCACAATTGACTTTTGTGTACCTAGAGGCTCCGATTCTGAGACACTTTGGGCAACAGTGTCCATAAATGAAACATTGACTTCTGTGTTTCACTCTTCCTTCAACTGGAGAATCCAAATCTGTAGGTTTCCAGGCAACATTGAATGACATTTTGAAGATATGTATATAAGCATCACATGTCTAAAGAATTAAAAATACTGGACTTGATTTCCCTCTTTAGAGTGATTTCCCTTCTCTCCAGAGCATCTTTCCGAGTCCCAACAACTTCCTGACATTTTAGAGGATGCAAATGTGAAAACAGACTTAACCAATTGCCACTGTGCTGACCAGCTCAGGTTCTGCACCCAAACTGCATGGCAACTCTGGCAATATCCATGGGATAAGGGGTATGCTCAGTGCAGGAAAGCTCTAAGCTCCCGGCGTTCAGTCTGACAGTCAGAGGACAGTTCCATCATCTTCCCCTCTATACCTAAGAGAGATAAGGAGTGCAGAAAAGAGCACTTGGATGTGTGACCATCCCACCTCAGGACCACTTGCTTTCTAAAATTAATCCAGCTCACCTCACAGCAGCAATTCTCGGTCCAAAAAAATAAACCAAACCAAAAACCTGCTCTCCAAAAAAACTCTGATCTAGTGATGTGAAAAGTAAAGGATTTGATCCAGTTCAACTGACTCAAGAATTCACTGCTGATTTTCCAAGACAAGTTTTTCTATCTAACACAGAGGGATCTGACAGGAAATGAGGTTTAACAGATGCACACTTTTCCTCTGTGAAGGCAGTAACGAGGTGTATGCATGAACAGGGCTGAACAAATGATATTTCAGCTTTAATTACTGAGACATACTCTTGCCCACACTAAAATGAAGATATAGTCAGTGATTTCAAGGAGAATAAAAAGAAAAAGCAAAAAGAAAGAATAATCCCAGGAGGCTAGGCAATACAGTAATATTAACTTACACTTTATGCTCTTCATGTATTTGGTAGATCTTAGTTGAATATACTACAAGGTTGTATATAGTCCACATACCTCAATAGAAAATTTTCTTTCTTATTGTTTATTTTTTGTTCCTTATGTCTGACACAGTCATGGACAAATGGGACACAAGAGGTAAGAAAACTAGATGCTCTCTTTTTCTTGGAAGTGGTACAGTAATATCAGAGGCAGGCGATCGTTTGAATAAAGGACAACAATGGAGCCAAAGAAAAGACCAAGGAAGGTGTTAAGCATATCACAGGGAGAAGGCCAAATGCACTGCAAGGGGAAGTTCACCAAAAGAAAGACAAACAACGGATCATAACAAGTTTCCAGTTTTATTATCACAGCTGTAGTTAAAAGCTTTCTGTTTTCTGCAGTTCCTACCCATGCACTAAACACTGAAGTTCCATTAAAAACAATTTCACTCAGTCAAAGGAGAGGGAAAAGAAGGATTTCAGCTGATGCCATCCCAATCAGCTCTTTATACCACGCATGATGCCCATTAAGCCACCAAATGCATTGCAGAAAGCCAGACACTATGAACAGAGAAACACAGCAGCAGCACTACTGACTGACTTTTCTAACCAGATCCTGGATCACCTATGTAAAGCAATTTTATTGGTATTTGATTTTTTTGGTAATATGAGAAAAAAATGCAAGTATTTTTAAGCTCTCTAAAAAAAAGTGCTTCCCTTCACAAGCCCATTAAAAGTAACGGCTTGAGACTTCCCTTTTTATGCAGAAGTGTAAATTTTCTGAATGATCAAAGTTTTTCAAGTAGAGCAACTCACTGGCCACATTAAAATGGAGGAAAAAAAGACACCATTTCATTTCATGTAGGTGGTTTTAAACAAATCTACATAAATGGAGGAATACTAAACTGGAAAATGAAGGGAAATAGAGACAGCCCTCTCTTCCACATGAAGACACCAAAAAAACAAAGCCTGTAAACAAATTAAAAAGGGATTCCAGATTTCAGTATCACATGTAAATAATGTGGACTTCTTTAGTTTATAGATCAGTTTACTTCAAAACCTAATTGTTTTCTAAGAAAAGGTATTACACTAGTTTGACAGGTATTTTATCAAGCAGATTAATGTTAATTGGCAGGTTCAAGATAGCTATGCAGGTTCAAAGTACAGAATTAAACATTTCTGCATGATCAACAATTTACACTGGCTATTCTCTTCTTACTCTTTTCAAAACATACTCAAATCTACACAACAGTGTGCCAGTTAGATGCAGATTTCCCCAGCTGAAGAGTGGACTATGACTTCCACAGATGTTTCAAGTGTCTGGCTTTTCCTCACTGAGGTATTCATGTGATTTCCTATTAAACATCCAAACAAAATTAAATCCTTTTAACAATGTGACACTAAGCATTGCACCGTCTTTGGGACAGGAAATGGATTATGAACAGTTCTCCAGTAATGTGGAAGTCAATGATTTAGAGTTAACAGCAGGATATACTGACCTCAACTGAGACTGTGGAACCATTGTAAAACAACCACAGATACATCCAATATTTTTAAAAAGTCAGTGTCTGCCCTGGAGAGCATAAAGTCTAAATAGTGAGTCACACAAAGAAAGTACTATCAGTCATATCTGCAGATGGGAAACAGAGGCACAAAGAGCTTTGAGTGACTCTGTGCAAGGTCATAAAGGATGTCTGTAGCAAAGCCAGGAACTGAGCCCGGAAGCTCTCAATGCCTTTGGATACAGAGACAGTTCTTCCTTTTGCTTATCCTCCTCCTCTACCTAATTATTTATCTCTGAAAGGGAATACATTAACACCATGAGAGACAGTCTACTTTCCTTTCATATTTATGATCTCCCTTAAATTTTCTCTAGTTTCACATAGGATACAACAGTGTTACACAGAAGGAATTAAAACTGTACAAGATACTGTAAACATAAAAGCAGAATCCGGTATGAAGCATGAAATGAAACAAAAGCATGCATATATGATTTGCAAAGACTTCACAAAATATTTTCGAACTCCAGCACATGAATAGGTGTCTATCTCCAGATTCTTATATGTTACTTGGGAAATTCCCCCCCATTCCTTCTTCTTTCCCCAGATTTATATGCTGAGCATGGTGTCATATGGTATGGAATAAACTTTTGGTTGGGGGGGTCAGCTCAAAATCAGGTACCATCAAGCAATGATTCTCCAGCCTATGATCACAAATAACAGTCATGAAGCTAACTGTATTAGCCACTGTTTTTTGCATATTTCTACAACTGCTTTTTCCTTTAAATGGGTATACCTGACAATCTGATCAATTATGACAATGGGAACCTCCTCTAAGAGTACCCCTCCAGCAGACTTTTACTGATACAATTCTTTGTATTATTTTATTCCACTAACTCTTGTTCCAACATGATTTAAACATCCGTTCCAATCTACACCTGTTGCTATGCTTGGCAATCCCTATATTTATTTACAATAATGTAATAATGTTATTGATCCATGAATGCACATTTTCTGTCCTATTGTTATTTTCTAGTCTAAAAGCTTTCTTTTGATACTTAAGTTCTGCCAGGATCTTCATAGTCCAGCTAGTGCCATGACTACAAAAGCAGCAGTTATTTCGGCTCCTGTCAGATTTTTGCAACATGCTCAACAGCCTAACTACACTCTGAGCTCTCTTCTCCAGGGTGGTTAGGATAAAAGAAAATTGATTGCTTACATCATCCATTGAGTCTGAGAGAGAAGCCCAACCTGCTTAAATCCACACAGACCAGAAGGTGGCCCACCGTCCCTATTGCCCCAAGATGTGTGGCAAGGTCAAACACCATGGCTATGAGTGGAAAACCTGGCTCCATTTATTTTCCCTTCTGCCATTACAGCTATTTCAGCAGTTCCCAGGCAAGCCTACTGGATCACAAATGACAACTGCTGCAGCAGTAGAGATACAGGAATTTAAAATTTTAGTATTGCTTTCCTTGTTAAACAAACATGAAAATGGATGCATGGATTCACATGACACAGCACCACTGCTAAGTATTAGCAGAAACTCATGAAACAATCTCCTGTTACTGGGTCCTTCTTTCCTCCTCAGTGTAAAAGAATTTATCACAAACAACTCAGATGCTCAGGTACTAGTGGCTCTAGCCCCCTTTAACACCTGAAGGAGCATTTTCCAATAGCCTGTAATGATTCTTTACCCTCATTTCAAGTCGACTTCACTGAGAACGGTATCTCCAGAGCTTCTAGGGGCTTTCCAGAATAAAAATAACCAAAAAAGAAGAAAGCTTCAGGACTTCCACACTTGCACTGTAACATTTCTTGCTAAGATTTTTCCACTGACATACAGTGTAATATAAGCAAATTACACCATCAATTCTTACTCATCATAAGCATCAACTGTATCAGGAATGGCCAACTTCTGAGTTTTTCATGCTTTTCTCTTGTTAATGGAGATCATTTGAATTCTTCTCTTAGCTCTTCCTGCCTACATTTGGTCCAGAAAATAGCTGAAAACCTTATTACAAAATATTTTCAACAGTGATGAGATTTCAGACTATCTAGACAACTCTCCTCTAGGTTCTATGGAAAAGACAGCCCTAACTTCAGAAAGTTGATCTATAAACAAACTAGAAGGAGACTTAGTATGTTTTAGGCAAATACAAATTCCAAGGAAAATTAAACATGGA
The DNA here is from genome assembly GCF_901933205.1 of Camarhynchus parvulus. Classification (NCBI taxonomy): domain Eukaryota; kingdom Metazoa; phylum Chordata; class Aves; order Passeriformes; family Thraupidae; genus Camarhynchus; species Camarhynchus parvulus. Next base: position 37,805,505 of record NC_044574.1, on the reverse strand, counting down.
TCATCTTAAACCTGTCTAGGAGGGAACAGCTCTCCAACATCTAGCAACTTAAGCACACAGCTACATGTAAGACTCCTGCAATAAGCATATCCTTGTAAAACTGCCATAAGGAACTTAGGATAATTCTGTCTGACATACTCTGAAAATGAAAAAATTAATAACATGAGCATAAACACAAAAGGATGGACCCTAACATTTTTGAATGCTCTTTTAAAGGAAACAAGGCTCATGTGATCACGCAGCCCCTGATGACCAGTCGCAAGCAGATTTGACAGTAGGTGGGGCTCTTACAGCTCTTCCAAGCCGTCAACCTACCTGAAAGTTTTCACTTGAAAACAAGGAGAAAAGCATTAAATTTGCATCCATACCAGAGAGGAAGCTGCAGTATGTGTATAACTGCTGTCCCTGGCAAGCTGGCTGCCTGGGACAGAACTGCTGGGCAGACAGCAAGCACAAGTTTCCCATCAGGTGCAGTCCAGCCAGTACCAGAGAAAGGCACAGGAAGCTTTATACATCAAAACAGCCGGGGAACAAAATAGGCTAACAACTTGCACAGAGAAACTGCCATTGTTACAGCAGTGAAAGCTTAGAGAGGTTACAGAAAGAAACAGGTTACTCTAGTGGGGGACATACTAGGCACAAGATTTGTTAATCCCCACCACCCACCCAGCTCCATTAGTTTTAAGACTCAAGGAACCATTTGTTTGTTTATAGCCATGTGTCACCACATACATACAGAGAATGCAATATAGTGTGCAATTACAGGGCTGGCCACTCCACAGTCATTGATACAGTTCAGGAAATCATGCTGCAGTACATGCTGTATTAACCTTTTCTGAAAATTATGGCATTCTCTGAAAGGGCATTTATGAGCTTAGTATTACTTCAGGGTATAAGCAGAATGTTTATGACTTGACAGACTTCATCCACATTCACTTCATTTAACATAACAGCAACTTTCATTTACTAGTTCCCCTTCAGCAAAATTAGTTTGGGAAATCTGACTCTGCCACTCATCTAGAAACAGATTTTCCTCTTCAATTCCCAGGGAGGAACTGTATTTGCAAGCATCTTTATGTTAGAGCTAGCAAAACAAATAGGGCATTCATTTCAGCACCATCCATTAAAGTGGCATTTTGGTTTCTTTTTTTTTTTTTTCCAAAACCACTTTTCATATAGAAAACAGAAAAGTAGTTCCTATCTCCACTTTCTTATTCATCAAAGTTGGTTCATGTTCTTAAAGGTACTGGCTTCCTAGTAAAAAAGGCTCCGGACAAAGTGGACAAATGATGAGATCATCATCTTTCCCTATCTCCCAAAGGAAAGAAGGCACAAGAATGCCTGTGAAACTCCAAAACCAAAGACGAATAAGGCTTACTGTAAAACACTAAAAACTATCACTAATACACAATGAGTATCAGTTATGGCATGAGGAATGCATATGGTCACAGTTTTAGTGGCACAGGGTACAGGATAAGCTGAAGCAACCTTCCATGTGTTATCACTTTCTACTCTACACAACATCTGGAAATGCAAATGTTGCAAAACAGGATATTATAGAACATTAAAAAAAAGTTAAAATATTCCATATTCAAATTATTTTGTCTAATAAGGCTTTGAGAAACTCTGAAGTACAGTCTTTCATGCACAGCACTGTACCGGAAACCTTTTTAGAGGAGAAGCAGTCACTGAAAATACAGTTACTTACAAAGGTCAACACAGAAATATACAAACAAATTATAACGGTTTTTTGTTTTAAGTTGAAGAGCATTTGTAAATGCAAGGTATGATAAACACCTTCAAGTTCTGCAGAAGACCAGACTGGTTTTGATATTCCTGATGCTTCTTTGCATTACTTTTTAAGGATTCTATGTTCTGGAAAGAAAACTCACCAAAACCACAAAAACAAACCACTAACAGAAAACCCCACAGATCACCTTCTCACCAATTAATGTATATACAAAACAAAACTCATTAGCAGGAAGTGAGTTGATAATTATAATTTCTATATTCTAAAGTAAAGAACCTAATGAGATCTCTAGCAAGCAGAGAAACCAAAATCAACCAGTGGAAAATCAACTGTATTTTAAATCCTTATGTAAACTTAAAAGATGTATCTAAGATCTTTTGGAGAGATTCCAATCATGTCAAGTACATCTGAGGAAAATCAGTGTTAGGCTTCCTTCACTGGGTAAGTAAACTAAATAATTTAGATACCCTTCAAAATAAAGACTAGTCCTGCCAATAATAGGTTTAAGTCCTCTTCTTGAAACTCCTTAAGACATTTCTAAAAATCTAATAAACTCCACAAAACAGAAACCACCTAAACCATTCAGAAACTCCACTTCACACGCAGGAACTCAAACAAACTGGGCAGCAAAACCTTTCAGAGAAGCTGTCTTGCTTTGTCATTAGATAGAGCAAGGTCTGTCATCTCATAAAATTACATTCGCTGACACAGGTTCTAGAATGAATAATCATAAATGAGGCTACTGAGTCTTGATTATAAGGTATGACAGAGTCTGCAGGTTGCATGGCTCTTAGGAAGGAACTAGAGTATATAAAGAAGGTAACGTCTTCCCATCATGATACATACAACTTCCAAATCCCCTAAAGAAATACTTGAGGAAAAACTAATAAAGAAAATATGAGGACTAAGAGTACAAACAACTTAGCAGATTTCAGAAATTCAAAAATTTCTTTTTGAATGAAAGAAAGTAAAAATTTAGATACTAAGAAGCCAGTGGCAAAACTTCTCTGCTCGTGTTTAACATTTGTTATGTCTAACTTAAAGGAAATTCATCAATTGTAAGAATCATTGCTGAAAGTGCATGAGCCAAAATGAAATCTCTAGTCTTGCAGTTGACAAACTAAAAACAATTCCCAATGTTCTTCACAAGATCTCTATCCTTAACAATAACTTAACTCAAGCTTTCCACATAAGTTATGTTGCTCTATTCGACTGTCTTTGAATTGGACAGTTAAGGATTTCTTCTTCTTGCCTCAAAAACTGAGAGTTTCAATAAGGAAGCATTATTAATATTTATGCAAGATTAAACAACACTGATAGGAATACCAACATGCTTTGCAAGATATCTACAAAAATCCTCAAAATTACATTGTTTTGCTGTATTAACTATCTGACTACCCTTATCCCAAAGCACAGGCCATCAACCGTTTTGAAATGGTGGAGGAAAAGACAGGAACGCAACAAAATACTTTCACCACGTGGTACTTACCCTAACAGGAGGGCTCCGTGCTTGCACCCTTTGCTGCTGTCCAGCTTGGGAGCTCTGCAGGTCCTTTGATCCGCAGTTAGCTCCAGTGGCGCTGGGGACCCTCAGCGCGTTTGTGCCGGCAGTGCCACCGCTGGCGCTGGGTTTCCGAGGCCTCTGTTTGATGCCATCCAGGAGTCTAACGAGCAAAATATTACTGGGGAGCTCATCAACACCACAGTCCACTAAAGTCCGGCACTCGGGACATCGCAGCTCACTGCGAGAGCTCACAATGCCCAGCAGGCAGCGTTTACAAAACGTGTGTTGGCAAGGCAAGACTTTTGCAGAAGCATCAAGGCGTTCTAAGCAAACAGGACACTCCAACAGATCCAGCAAAGCCGATTCATCCATTTTCCTTGGATTACTTAAGGAAAAAACAAATCTTTGCAGAATTCGTGTGTTTTGAGTACTGCAAGGGTATCATGTTACACCCATTCCTCTTCTGACTGTGCTCTATAATTTTTTGAGGGAAAAAGGCATTAATAAGCTGGAAAAAGTCAGCAAGACCATTTTATATGATGATGTTCATACAAAGAGCAAAATAGGAGATCACTAGACTAATTCAATAAATGAAACATGAATAAGAGCAATTGACATCAATGTATCTATTTATTTAAAATATTTTAACAAATGCTAACAGCTAAGGTTTTTAAATTCAAGTCCCCATAAATTTCAGTCTGAGTCATTTTATTTTCTTAAATTATTCTAGAACAAAGAGCTATCCCCAGTACAGCACTATTAATAAAGCTTACTTTTCATAGTTCTTAATACATCAGTCTCTCTAAACATCTGAGATTAGCTTTCTTCACAACAAGAAGATGGCAAAGGCAGCTACAACGGGGTCCAAAACCACACAGCGTACACCAACAGGGCATAGCAAGGGGAATTACATTTGTACCAACACTAAACCAACTGTGAACTACGTTACTACCCTTTCTATGAAAACTAGTGCAGCACATTACACAGCTCAGCCTTAAAAACAGCCTTCAGCTCACAGGGTTTTAAGCTCACCGCAAGCACTGACAAGAGGGTTCATTACAGTGCCGCCTTTAAGAAGCGCTTCAAAAACTATCGCGAAGAGATTTACAGCAGGAAGTGCTACTGCCATATCGTTAGGACAACACAAGCGCTGCGTATGCAGCCACAGAGGCAGGGGCGAGCCCCCGGCCAGCTTCAGCCTGTGTAGCGATGGGCTGGGAAAAGGACGGGGGAGAAAAACCCAAACATCACTAAAGAGCCCCCCTAAAAAAAAAACATTCTGCGAGAAGTCACACCAGGATGTTTCGCGGGCAGAAAAAGGCTTGCTGACCTCGGCAGTGCCCAGCGCCGGGCGAAGTTGAGCGCCTCCCGCCAGCCCCCGCAGCCGCCCGCGGGAGCGGCGCCCCCGGCTCCCCGTCCCGCACCTACCTGCTCTCGGGCTCCGCGCCCGGACCGCCTCCCCGATCCACTGCTTTATATTCCCCTGCTCCTCGGGGGAACAGCGACCCGCAGGCGGGCGGACACCGCGGCGGCGGCGCGCAGGGGTCCCTGCGGGGACACGGGGCGAGCGGGGACGGCTCCCCGGGAGGCGGGGGCGGGCGGGGGGCACGGCGCTGTCACCCCGCCCCAAGGCGCTGGGCAGAGGGAGGGAGGGATCGGGCCCGCGGCCCCTCCGCCGCACCGCGCCGAGCCGCCCCTCGGGGAGCGCAGGGGTCCCGGGGGAGCTCGAGCACCGCCCCCTCCCCGTCCCTCACCCGGCTCTCACCGTGTGGCCGCGCCGCCCCCGCTTTGTTCCCGTGAGGAGCCGCCGCCGCAGCCGCCGGCCCCACCGCTGCCTCTCCCGCCGCGGCAGCGCCGAGACTCCCGTGCCCTCCCCGCCCCGCCGCGCAGGGCCGCTGACGCGAGGCGCGGCACCGCCCCGCCCGGCACCGCCCCGCCGAGGGGCCGCGGGCAGGGAGCGGGGGCGGGCCCGGCGGGTGCCCAGCGGCAGCACCGCCCCTCGCGGGCGGGGACGGGGTTCGGGCCGCCTCGTCCTCCCCGCCATCCGCACCTCGCTGGGTGCCCCGGGCGGTGGCTGGGGCGGTGGGAGGGCGCTGGCGGCTTCCCGGGACGGGAGGAGCTGGCGCTTCCCCCTGCCTTGTGCTTTGGGGGCAGCCCGGACGGGCACCTGGGGCTGCCACCGTCTGCATGGGGGCGGTGGCAAGCGAGGAAGAGGGACGGAGGGAGGGAACGAGGGTGGGTAGACACTCGCTCCTCGCAGGGCTGCCCCCGCTCGCTGTCTGCGGTAAGTCGTACCCGGAGCTCCGGCCCGCGGCTGCCAGGCCCCACAGAAGGAGGAGCCGCGGTGCCCGGAGCCCGCGGCGGCCGCCCGAGGAGACTCCTCAGGCTGGGCGGGCTTGTGCGTGGCGGGGGACCCTCCCTGAGCCTCCCCCTGCGGCGCGCCCCCAGCTCCCGGCGCCTCGGGGGACGCGGTGGGGCCGCTTGGTTCCCGCTCGGGGGTCCGGGACCGCCGTGCTGGGCACGGGCCGGGAAGGAGACGAGACTGCCGGGTCACGTCCATCGCCGCCCTCGGGTGCGGCTCTGCTCCCTCGGGCCCTTGCAGCGCGCTTGTGGTAAGGTCGTGGGCATGGTTAGCGCTGGATTTGGCAGTGCTGGATTAACAGTTGGACTCGCTGATCTCGGAGGTCTGTTCCAAACCAGACGGTTTGGTGATCGGACTGCTTAATTAAATAAATGATGACAGAAAATTGGTGAGTGCCTCTCTTCACACACTCCTCCCGCACACACAACCACACACCTCTGTATTCAGGATATGATGCACTTGCTTGTGGGGTGTTTTGTGTGAGATACTTCTCTGCAAGACTGTGGGAATTCAGGAGGAAGTAAACCCTAAGATACATACAAATTAGCATAAACCAAAAAGAAGTTAAAGCCTGTTCTTTTTAAATCAAATCAGACCCCTTGTCTATGGGCGATGAAAAAGCTAGACAAATGTTTAAGTTCCAGTTATTCATCTTGCCAACTGCAACTCAAAAAAGGAAGCAACCCAAAAGTTTGTGTGTAGCTCTAGCTTTCAAGTTGACACTAAGAAATGGTATGAAACTGTCAGGAGAGGTTTAGGTTGGATATTAAGGAAAGTTTCTTCACCCAGAGGGTGGTTGGGCATTTGAACAGGGTCCCCAGGGAAGTTGTCACAGCAAAAGACTGTCAGAGTTCAAGAAGCATTTGGATAAGGCTCTCAGGCATGTGCTGTGATTCTTGGGGCTGTCCCATGCAGGGTCAGGAGCTGAACTTGATGATCCTTGTGGGTCCCTTCCAATACAGGATATTCTATAACTTTAAATTTGCTGTCATCCTTACGTGAATTCTGTGTGTGTATGCAAAAATACTGCCTTTTTTTTTTCTTTTCCTTTTTCACACATGGATTGTGTAGGTTTGGATAAGCTGATGGTGTGACAGTCTTTTCTGTCTTACTTCCTGGATATGCTTACTTGGTTGTTTCCAGTGGTAATGATATTCTCTGATTATTAGGATTTCCAAGTAAGTTCTCACTCACACTGCATCTCTAATATTTTATTTTATTTTTCAGTTGTAGTTGTGGAAATATTGAAGCTGCTAAATATGTACAGTTCATTAAGAAATAAGGTTTCCTCCCCCATGAATTCTGGAGTTTAGGAAAACTGATACAGATGGGTTTCTGGTCTATGTCTGTGCTTTGCAGGGAGTATTGTAACATAAATAGAAGGGTATAAACATCTGATACATAAGAATATTCCTATGTCTCATAGTATTCCTCTATCTTGCCATGTCAGTGTTGTCACTACAAAAAAAAGAATAATCAGCACATTTGAAAGAGAGACTTGTTGAATCTAAACAAAGTCTCATCTCACAATTGGATTTCAATTTTGGACTTAGGCTGGCAAATTATGAGATCTTTTGAAGAAGCTTTCTAGCATAGTTTTGTAAGCAAGACAATTACTGTTGTCTAAACTTAGTTTGCTGCCTAAGGAATGTTAAATATCTATTGAAACAGTAAAGGAATTTACAACACAAGTGGTGCACCAGGGAAGCAAGATGAAAGTTCAGGGAAGCAGGATAAAAAGATTACCCCTTTATCAGGGCTGGTCTTTGACAGTGTTTTATGTAAAGTCTGTAAAATACTAAATACATTGTGGAATACAAACCAAAGCAGTAAACGTTCTTAAGAGTTTCAGGTAAATATGTTACTTCCTGAGCAGTAGCTGCAGTTAATTTTCAAACAATTATCATCCATGTAAAAAAATGTGGGGGTGTGTGCAGATGTCTGCCACTGCCCTCTTACGCATGAAGTGTTTGACTCAGAGAGCCTGGAATACTCTGGTGCAGCACTGAAAGGAACAGAATTGCTGATACACTGAAGAATTTTTTCTTTCTTGCTACTAACTGTAAGCAGGGAATTGCACTCTTCGGACATCCTTACATGAGGAGGCCTCACTTCTTGAAATCGTCCCATCCTAATGCACAGTTCATTAGTTCCTTGTACAACTTTTACTGAGTACATGATGCGAAGGGCAGAAATCCCTTAAAAACACAGATCTGAAAGATGAGGCCCTCCAGTTACTCAACCACCTAGATTTCTACAATTATAATGTCTATTAATATTTGTTTGTATTTTACACATTTTTGGTGTAATGAATTGTAATTTTGCCACTGGGTTTCAGGCACTTTTTTTTTCCTACAGTGTATGTTGTTTCTTTTCACCTGGAAGCTGTTGAGTAAAGGAAGCAGCAAAGGACAATAGGAAGAACGGCAAAAGACAGTGTCAGTAGCAGAAAGAACAGATAACACCATTTTCTTTCCTTTTTTCTGTGTCTGCATCCTTAGTGCAGTAAACCCACTGTGGTCTCTGCACTCCTCTTTCACCAATACCTTCTTTTTCCTCTCTGGACTGAACAGCCTAAAGGCCACTCCCCATGTCTTCAGCCCACTCTGTTGAAATAGTCACACTTTCTATTTTGACTGACCCTTACTGCATTAATTCCTGTTTCTGGCACATTTCCAAGTACTCTTAGTTTTCCTCTGTCTTTAAAATGTGAGACAATCTATACTGTTCCTGGCTTTGACCAGCACTGGTTAATTGATAAGTTGGCAGCTCACAAGAAGAGAGAACAACATCTGCTGCACCCTTTGCTGTATGAGGGACATTCAATATTAGATTAATTTTTATATGGTCACTGTTTTCTATAAAACCTCTAGAATCTTAAAATCTTTCCAGATATTCCATCAGGTTTTGCCAATGAATTATTGGGAAGAGGGGCTAGAAGATGCACTCTGTAGTTATCTGCATCTAGTTTCTTAGGAAATTTAATGGATAAGTAATATGGGATATTTCAGAATTGCACATTTTTCAACATGCAAATCTTAAACATAAAGACATTTGGTAACTAATGCCCTAAATACACTAACACACTATAGAACAACACCAGATCCAGTCTTCCTTCTAATCCTACAAAATGTCCCTGAAGATTGTTACCCTTGACAGCAGGGATAATCCATGTGCCTGAAAAAGTCATGTTAGCACTATATATATTTAGAGTAATAAAACAAAACTGAGTGCCATGTAGAGAAATGCAGGCCTGCAAGAATAAACATATGAAGGCATAATTAATTTATTTGTGAATTCCATCCTGAAAGTCTTCAGATAACTGCAAAAGGCTCAAACATAATAAGACTCATGGAAAAGATGTGTTATGTCCTATCTGAAAGAGAACACAACAGTGTCCTGTGGCAGTCATAGTCTGAATAATTTTATTTGTAGGTTCATAAGCATCTTTTTGTTTTGAGCTGCATTTTTGTGCTAAAATATTTTTAAAGCTTTTTGTTAATTTAGTCAGAAAGGATCATGTTTTTTCATTTGTAATGTCCACATTAGCCTGTCTTTCCCATGCAATATAGATCTCAAGCACAGGCTAAAAAGGTTAATGTTATTTCTTTGTAAAACAACCCCTGGAGATATGGTGGCCATCCCCTTTCAAAGGCCATGCAAAATTCCCACTGCCATCCCTTTAGCGAAAGTTTACTGCTGATGGCCACACTGATCTTGCTGGCTTTACATTGGCAAATACAGCACATAATGAAGGATGGCCCATGGCCAACTTTCTTCGGTCTCTGGTGGAAATGAGCAAAGATGTTCTTCAATGGCTTCATTCCTTTTCCATAAAAGAGTTGATTTTTTATAAATTGTCGTTTGTTTGTGCTTTTTGTTTTCAGGTTTTTCAGGGAAGTAAGGGGGATTGCCATTTGTTTTTGCTTTGCCGTCTTGGTTTTTTGGGTGGGTTTTTTTGGTTTTTGTTTTTGTTTTTGTTTCAGTTAGTACCAGCTTTAAATTATCTAGATCAGTTACTGTTGGCAACAATTCTAGCAGCAAGGACCTCAGCATGGTTGATACTTGTCCAGTTGATTTGCTGGCAAACTGAGTTTTGTGCTATCCGTAATGCACTTTCTGGGTTTGGGAACTAGTTTTAACTACATCAATGGCAAATGTACTTCTAAGGCTTTTGCATCCTGCCAGAAGAATCTCTGCTGTTCTGGTATTTGTGAGGAGTTGGGAGAAATGAGTTGAAGAACTAGAAGCCCAAATGTACCAATAGTACATTTTTTATGCTGTGTTCTAGGCATCCAGCTTTCTTGAGAACAGTATCATTTGTGCATTCATGTTGCAAAGCAGTTCTCCCTGATAAGATGAACCTGGGATTGTAACTTTGTACATATTGCTGCTATTGCAATGACTTAATTTGAGTAACAGGGAGGAAATGTGCAAATACAAAAAGTGTCTGTGGCATTAAAAAATAAACATGTTACAACTACTCAGTATTTGGGTGAGCTTCTTGTTACAGGACATTCCCACCAGGTTAGTCACAGGAAAATGCTGGGTTTATGGGTGCTTATGATCCCCATAACCTAGCTGCATCATTCAGTGCTGTACCTTGTAGAAATGCAATAAGGTATTAGGTTATGTAGTTGGTCAAGGACTTGATTTAAATGTTCATTATGCTAATGGGAACATTGTGCCTGCGTCTCATTAACCAGTAGGCTTGAATTTGCCCTTACTACAAATAAGGTTAAAGGAAAAACAAAGGAGAATGCTGTTTGAAAAAATCAAGCCAGATGGTACAACTGTGAAGATTTTAGAAGAGGAGCAGAAATGTTAGAATACATTCTTAAGAAGTTTATTCCAAAATCAGAATATCTTTTCCCTTCCTTGCATACAGCTTAAAAACTACAGACCTAATATGTGAGGCTGCAGAATTGATTCCAACACTTCTTTGCCCCTCTAGAATTGGTGCTCTCTCCGACAGGAGAGATTCTGGTGCGGACAGAGCATACCAGATTATGTGTTCAGTTCTGCTCTTGGTATCTCACAGCCCCATTAAGGTCTGGTGTCCCACAGATTTGTAAGTGATTCAGAATGTAGTGTTAGAAATTTTGACTGCCCTAGACATTTTGGAATGCTTACATGCTGTTTTAATAGTTTGCTATATTGTTAGCAAATTGTAAGCTATTAAAAAGCTATTAGTATTTTCCCCACTTGCAAGGGCTGCATTCCAGTCACAGGGTAAAGCTCTTTCATATGAACAGTAAACCACTAAACATATAAATATTGAATTAAAATTATCATGTTACTGACTCTAGACTAAGATGAGGCAGAACTGTAGTAAACCACTTCCAGTGATAGTGAGCTGGAATGACTAAAGTCCAGTTTTATCTTTGTGGAACAGTGACAAGTGTTTGGAGATTTGGACACCCAAATGTGTTCAAACACACAGATGAGATGAGTGGCAGGGCCCAAACAATTATTCTTTTTAAATAAGCAAAAATATCATGGAGGATATTCAACATTCATCAAAGTTTACTTAGTCTTCATTACCACACGTCATTACCAAAGTGTCTGAAAGAAATCAAATGTCTGGAGACTGGATACTTGGCATGTGTATTTTTTGACAAAAAAAAAATTAAAAAATTTTAAAATTTGCTATTTTAGATATGAGAAGGCATTGCTGAGGAGAGTCAGTGGCACTTTTGCATCTGGGCTGCAGAGAGAGAAGGAGGTTTTGGGTTTTAGGAGATGATCCATCATGTCAGGTCTACAATTCCTAGATTCTGCCTTTTGTTATACTTTGTACTTCTAGAAATACACTACAGCTTCACTCTCTAAAGTCCTGTGAGAAGACAAAGCTAGTCAGTGAGTTTCACATACAGGGAAGAATTCACAATACTGTGCTATTTTATCTAGAGGGGTCCTTCAGTCAAATTAACCCTCCAAGATCAAACATCCATGGCCAAAGACTTGGGGTGCCTCCAGTCAGTAACAGGGTGGAACCCCAGATCTATTCACACTTTCTCACCAAATAAATCCTTAGAGCATATGAAGCATTCTTTTCAGTCTTTCTAGATGAGAAATTTTCATGTCCACTCAGAGCATAGGCTCTACAACAAGGTGATGTAGAGGATTTTATTTCTCCTTTGGGTAACTGCATGACAACATAATGAAAATTCAGAACTTTCTGCAGGTCTTAAGAAACACCTTATCCAGAGTGTCTTATTCCAAGAGAAGATATTGGAAGTGCATTTACAGAGGCTTAACTCTTTAAAACCACTTTTGCTTTTGTGGTCATGAAAGCTAAAGTGTGACAAATGTGTAGCAATAATGTATCTGTAGTATGGTTCCTGTTGTTTTATGATGAGTCCTGCAGTTCCTCCTACTGTCCAAATCAGGCAATCTGTTGAAAAGTACCATAATCCCTTCACCTGCATCTCTTCTGCAGAGAGAGTTGGTTTGGATTTTGTCCCAGGAGAGTCTGTAGCTGTTTCACTCTCAGACTTAGGAGCAGGGACTGGCAAGATGCTCCAGGATAAATATGTGGTATCTTTCCATGTCACATGGATTCATGATTCATGGATTCATGAATTTCATTAAATTCACATGTTTTTACAGCAAAATCTACAAGAAGATTAAATTCTAAACTAAGTTATTTTAGAATTTCAAGTGCTGTTTGATAGTTTGCAGAAAAAAAAAAAAAAAAGAAAAAAGTTGTCATGTTAGCTCTTAAAAGCATTCACAGCTATTTTTTTTTTTCAGAGAGATTTATTTCCCTAAAATAGCGTTTTCTTACTAAAAGTGCCTGCTGGGCAGAACTATGTGACAGGCAAGTACGATTATCAGCATGTTTACTTTTCAAACATCTCTGCCACACTTGAACAGTTCTGCTGCGGTGTCATACATAAGCGATGAGATAGATTGTGTAAGAGTTTGTGTACTAGGATATAAAAAATTTAAATATGTTACAGCATTTAAAGTGCACAACCATTTTAATTCCAAACTAGTCAAAGCAGTATCCTTATACCAAGGAAAAGCATTTTCTTTAACTTTAGTGTCCCTTTTTGGAATGTACCCTCAGCTCCAAGTTGCAGCCCATTAGCACAAATTAGGCCTCTTGGTTGTCTGAAAGGTTCAAAGCTCCTTTACAGCTTTGGTTCTCTGCATTTCCTGGTACACTTGTGAAAGCATGGAGGCAAAGGTTTGGATGTGATCTGTGTACCAGCCATGTACCATGCTTTTGTCCATGATATCTTGGAAGCAAAAACCAAGGATTTATGAGGTAGCTTGACTATGAAGGAAAGTTTTTAATTACATTGGGATGAAAGTAAGGGAATAATGGGACAAATTCCCTAGTGATTTTTTTGCAGAATCACTATCATTCTGCTACCATAATTCTTTATAAACAGAGAAATGTAGGAAAAAGGACCCCAAAACTATCTTTGTTCAAAATAAGATTAAGGAAGTGAGATAAATTTATAGAGTATTCATGGCACTACTTTGGATTCATTTCATAAAGCTTGAGACTTGGCTTCTAAGTCAATAAGGACATTGAGACACAAAATGAATTCTCTGAGGCTGCTAGCGCTACAAGGCTATATAATCACTCTGGGATTGCCAAAGATTTATCTTTTTTTTTTTTAAGATTTGTGTCACTTTCACTCCCACACATCTGGCAAGAGAACTCTGCACTGGCTTAGCTGAAAAATCTTATCTCATAGATCATTACTAGCAATAAATTCCAGTCTTTGTGCTTACTTATATTGTCCCAGAGCCTGGAGTCACTGATTTTGTAGAACTAGGAATGTGGGCTGTAAAATATTTACTCACTAGCATGCCCCCACCACCAAAAGAAACCCCAATCCCAAAAAAACCCACATCATGCCTCAAAACCAAGCCTCAAGCTCTTTCATTGTGAAGTCAGCTTTGAAAATGTAAATCACATGAAACTGGCTCTTGGGGCCAAAGAAAACAGGCAGCTGGATTCCATCCCCCAGCTAAGAATCAGCCCTCAAATACCTCTTAAAAAGACACTTTATATGAACTATAGTCAAATTCATTTTCAAGTAATGTTTTCCCATATGTCCCAGAAAATGCAAACAGCAACTCTGTGTGTGGATGGACTGGGGCACTGACAATGGGTAAGTGTGCCAAAAACCTGCAAACTGCTAATGCAGTTCTACCACAATTCTTCTCTAAGGTCATACCTGTGCTAAAAAACAGATGTACTTTTAATCCACGTCATAGTCCTTACATATAGCTAAGGCAGCTGTGCTCTAAAGAACTGTCAGCAAATGGCATGTACTAGGTCTTTTGCTGCATACTAATTCACATTGGTGAGCATTTTTTCTAGTATTGTCTTCTGGAAGCATTCTTATTTATGGGATTTATTGTGCTGATCCTCTTCTATATGACAGGCATGGGGAACATGAAGGCACAGTTACCTCATACATGGAAGACTTGGCAACTTGTGGCAAAAAAGACTGGAAAGATAAGAGAAGGTAAGGCAAACAAGACAGGGACTGGCACAGGTGTGTTTATCTCTACAGGCTCAATTAAAAAATATGCTGGGGAGGAAGCAAAGGAACAATTCCAAGTACTAAACTACGGATCTCCAGTTTAGCAACCTGTCTCCTGGAGTAGAATTAATCCTACTATTAATCCTACTTCACTGTGTTACTGGGCAGCAAATGTATTCTCTGGGTGTGGGGGAGTATGGTATGGAGACACTTGAGGTACAACATACTCTCATGTGTCTTTCTTTCAGATTTCAGAGGAAAAAGTGGCAACTGGCTTACAATAAAGCCAGAATATTTTCCAAGAGTCACAACAATCATTCTTGAGTAGCTTACCCCAGCAAAAACATGGCAGAATAACCAATCAGCTTATAATGAACATGAAATGCCTTCCCCTTTGTTTTGAGAAGACGAATTAATGTTTTGACTCTAGGTAGTGTTGCATAACATGAAACGTATTCGTTTTAACCAATATACCAGCACAATCCAGAAATAAGTTGTAACTTAATTTTTGTCATTGTTATTTTCAGTTTCCCCAGTGACTGTTAGTGAGTGCCTGGAAGTGTTTTTTAATCAGTCTTGATACACATTCACATACCCAGCCATCAAGATTGAGGTTAATGTGTTATAGCTGCTCTGGGAACCTTAACTCACTTACATTGACTTTAGGGGGACTAAGTCAGAAACGATACTATTTTAATGCCATTTTTTGTATTTACTTGGCAAATACCCTTGTCAATTTAAAGTTTCACATGGGTGGTGTCAAGAGGTCACTGAAATTCTCCTGGGCAAAGGAGGGAGGGTGGTTGAAGCATGGCCTCCATGCTGATTCCTTCAGTAATTTTCTTTGTCATTAGTGCTGTACTCGGCACTTTCCCCCCTGCTTCCATTGGAAGAGGGAGTGAGCAAATGTAAAAATGTTAGTGAGAAGTGGAGGCAAGAAACATAGAAAAGGCCTCCCTGCTGTTTTATTTGGCTACTTCTAGGCCTCAGTAACAGTAAACTTAGCCATAGAAAATTAGTATAGAATATATTGTCTAGTATGCACAAGAACTCCCAGATGCTTTTAGTGCATTTTTTTCCCCAGTTCATTCTATTATTCTACAGTCTTCTGGCCAATGATCACAAAGGCTTCTGAACTCTCTGTTATCCTATGGCAAGAAAATACAGTTCCCTAAGGCTGCAAAAGCATCAAGATTTCCAGAAATGAGGTACCTGCAATTTCCATGACCATCAGCGTAGCTGTGAGCAGCATACTCTTCAGATACCACTAAGACAGAAATGCAGAATGGAGGGATAGGGGACACCCCACATCTTACAGACTTGCCAGTCTTCTGAATTTCAGCTGAAAATACCTGTGTTGAAGTGTCATAGATAGCTTTATTAAAGCTAGTGACTGTAGGAAGTGATATGACCTGTGTCATACTTTGCATTAGTGTGATCCTCTAACAGACCCCCATGGTTTATTGTGTGATAAGCCAGGAAATTACACAATTAGTAAATTATTTCAGTTATACATTTCTCACCTTTTTAACTGCTGTAAGGTAGAATAAAACATCTGTGGGGATTTTGCCAGCAAATGAAAACAAAAATAGTGCTAAGTAAATACATTACAACTTGATTAATGCAAGATAAACACTATAGGCTACACAGCTTTTGCTCCTCAGCAGGCCTATTTCACATTGTATTTTCATACATAAATTTCTCTTACTAACACTGCACAAGCAGTCTGGCACCGTCCTTGACAGATGAGCTTTAGGAACTGTTACAAAGTGGTTTAAGTTACAGCTCCATCTGTTATATCCCATCCTTCTGATGGAGATTGTGTTCACTGTGGCAGAATGAGCAGAATGGAAGATGTGTTCATATCCTCACCAAGTGCAGCTCAGAGTCTGGTGCCTTGGCTCACACCCATCTTCTCAGCAGTTTCATCAATGACGCTCTGCTTCGTGCCCAGCTATGAGGGTGGGCGAACATTTCCTTCTGCTGGTCCTGATAATCATCAGCAGAGGGAAAGAACAGACTATGCTGAACAGGAGAAGCTTAACAAATCACAATGGGATCTGACTCAAGCTTTCTTTAATTTTACTGGGAGGAAGGAGGCCTTATGACAGCGCTGATCCACGCTCCACTATTGTTATGTACAGCGAGATACTGGGAGTTGTGGTGGAAAGTCTGCCCTTTATGGATTTGAGCAAAAGAGTTACTACAGTATCACTGCTTGGTTAACAAAGGTTGTGGGCCAGGACTGTGCTTCCTTTCCCACCTGGCAATGTTTGACCTCATGGTCTGTGCAGTCAGAATTTGCTGAAGTTTCTGGACAAAGAGGATTGTCCAATGCAAAGAAAGCAAGAGTGATCATCTGAGGAAAGGTGACAAAGCAGTATTAAGTGAATACAGTGAGTTAGGTTACTCAGGGCACTGTGATCATTAACTAATATACTAAAGGCCACAGTGGAACTGGATACAGAGGTTAGTGCAGTCAGGCTTTTCCACAGCTGGAAAAAAATGCTGTATTACTAAGCTAAAAATCACATCAGGGATATTTTAGTGCCATTGAAATAATTCTCATTTATGTAACAATAAATACAGGTCTACTAAATAAGGCTTTAAACTACTGAGTATAAAAAAAAAGTACATTCATATTTCTAATAATTAAAAGACATAAAAGTATGTCCAATGTTATGTCCAAATATACTCTTTTGAGAAGCTCGGCTGTCATAGACTTAATCTTTTAGGTTCCTCTTACAATGTTTAGAGAAGAGGATTGAAATACTCCAAATGGCTATCTAAGTTATCAAAATTAATGTCAGGGGAAAGGCTCAATTTGATGCGCTATAATTCTGGCAGATTACTGCATTTTATTTCTATCTTTCAGACATCTTTATCAAGAATTGTTACAGATTCCCAGAATAAATGAGGTTGGAGAAGACCTCTTGAGATCATAGACTCCAACCTTTGAATATCACCATGTCAGCTAGGCCATGGCAGTAACTGTCATGTCTGGTCTTTTCTTAAACACTTCCTTACAAAGGAAGAAACAGAATTTAGAGGAAATATAACAGCTACAGCAGTTTACAAAAAGCAGTTTTAAGCAGGGCTCAAGTCAGTAGAGCTCCACAATAGACAGAGTTGTGTCTCATCATTAATTCACCTCAGGTTTTCTGTCCTTTCTCTATCCACATCAAATCAATCCCTTCAGAAAAAGGCTACATACCTTAAGTTTTACAAAACTTCTCTCATAGCATTCAGAATAATTGTACCAGCAATAAAGCAAACAACAATAAGAACATTTGACTGCTGATGGGGAAGCCAATAGGAGGAAAGTATGGCATCCCTGAAGTATTGCTTGAGATTTAAAATTTTTCAAGAGAGATAGAACCACAGTCTTTTAGC
Organism: Camarhynchus parvulus; assembly: GCF_901933205.1. Lineage (NCBI taxonomy): Eukaryota > Metazoa > Chordata > Aves > Passeriformes > Thraupidae > Camarhynchus > Camarhynchus parvulus. Next base: position 37,787,983 of record NC_044574.1, on the reverse strand, counting down.
CTACAATTTGAATTTAGGGAAGTTTTATTCTACATAAAGGACACAGCCAAAATGCATACTTCATCCCTTCTCCTAGGGGAGACATTACTGTCAGGACTGTGTGCAGGATACAGCAAAAGTTAGGGAATGTCAAAGACCCAATTGGTTCTCTTCTCCTTAGAGCATGTCTGCATCAGCTCAAGCCACAGTCCTATTTAAATCTGAACTGTATTTTTTCCTGGCTGACTTCAGTCCCTAAGGGAACATCCATCAGCCAAGCAGAAGTGAATCACGCAACACCCCAGCCTCACACTTGATACAGAAAACCTCAGGGATGACTTGGGAAAGAACTGCCACAGCCATCCTGAAACTAAGCAAATGCTGGAGTATTCCCACTCTGCAACCTGCCCATGGCTTTGGCTTGTGTTGTGCAGCTCATGTGAAAAAACTCTCCAAGTCTTTGGCTCTGTGAGTTCTCTAAACTGTATTGTTAAAAAGAGAGTGAGTGGAACTTGCTAAATCCCATCTCGGTTTAAAAACATCTTGGAAATAAAATCTGGAAGAGTGCACCACATCAGAGATGCTCAAGACAAGCAATTTAGGAGCAGCAGCTGAACTCATATACATATACACACACACACATATATATACACACACACATATATGTATATATACATGTCTCACAAGAAATTAATATATCTTTGTGCAAATTAATATATCTTTGTGGAAGCAGCTCAATTAAGGCTTTAGTTGATGAAGAAGTGTTTTCAAGACTCTTGCACAAGCCAAGCATTCTAAGTGCTACAATTTGAATTGATGAACTCATCAGCTCAGCTGGAAAACATATCAATTTGAAAATGCATTTGAAGTGCAAATTGCATTAACACACAAATTTAATTTACAGGAAGCTCTTTATGGATTTTAAAACTACTACTTAAACTATACAAATTGCTCCATTTTAACTGCTATGACAAAAATGGCAAAAAATGTTTTAGGAATGGTAACCATTGATTTCTGTTTCATGCTAAGTTTGAGTCTACATGGTTCATGAATGAACAAATGGTAGAATAAGGCTTGAGAAAGCATACAGTTATTTGAAAAGAAAAACATTTAAAAGGATTGAAAAGTTAAATTTCTGTATTTGTCTTTCATTTATCACAGCTAATAAAATTATGTAGAGTGTAGCCTTATTTGAGCTTTGATGTGGTGCTTTTAGTGGAGACAGAAGTCAAATCAGTAATTTAGTCAGGGCATGCTTCTACCCCAGCCTCTGGCAAAGGGGAAGATTATACTGAGCTCAAATATACATTTCAAATGTGCTAAAAGTGTTGTATTTTATTTAAATTTGTATCTAGTCATTTGGGGAAACTGGACATACCCTGCCATAAAGCTATGAGAGAGCATCCAAAGCAGGGCTACAAAGATGGTGAAGGACTGGGAAGGGAAGTCATATGAGGAACAGCTCAGATCACTTGGTCTGCTCAGCCTGGACGAGACTGAAGGGAGACCTCATTGCAGTTACAACTTCCTTGTGAGGGGAAGAGGAGTTAAAGCCTGCTCTTTTTAAATCAAATCAGACCCCTTGTCTATGGGCGATGAAAAAGCTAGACAAATGTTTAAGTTCCAGTTATTCATCTTGCCAACTACAACTCAAAAAAGGAAGCAATCCAAAAGGTTGTGTGTAGTTCTAGCTTTCAAGTTGACACTAAGAAATGGTATGAAACTGTCAGGGGAGGTTTAGATTGGATATTAGGGAAAGTTTCTTCCCACAGAGGGTGGTTGGGCACTGAGCAGGCTACCCAGGGAAGTAGTTACAGAGCGACCAGAGTTCAAGGAGTGTTTGGACAATGCTCTCAGGCACATGGTGTGATTGTTCAGGGCCAGGAGTGATCTTTGTAGGTCCCTTCCAAACCAGGATATCCTCCAGGAAAAAGAATGTAAAGATTTGTAAACAGACAGAGAATTGCATCTGTGGGTATTTTCAGAACATGGCCTTGTACAAGGAAATAAATAAATTGCGAATTCCTGTCCCGCCTCAGCCTCGCCGTGCTCCCCCCGCAGGACCCCCAGCCCGAGGCGGCCGCACCTTTCCAGCCGCACGGGGCCGTGGCGCCCGCCCGCCCGAGCGCTGCCACCTGGCGGCTCCAGGGCCGGCACAACACCCGCAGCCCTGCCTTCCTACAGGGGCAAAGTTTTGAAACTTCAGAACAGCGAGTGTTTGAGTAAACATACAGCATTGATGCTCACATGAGAGCAAGAGGGACACAGAAGCAGTAAAAGCTGAAGTAGGAGTTACTAATAAATAATGCAGATTTCTCAAGAGCACGAAGAGCCTTGTGAGGAAGGTGGTAGATTGGAACTTGATTTAAATCAGCCATTCACCTACCAGACCACAGAAAAACCTGTGCTCTGCTTTGGTTCATGTTGCCCAACCAGATAACACATTTTTCTGAAGTTTCTTTTTGTAGTAACTTCAAATGTGCACTCATCAGAGTTCAGCAAATTGAAGAACAAAAGCCTTTTTAGGCTATGTTCTTCAAAGAAGGTTTTAGGCATCAGTGCTCCCAGTATAGTATTGTACCTGTTCAGCTCAAACCAGCTCACTGCTGGGGGTCTTACTCCTTTCTGCTGATGGATTTTTCCTTGTTTGGGGGTTTTGGCTTTTTAAAAACTTTCCTCAACTGAACTTAGAGTTGGCTTCAAGGGTCAAGAAGCAAGTCTAAAGACAGAGACATCAGTGTTATTTAGTTCACTGAATATGTTTTGTGTGAAAAATACCATTCCATATCTCAATTTGCTACTAGAACTACAACAGAAAATTCTTCAAAGTAAATGTCATATGCACACAAGCCAAATGCTCAACTAATTTCAATAAATTGCATATAGACCAATTAATTATCTTGCAGCCACACTGTCCTTGATGCCATTATAGAATACATTAAATATGGATTTAACATTTCAGAGGAAAGTATTTGTTTTGCAGACAAATTTATTTACTGTGTCAGTTTTAAGTTAGCTTTTGAGGGATTTCAAGGATATTCAGTCTTGAGTGGCAGGTTTAAAGATTATTCTTAAAAAGCTGTCTACAATCTACATGTATTTTTCAAATTATTAATTGGTAAAAAGCTCTGTTTGTAAATCTTGCAGTCTGTTGATTATGCCATGTTTCTCACCAGAAGGAAGCCAGTACATTGCATTAGAAATGAAGACTGTCAATAATGACACGATTTCAATTTAAAAGAAGTGAACACGGCCCAATCCTTAACTTCAGTAAGACTATCACCTTAAGAGGATTCAAAACCCTAGAGGACAGAATATACCAGTTGTGCATTTTGTTGTTTCCATACAGGTATTTGATATTATCTTAAATCTAAATGTTTTGAGTCCTCCCTTCCTCCAAAAGGTGGGCAAAAATGATTTGAAAAATTCAGAGTCTTTAGGGTGTATTTGCTACAAGTCATGAGTGACATAGCTCATGAAGATCATCTCTCTAAATAGATTATGCAGCAGTGGAAAGTGAAATGGATGAGAAACCTGGTAAAAAGTTTCCTGTGGGAAGTTAAGAAAAAGGAAATTAAGAAGGGAATGAGAAAAGAAGCAGCATAGCCCAGAACCAACACTGTTTCCAAGAACTAACTGATCATAGTTTCTCATCAGATGAAGTAAGAGGTGTTTATCAAAGAAATAAGGATATAAAGAATAATCTATTAAAGGCAATTTTTTATTCTTATTATTAATAATTTTACTCTTACCGCAGATTCCCACGATACTGCTGAACTAGAGTAAGTTTGGTATCTAAAAAAATTTAACCCTTTTCAGTGGGCAAAATTTTAATAATGACACCATAAAGCAATTATACAAAAAACATATACATATTTTGACAGTTTAAATAATAAATATATATATATGTACTTGTTTTTACTTTGTGGAAAAGCAAGTTTTGACAGTTTTAGATTGAGACTGGTTGTAGCTGAAAAAAAAAGAAACCAAACCTATTTTTCTTCAACATGGCACTTGGAAGTTTGACAGTTCATCAAATTCATAACAAGAGACTTACTGGAATGGATAAACCAGTAAAGCTGACAGAGAGATGATGACTGGAAAACAACAGAATCCCTAATGTCTGCCCTGTATAGCACTGCTTCGACACAAGGAACGAGGAAATGTGTGTCAGAAGAAACCCGGTTTTGCTTGTAGGGTGGTGGAAACCAAGCTGTACAATACAGGAGCCAGAAGATGTGAAGTATTACACAGCACTTGTGGCTGCAGTGTTTCATTTCCCCTGGAGCAATGACTAGAACACTCAGACTTCAAAACCAAACTGCAAATCCCTTCCCCTTTTCAGTTCAAGAGTGTAGTACATCATCATTGACCAGATTACAAAATTTAAGAGGGGTAAACAACTGGGATTTTTGGGAAGGGGATAGGAAAGGGGAAGAAGATGAAAAATAAGAAGAAAAATTTTGGAAAATATTCTAGGTCCAAATGGATTTTACAATCCCAACCCACCCTCAGACATTTCAATGATGACTTACGTACCAGTTTGCCCTAATTAAGAAACACCATCAAGATATTTCAGATGTGTCAGAAGTCTTCAGCTTCAAAATACAATAAAAGTGAAATACTCGAACTGGACCACTAGATTAACATACTATTAAAAACCATGAGGGTCAATAAAAACAAAGCAATTTCTTTGTGTAGGTGCAAGGAAAAGCTACTTGAAGTATGTAAGTGAATAGCTAGATGTAAGTACTTCCACAACACAGTAATGCTTCTAACTGTTCAACCATAACAGCTATCTGTTCATATGGCAGAAATTCTGTTTTAATTATAGGTCTCAGTTTTGTATCAGAATATATACAGGTATTTCTTTCTCTGTTTCTTTTGAAATTTGAGAGGTTACAGGTTTGGGGGGTTTTTGTTTGGTTTGTTGAGGTTTTTGGGTTTTGTTGATTTTTTGTTGCAATTGTTGGTATGTTGGTGTGGGTTTTTAAAATTTTGGGCACCTAATATTTAAGGAACACGTATGCAAATCCACATAAGAGAACTCTAAAGGTATCTCAGTTTAAAAGGCATGTTTTTTCTCTTTTTCATACAATCAACATTCTTTTTTGAAGTCTTGCCTCTCCTGCCCCATGTCACATTCTCCACTACGATTTGCGGTTCAGCTGTGAGGACTTCGGACACCGGTGTGTAGTAAGCACTAAGAATTTCCTGAGTCAGGTTTATTCATCATTACCTGTACAAAGCAGAAGAGGGGGAGAGACAGTGTGAAAAGGAGAGACACACGCAGACACAAGTGAAGCTAGGGTTACAAAACAATCTAGAAACCACAACTCAGTAAGCAATAACACAAGAATACACTAAGTCTGTCACCAATAAGGTGACCATGACCAAAGCTGCCTTAAAGCTCTACACACAAATATTGAACATTGTGTCATCTTGGATTAGTGAATTTAAGATAGTTGCACCTCAAGTGGCCTGCTTCAGTTACAACAATCCTCTTAGGAAAGAGGAACAGAGATTTTCTCCCAACATTTCTTATTTGAAGAGTATAAGACTTTTGAGACAGAAGCTCATGAAGATCCTTCTGTCTGTCACTTGTCCTCTATTCACCCCTATTAGCATAGGACTTTAATTCAAGTGTCTGAAATGTATAGAATTACTTTTTCTTATCATTTTTGGATGCTACCACAGATTTGTAAAATACAGAATTAGAACCGAATCTAATAAAAATAGCCACTTGTTAATCAGCATTTTGCCAGATGAAAGTCAGCTCTTTTTAATAGGATTCATTCAGACAACAGCTTATAATTTATATGCCAACATTTCAGCAAATTTTCATTTAAGTCTCTTAGTACTAGTTTTAAACTATCCTTAAAGCAGAGTAGCAAGCAAAAGAAAATGGTGACACTATAGTAACCATTTTCTTATTTTACATTGCCAGTCTTTTGGACACTTGAAAAATGGACTACTGCAGTGCATCTTTCCAAATCTGCCACTAAATCAAGAAATTGTGGCTCAAAAAGATTTTTCAGACATTTTTCTGTCACAGTTGTCTAACACAGCATGAAAACAACATGGAAATGATTGTTCTTACCTAGCAGTTCTAGATCAGTAGAAAAAAAATTGGGAAAACGTAATTTGGATTAGAATTCAGAAAAAATGATCATGCTTTTCTAACTAGTTTTAAGACACCCCCCCAAGTATTCACATATAAAACTCATAAAAAGCTGTACCCCTACTTGACCTTGCACTACCAATGCAACACATTTGTAAAAGAATTTAAAAGATGCAGAAAGTACTTATGGTTAACAAGCATTAGAATATTTTTTTGAAAATTGAAATGCATTAAATAGTGATCATTGCACATACTTCTAAAACCAATACATGATGCTTCTGAATACTGTAAAACTAATTAAAATTTTAGATTTCTTCTTTTTCTCCTCTCCAGTGAAGACTTTCACCACTAGAAATCTAAAAATACATAACTGCAGCTAAATTATTGACATGAGAGATTAAATGAAAAAAAAACCCAAAACCATTCCATTGCTGCTGGTGGTCTGCGTGGTTTTTCATAAGCGTGACTCTGAAAGACAGAGCACCATCTATCTGCCTTGTAACCTCTGCTAAGCTGGGCAGGGCTCCAGGGCAAAATATATTATTTTCATGTATTACTGAGACACCAAGTAAGATGGATGGTACATACACATCAAGGTCTTCTGAAAAATGCTAATTATAGGATAAAGAGATCCAGGAAATTTTCAGAAAAGGAGTGATGGTGCAACCTATTAGAAGTAACATTATAGAAAGCATAATACTATTTTAGCTAAAAGTACATTATTTCTTAAGATAAAATTGGTTTTGATTCTGCAAGTTTTGTGCTGGATTTCCTTTCCCCATCTGTGAAACTGTTTTACAGAAATTAAATAACTATATTGTACCTTTTGTAGGCCAATTATTGTTACAGTTGACTGCACACGCAAATTCTGTTAAATCAGAGTGGTCAGCAAAGTTTGCCACATTTTGTTGCAGGAATAAAAATACCCTTTGTCGAAAATTTTAATTAATTTAGTCAATCAACATACCAAAGCACAGACATTTTCTAAACTCTGTGATACTATGATGTTTTAAAAGTATATTAGAATCTATATTGTGGTGACCAAGGAAGAACATAAGACAAGCCATAATTGCCAGGATACATGGATTACCTTCTTGGTACGCTCCATCTGCCATTACCAGATGAAGTATTTTGGCATACAGGTGTTTGTGTTCATTTCCAAGAACTGTCTGAACTACAGTTGAACAAACATCAATATTTTCATCTTCATCTTCAAGTATAGCCTAGTGGAAAGAACAAACCATGTTGCCAAAATGAAAATCGGTATAAAATTAAGTAGTTCAAATCTATTAAATGCAATTAATGGTTAAACCAGAAGATTTTCTCTTTACTCCACTGGCCAGGTATTTTCTCTGATAATACTTTAGTGTGCCAAAACAGATTAAAAGACTACAGAAAAAACCTTTTACTCTAGTTACACAAAGTAATTAGTTAACTGGCACAGCAAACAGTCCTAGGTGCTTGTTTCTTCAAATATTTCCACTTGAGCTTATTCCACAAACCTTTATTTTCTCATAAACTTCAATTAATTTATCAAAGCCTATTTCCTGCTCCAGGTTATATCTCAACTCTTCTAAATGGCTGAAGATACTATCACATTCTTCACATTCACTGGCAATCTCTCCATCACTATTATCTAGAAAGAAAGAAAACAACAGTAAAACCCCCTCAGTTTTACATTCTTAATGTTGTTTCTAAATCTCTAAAACAAATACCCTTTAAAAGCAACAAAACAGGTAAGCTCAGGAGCACTGGATGATGTTGGCAGATGTTCTGACAATGTGCATGAAAATAGGAATAGTCTCTTTCTTGAAAAAAAATCCTGAATCCCAAATGGGAAGCATCCAGCTATCCCCACGAGATCCCCACTCTGACAATTAGCCATAGGGGTATTCAGCCTGAAGGAAAACATGGTATGGTCTTAAAGCAGAATTTTAGTTCGCAAAGTAGGTCAAGTTCCATACCACCACTCTATAAATTTCTGAGGTGAAACTCATGAAGGGTTGGCAGCTGTCCCACACAAGGGAAAGGAGTTCCTTCATGAAGCAGCTGTCTTCTAGCAAAAAATGAGGACATGTATGTTACCCATCCATTGCTTTCTGCCCTGAGATGCATCTTGTTCCATGGAGCAAGTCTAAAAAACCCAGTACTAATTTAGCTACAGAGTTCCTTGTTCTTTTATAAGTGCATCTCCTTTGTGTAGCAAATTAAGCATGCCAAGTGGTGCAATAAGATACAGGAGAGAAATCAAGAAAATTTTGCTTATAGGCTTCAGAAACCTTGAAAATAGGTTTGAAATGGTAAAACATGAGGTAAATCTAACAAAAAGGATGTTTTGAAAAATACAAGACAGAATCCCTATGTAAAATTCCATTGTAAAATGCAGGAAAAAATACTTTCTTAAATAAGCATTCAAATTTGGAGAGAACTTGTCTACCATGGAAAAACTTCATACATTTCAAAGTGTATATCAAACCTTTAAGTACTATTTCCTGGTAGATCACAGACTACACGAGGTAGTATTAGAACTCTACTACTTGCAATTCTTACATATGACTTGTGTAAGTTATAGTCCTGACCAAATCACATCCTTCATTCAAGTATCAACAGTCAAATCAATAAGAAAGTATCAATAAAATAAGAAGTTGTATATGGGTTAAAAACCCATTAGGCTATTTCTAATCCTCTATTTAACATCTAGATCTTGAGAAGATTTTGTCTCAAGTTCTCTCTGTTACCCTTTTGAAGGCTGGCCTGCCTTCCTCCCTGCCCCAACAATGAAACTTGAAATTCTTATGGAATATCTAGAAGGTAGGACACTGGTATTAAACTTCAGCACTTACAACAACAGCAGAATCACAGGCACAGATAGAATTGCATGTTATCAGTGTATAACATCAGCATGCCACAAAATTAAAGACATTAACAAAGTTTATTTTACCCCGAAATAATTATTGGAATGTATTATTAGATGTTCGATTTATTGAAAATTTTCTTCAATAAAAATTACACAAAGCTTTGTTTTAGATGAGTTACTGATTTTCTGTATCTTTTCATAACTATATTTCTAGTTGCACTTCATTTTCCAGTAAGAGTAAAATACTTCCATTTCCACAAGAATTTAAAATACAGAAACGAAACTTCAGGAGTTGTGCATAGCTAATGCAAAATGCTAAAAGCGGTAATTAATTTATCTGTCTCACTTCTAGTCTGACTGCATTAATACCTAATTTTGGCTAAGGACAAGGTGAATAATTTCATGTTCCTTCTGATTGCCTGTGAAATTACTTAACTGTAATTTAAGCTGAATCCCAGATACTCCAGTCATGTCAATTACTATTTCTTTTTCACACTTACAGCCATGAATTATTCAAGACATACAATGCATTCTGTTTTTGATCTTCCTTGAAGCCAAGTTTTAGACAATTTAGAGAAAAAGGCCCATCAGTAGCCAACAAACAGCCAAGCTTTAATTTGCAACATGGAATGGCATTTAGATGTTGACCTTAACATTCAGAAAGTCTGAATATAACCTGATTTCTTTCAACTTATGTATAAAAATTATCAATTAGAGCTTTACTTTGTTATACGTTAACAAAGCTAAAACATCATTCTGTATCTGAATTTTTAACATGAACAAATAACTTACAAAACAGTTATAACAGAAATTATACCTGACTGCCATTCTTCATTAAGAGCACTTTCACTGCTGGGATTATTTTCATCTCCTTCATCCAGCTCAGTACCATTTGTTATGCATTCCATGGCATTAGCCTTTAACGTAGACTCCTCTTCTTCACTCAGTTCCTCATTAGGCTGCTCCCTAAGCAACTGTTCCATTGAATCCTGGAGCTCCTGCAAATCTGTGTCTGTCTCTCCAAACATACTAAAGGAATGTGATATAAAGTTTATATAATTAATACTTTGCAAGACAAATCCTGTAGAAAGAGCTCATTTCTTTTGTTAGCAGCAAATTGAAAAGCCAGTCTAGCTGGAGGGGAAAAAAAGAGACACCTTTCACCCTCCTCCCCCAGCTATTTGTGACCTCAGTCCAATATGATTACAGCATTGATACCTTTGTATCATGCAAAACACAGGGAATAAACAGATACCCCACAGTCTCATAAAAAGATAGTAAGTCCTCAATTCAACTTTATTAGTAAGGTAATTTCAAAATCCTTGTATTTGTGCACTATTATAGAACGCTGGCAAATATAACATTTTCAATCCAGATAAAAATGTGTCTGGAGCAAAATACCAATCTAGATCTAAGCAGACTAGATACACCAGACTATCAAAGCTGGGGAGAATAGTCAATTGCAGGATCAGATTTTGAGGGACTTGAAGAACATTCTAATTAAACAGTAGAGGAGATAAATGAGCAAGATTCCCAGAACACAAAAAGAAAGGAAATATTCAAGAAATTTTTAGTTCTAGAAGAGCAATAGCAATCAACTTTGAGTTGCTTGAGCAAAATGCAAGTTGCAGACACCAGACAGACCTTGGATAGATTTCGGGAAGGAAATTTAGATAGCTATTGTATGCAGTGTACTCCGTTAGCTTCTCAATTCTCTGGAACAAGACAAAGTAATTAAATAACAAAATATTTAAAATCTGGGTAAAAACTCCATGCTGGTATAGCGTGTATAACAGTTAGTGTCTAACCAAAAACATTCTTGAACTAAGATGCCTGCTATAATACTTGATACACTCACATGTCCTCAGAGTCAGAGGGTCCTTCTTTGGCTTGCTCATCTTCTGTATCATCTGTTTCAAGATTATGTTGATGCTGCATATCCGCTACACTGGGAACATCAACTAAAGTTCTGTACAGTTTGTAAAGATCTGGGAGTGAACATGTTCTCAACATCTACAAAGGCAATAGAAAGCTTGGTTGGTAACAATATTAAAGACAGCTTGAGTTTACAAAATACTTTAAAATGAGATTTCACTGTTCTTCAGGCTTCCTGCTTTACATCCAGAAGCTGCGCTGGTAGATTGGATCCTACAGGAAAAAATCACTTGGTTGGCAGAAATGACAAGATATCTTTTCTGCCCTGTTCAGTGATTGTTTATGATGGCAAGGTAGTGATCATTCTAAAAGACTGCAGAAAAGGAAGAAAGCAGATAGGGCAAGTTAGGAATGTCTTCATGAACTCCCTCAGTAACGTCTCAGAAAAAGAGCGGAATTCCTTCACAAACACCTGGAACATAGAATGTTGAATGGTGAAACCAGAGACTTTCACTGCTGCATGAGACTTGCTGATATCATGAGCACAGTGCAGTTGAACTACAGGGCAGACATGGCTTGACAAATACAAACACCTGCTGAAAGAGTCGTGCCATCTTTCTGGCCTCATTCAACTTCAATAAGAACGTAAGAATAATACTATAGAACAAAAAGGTATTTCTTTCTTGTTATTTAAACTTGCCTTTGGGTCATTTGCATCAAAAAGTCCTGTAGAAAGTCCAATCAACAATGAATTTTTGCCTTTATTTCTTGCTGGTGATATGGAACGTGAACGAGGTACAAAAGACTCTTCCTGTGAAGACTGAGCTGACAGAACTGGTGAGGCTGTTGGTACAGCTGTGGGCTGTATTACCCTCTGGAATAAGGGCTCAGCTTGCTGAGAGTCACTGGAACAAGTTTCTGATGTGATAAAAGAAAGTCTGTTACAAATCCAACCCCAAGATATTTAAGGAAGACGTAACTGCTGTGAATTTACCTAACTAATTTCTCTTATACAATTAAAGAGAAAAGCAGATAGCACTTTAAAAGTATTAAAATATTTTTGATCATTTTATTAAGTGCAATTACAATGTGAATTTTCACATTTTAACTTTTGGAGAATATACAACCAGCTATAGCCTGCTCTGTTCTCAGGCCTTCTGTTTTCTCATTATCCAGTCCATGTCTGATACTGTGCCATCCATTTTCAACCATTGCTTATCACGTTATACTAGATGTCTTTGAAGTTATCTCAATATAATTTGTCCAAAGAGGGGGAAAAACCTATCCAGTTTGCTTAAGTCACCCTTAACTAGATGCAAGAGTATCACCAATGATACTTTACAGCACTGACAATGTTTTTTCTGAAGTTACCTCCCAGACCTCCAAGCATAAGCAATTCTTCTATGCAATAAAGATAAAATATTGTCATCAGCAGCCACTTAAAACATTGAGCTGCAGCTCAGTATTCATTTGAAATGTGTATAAACAAAGCAACACTTCTATTAAGTAAATAATCAGTTCTCATAACATCCTAAAGAGTCATGTGAAAAAGCTGTAACATTCAGAAAGTTGACATTCATCAGTATAGGCCACTGTTCTGTTGATCTATACAGTGTAGCTTTCTTGTAACATGTTTTCCTACAAAGTGATAAACATAATACCCACAATTTGTCTTCCTAATCCATCAGAAATTTCCTTTTTAGAAGTAAGAACTGAAGAAGCGAATAAAAACTTGCTCATTTGGGGTTAATGAAGGGAGGAGGGGTGACTCAAGCACCCCACACTGCCAAGCTATGGAACATGAGACTGGCACTGACCTGCTGGAGTTTCCTTCTGTGGTTGCACCTTGCTGAATGCTTCTTTCTCTGAAGCTGCCCCATTCATTCTGTCATGTTGTGCCCTACTATAACACATTACATCAAGGGGAAATGCCATGTAAAAAATGGTCATGAATCTATTGAAGTCACCAAGTGCAGTAAAACTAACACAGCAGCAAGCAATGAAGCTTTAGCTAAGTGTAATTTTAACTGACATGTCCAAATAAACCTCAGTTAAGGCTCAGTTGTTTGAACTGGAGAGAAAGGTCAGAAGAAGAGTACTTACACATCTTCTTTCTCTTTTACCCACACTTCATTAACAGTGCTAGGGAACTCCTTATTCTCCTTACTCTGGTGCATTTTATCTTCCATTTCTTCTAGCACCTCTGCTTCCAAATCATCAGGCTCTAAAATTAATAGTCATTTACCTCATTAAAAATTAATTCCAATCAAGCAAAAAGATGAAGAAGTATACATTTTAAGACTACACTTAACTCCTTCATCTTAAATAATTTTGCAGAAACAGCAGAAGTTTTGTAGTCCCAGAGCTAAAAGTTTTGGGTTTTTTTCTGATACCAGAAGAGTGTCTTAAAGCTCCAATGAACCATGTCTTCTAAAAACCTCAGCAACATGCCCCCAGAGATCAAAAGGATGCTGATATCACAGGAGAAAAGATTCCAGCACAACTGATGGGGAGAAATAAACCAAACCCCCACCAAATTAACAACAAAAAATTTGAAGCACTTTGCAATTCTACTTGTTCTCTGAAGTTTTCTATAAGCGCACAAAAATGTTTCAGGAAATCTAGTAAATACATTACTGAATCAGATTACAACACAGGCATAGAGAGCACCTGGTCCTACCTAAAATGTGTTGATAAAAACCTGCACGTTAATTATGGGAAGATATAAATATATACAGGATCGTTACTTCACTTATTACATTCAATAAACAGATTTTAAGTATAATTACTGATGAAATGAGTTACCATCCAGCATAATAGCTTTGCTCTGCACCAGGGTGGGTCCAGTTTTCTGAGATTCTTCTGGTACAGTTATGACAGACTTTGTAACACCAACTGGTACTGCAGACTGAGTTCCAACAGGAGAAAAAGCCTTCTCTTCCTTCTCCTCTGATAAAGACTGATGATCTCCTTCAAGAAGTTCTGCAGTACCTAACAGAAAACAATTCTATTATGTAAACAGTGTTTTACTATATTTGGATAATAAACTGCAATGTGGCTAATAAGGTAAGTTGGGAATTTTTGTTTCTTTAAAGGAAAACAGAAGAAAAAAATTGCATGCTTTTAGTACAACTATATAAAGAAGAAAGCTAGAAATCTTAAAATCTTAATTTCTTATGTTATGTTATCATTAGTACAAATTTATATTTGGAATAAATGTAAGTCCTTTTGTCCTTACAAAGAACTAAGGGCAGGAGTTGACTGGGTGGAAAAAAAATAAAATAAAATCAACTGATATGTAAGTCACATGCTGCCAGCAAAGTTACAGGAAGCATCTAATGAAATATTCAGATGATGACATCCTTTCAAATAATAGGATTGTTTCTATTAAAAGGCGAAGTTTTAAAACTTTTCAGTGAAATGAAGATCCTTTCCTTTCAGCACACCCTGGTTAATTTCTTACCACTCCACTGAGTTTCAAATATTTTGGTGTCCTCCAGTATCAGCTTGTGCTTACATTCAGAACTGAGGCAACACCCAGAAGTAGAAAGCAAGAGAGAGTATAAGAACATGCTTCTATTACTTCCAAATCTTTCTCAGTAGATAAACTGTCACTACACTTGCAGTGCAGATAATTACCCACTGTGCTTACCATTTATCTCATCTTGTTCCTCAAGGATGTCAGTTTGCAGCTGCAGCTCTGCTTCTCCTAGGATCCTCAAAACTGAATCAGTTGGGCTTTTGCCCCAGACTTTCCTGTGAGGTTCACCAATATCTAACTTAATTACTTCTCCCAGAGTTTGACCTGTTGGGACACAAACACAAATAGAAAAACTTTTCTAAATTAGAAATTTTTATTCATTTTGTATATAATAATAATATATATAAAAATAATTGAACAAACAACCTCCACAAAACTTAAAACTAAAAAGGTGACAAAGCCAGAACTCATGTCACCTCACCCCAAATCAGACTGTGCTTATCTAGGGTTTTTCTTCTGCCAATTCCAATCAATAACAGAGTTATTCAATATCAGTTGACATATGCAACTTAATAGCAGCAGTACTCTTTTCAGAAATTCAGGCACTCCAAAAGAAAGCAGTATGAGAAATGTTTAACATTGGCATGGAATGGTCTTGAACTTTACTTGAAATGGTAAACTACAAAGTTTCTTGTCTTGCTATCCTTTGACATTTATTTCTGTTAATTCTCCCTCCAAGGAAAACAGGATACAAAGCGACAAAGAAAACCAGAGTAAAAAGTTCCTTGATTCTAGCACTATAAAACTACTATGCAAAAATGCAAGTCTGTCACATTCTCAATGATTATTTCTTTCTACAATGTGAAACAGACTTTTAATAAGATATACTGAAATCAGGATAAAGGGATTTCAACCAAAAAAACAGAGAAGGAAAGTGGAAAATCTGGAATAACAATCTCAATTTAAGAAAGGGAAACACCAAGAAAGGCTTAACATAAGTTACAGATCTAAATCGAGAAAAACCCTCAGTTGTTTTTTTACTACTGATAATACAACAGGATTTTCAAGTTAAATAAGAAATTTAAATATATTTTAAATACTTTTTATTCTTTCTGTTAAATTAGTGCCTATTTAAAAGACATGAAGAAATTAAACATACATTTAGTTAGGTAACTGTTTGTTGTTGAAATGATGAAATTATTTATTGAATCTCTTGCAGGCTGTTTAACTACCCAGCCTGTGCCTTATTCCTAATTTAAGGGAATACATAACCACCCACTTTTTAGAAGTGCATGACATGTAACCGATAACAAGATGATAATAATAAAGAGTACTTGGTTTATAAAAACACACACTACACATGGTAAACTGATTTACTAGTAAGACAGTGACAAAAAAAAAAGATCTTACACTCTGCTCCAGAGAAAGAATCTTCCATTGACAGCTGAGCTAGAGGAACGACCAACTCAGAGGCCCCAGATTCCCATTTTTTGCGATCTCCCAGAAGTGGCTGGTCACCTTGCTGTTCCTTACCATCTTCAGATCCAGCTGATTCAGAGGTATTTTTACTCTCCTTTTTTCCTTTCTCATCTTCTTGAGCTTTAAGATTTTGATTTAATCTTCTCAGAATTTCTCGCTTATTCTGAAAAAAGGACAAATATATGTATTAAAATAGTGCCTTTCTTGAAAGGATACCTAAATGACATACTTGTATTGCAAATTTGACATACTTGTATTGCAAAATCTGGCTTTTTTAATTCCTCCTCAGACTCCTGGACAGCAGTTATTATATGTTCATCCTTTAAGTCCCAGAAGCATGAAATAGAAAGTAGAAGAACACGTCAGAAAAAAATTACCTTGAGAATAGTAACAGACATAATAAAACCTTTCCTATGACAATTGCAGGTAGGCTGAAACAGAATGCTTGATTATTCTGTTTTATTCTGTCCCAAAGACAGAATTTCAAGGGTACCCTCCATCTTTGAACCAATCACTACCAAAAAGTGATGAGCAAGTGAATCACTGAATTTAAACAGACAAATGAGATTTTAGAGGATGAAACATGTAGAGATAAAGCCAGACATGACCTCTACAGCAAGATAACACCAAATTCCAATGCTACAAATGAGTAATTCTACAAGAGAACCAAAGAAGTGGCAAGCACAGAGTCAAAGATAATGTATGAAGAAAAAACAGAAGGGAAAAGAGACAAATTTAGTGACATGTAAGTAAGCAAACTACATATTGAAGGCAAAAATGTAGAATTTATAATCTGTGTACAAGGCTTGTATTCTCCAATTCGAATTGCTCTGTGTGCTATTTTTTAGTCTGCCACAGTCACGGTCTTGCATTACTGTGAGACAAACTGTCCATGTGGGAAAAATATGCTTTATTAAAAATATTATTTAAGTATTTGTCCAAAATATTATTTACTTTTCCAGCTATCAACTGACGTCTTTCAGTGTGTATAACATTTTATATTTTACATATGTTCTTTAATGTAAGTTTCACTCTATTCCCACAGCTATAGCCTTCAGGGTTGAATACAGTACGAAGTACCACACTACACTGAAATTTACAAAGAGCTTAGGCAAATGTACAAAAGCTAGCATTCAAATTAACACAAATTGTGTTAAAAATTTAAATTGTACAAGGTTACACTCATCTGCTCAGTTTGACAATTGTAACATAAAGCAGTTGAGGTAAACGTGTACGTTTTTACAATATCAGGATTGAGAATATGCAGAACAGAAATTAGGGTGCTCTTCTAGACAACAAGAAGAGACAGCACTAACAGACTCAAGAATCTTAAGCTTTGTCTTCTCTGTAATATTCAGCACATTCAAGCCCACTGAAAACAATCAATCATTAGTATAACATAGTCATATCATTCAAAATTTATCTGCTCACTTCCACCAAATAACCAACTCATTAACTCCTCTCTTCAAGGGGCTGATGAAAATGCTGGAAGTTGATGTCTTTTCCAACTAAACATAACTGCCACCTAGGGCTTCCATTCAAAATGGAAACTGCCACCCAGGGCTCAGCATAAGCTATTTTGCACAAAACATGAATTTCAGTTTCAGCATACAGATGTGTTTCAACAGCTTCCAAGCTTTGGTTTCTTTATATTTTTTTTTAATTTCTTTTCCCTAATTAGAAGCAACAAATATCCTTAATTATCTTCTAGCTAACCTATACATTTTCTCTAAACATTCTATTTCCAGTCAGTACTTATTGCCTTTCCATTCATTTTACCCTCTTTGCAGAAGTACCTACCACACCCACTTCCTTCAAAGCAGAAGTCATGGAGATGACAGGTACACCAGCCACTGGAAGTTGTGGCTTAGGAAGAGCTGCTCCAGGCTCTTGTAGTCCATTCATAGGACTATGTTCTGTAGCTTCCACATGAAAAGGCACGTTAGGATTCTTTACCCCTTTTGCAATCAGCTGTATAGATGCAATTAAAAAAAATTAAATCAAAAATTTACTTCAAGATTTTACACATTAAACACAGTATTATCAATTAGGCTCATGTAATCGTTACAAAAGGACAATAATGCCACACATTCATACAAAGGACAACTGCCCACTGCATGCCAGTTTGTCAGCTTCACATCCTGCTTTTTCTAGTCACAATATTACTAGTTGGACTTGTTCCATAGCACACAAGAAAATAAAATAACTTTTGGTCATTAACAGACGATTAATAAAATAGTTGGGGTGATCCTAATGATTCTTAGGTATAATGTTCAGAAGTCTTCCTGCAAGCATACCTAAGATTATGCTTCTAATCAGGGAATTCTGACTGACACAGGATACTCTCTCCCATTTCAGAACTACTTGTTTTGAAAAATCACAGTATAGGATTTTATTTATACAAAGATATGGCCCTACATACTTCAACTGCATGTAACAGATTTATTTTCTTACATGTTCTTCCCAGGCTCTTTTCTCTCTTTCATATGCTTCCTTTCTCTTTCGCTCCAACTGTTCCTTCAGAACTGCTGCACGAGCATTTGCTTGGGCCTACAGTAAACAAGCAAAAAAAGATCAGCTTAAAATCATAAGCAGCCTATTTCATGGAACATTTTAAGAAGGAATATTCTTGGATTACTCATCTCCTTTTCTCTCACTAGTGTATAGACTATGAAAGGAGGACTCCACTGACAAAATCACCACACATGTATAATAACTGATCATGTATGCTGAAATAACGGCAATTCCTCAAAATTTAATTGCAGATTTGTATATACAAATACAAATTCTTGATTTGTATTTTTAGTGTACACAGTAATCTTAAACAGAAACTCTACTTAAAATTATCTTTGAAGACAAATGCATTAATAAAAAATATTAAATATTATGTTCAAATTTTACCAACTTACTCATATACAAAAAGCTTCACTTGCTGTTTCACTTTGAGTTTTCAGGTTAGGCATAGGGTTAGCTTGTTTTTACACTGTACTTTGCAGATGGTGGAGGGAACATCATAGAATAGATAAGAGCAATAGTTGCTATGTATAGTATTGTGAACTAGTTATTGATTTAAAACCACCACATGGAATAAAGTTCTAATTAAACACTGTATTTCTATGAAATGTATTTGTTTTAAATGTAATTCATCACAGGGTTATATAACTCACATTTCAATCCACATATAACCCATGTCAGCCCATTTAAGGAGTTTTGCCTTCCTTTATTCTTTAACTAAAATAAAGGTGTTGTCTAAGGTACCTCTCCTTTATCCTTTCAGTCTCAAAATGTGGTTTTAGTTACACCAAATTGCCATTAGGACTAAAGCTACCCTAGAGATAAATCTCAAAGACTGGGATACAGAAAATCCTTGACTTGCAAGCATAGACTACACTATGTCTCAGCATGTTTTAAAATTACCAAGATAAAGCAGCTGAACACAGTTTGCTCTATACAGTTAAACTCCCCCCATTCCCCTTGTAACTATAGAAAACAAAATGAAATATAAGAAAATTCATGAGATATAAGGCATATTTGACAACAGTAACTTCCATCTCCTCCCACTCCATGCTTACCTTCTGCGTTTCTATCTTCTTGCGTATCAGTTCGGCTTCCTCGCTAGAGTCCTGTCCATCAGAACTGGCAGCTTCACTCTGCAAAGTGAAAGTCTTCATGGAATTATCATCAGTGCATGTATTTCAACACTGAGTGATATGAGTGCCTAGTCAGAATATTTTAACTGACTATATGACTAACATGGGTCAGTTTCACTAACTCCTTGCTTAAATGCAATGTTTACTTGAACAGAGCTTCATCTCTGAGATCAGTGGGGGTTCTATTTGTTTGACTTTTCAGGGAGGATTTGTTTTAAAAGATGTGAAGCTTTAATAAGTCAGGAAAAAAGTAATGTGCTTCTTGTTGCAAAGGAAAGTAGCCTACAATGCTGGGCTCTCACCTGCCACCCCTGATCACTGCTCCATGTTCTGCAGGTAAGGATACAAGAAAGGTTTGATGCTCTAGAATTCCAGTTTTTTCCACAATATATAAAGTCTAAAATATATGTCTCTATATAAAACTGCCTAAAATAAAAGTCTTCCCCCAGGGGTAAAAGAACACACCCCACCACTCAACTTCCATAAGTATTGAAGATTATTTTTAAACCAACCTTATCTCCACGAAGTTTTGCTCTAATCTGCTGACGTTCATTAAAGTTTTGTAGCCGGATCTGTCTCAATCTTGCCAAATATTCCTAACACAAAGAAATGAAACAAGTTTCAGCTCTATGGAAACTCTCTCCAGTAAGGTTAACTTAAAATATATCAGATACCACAAAGAAATAAAATGGGTGAACCACCCCCCAACATTATTGTTGTCACTTCACCAGCATATACTAATCTCCAGAAAAATTCTCATGTAATTAAAATATAGAAAATTGGAATGTATGTTTATCAGTATTAATTATAACTACATTTTACATTACTGAAACCTAGGAAAGGTTGCATTTATCACAACAGGATTAGGATATAGCTATACTTATGTGTATCAAGTTCAAGAACCACTCTGAGAAAGACTGATGTAAACAACTACTATTTTGATTATTTTAAAAACCAAAACAATTAAACACACCCAAACTTCAGTACATTAACTTATTTCCTAAAATTATTTCCTAAAAATTAAGAAAGTCCTTTAATTTTGTTACACAGATGGAATCATGCAGGGAAACTGGGCACAGTCAAGGTCAAAATAGTGCTATTTTTGTGATGAGCAAAGTGGCAAACACGCAGCAAGCATACCTCTTCCTCCTTGTTTCTGGATTTCCTTCCTCTTGCAGAAATGGACCTGCCTCCATAGGTATCTGCCAGGTTTTGCAGTGTACCCTGTTTGCCATTTAATGGTATCAAATTTAAGGTGGCTGGGGCAGTAAAATTATCTGCTTTATCCAATAACGGTTCACTTATAAGAAACCAAATCCATCAAAGATCTGCAGATGTTCTGAAGTTAACCAATAAGCCTTTTTCACTTACATGAAACATATGACAGCAGTAATTAAAAATTTTGAGCAGCCAAAGAGAGACAAGAGCTCTAAAATCATAGTTGCCTTCTTCCTTCAATTCTGATTTTCTCATGCTATAGAAAATTTAGGTTAGAAAACCTAAATTGTGATGGATATGAGTTTTCTACATCTGGATTATATAAAAACGGTGGCACAGGATTGGGATTTCTGCCACTGCTGAGTTAAGCCTAAAATAGGAAGTGGAATCTTTTTACATTCTTAAATTAAGCTTTTTAAACAATGATTACTCAAAAATCTAATAAAGCATTTAAATATACTCATTACACCTAACAAGCTGTGCTAAATGTCTAATACACATGCACTGCATAGACTTGGTTCGTGTGATGTACTCTGTGACGTGTCAACAAAAGGATTTCAACCTTTAAGAAAGTTCTCTATAGAACAGTAGAAGAATCATTTGACTTCATGTTTTCTGCTTGGATTAAAAATCAATAATACTTTAATTATTTTACTAACGACATACCACAATTTTTTTTCTGAACAGGTTAAAAATTCCTTGATTTGTTGGTGCTACATACAATAAAGACAGCAAGCACACAAACATATGATAGACCTTCTGCCTCATAAAATGCCTCGGGCTTTGGCTTTCTCAAGCTCGTGTGTAGGGAACCATCAGTAAGTAAATACTCCAATGAGGTTATTGACTGAATCCAAATATTCTGGTTAAATAAACTCTCAGATTGAGAAAAATTAATAGCTCAAGGAAATAGCACGCTACTGCACTTCAGTGGTTTAGCAACCAGGAGATCAGAGAACAAATTAAAGGAATATTGTGGAAGAGTAGTTCCTATACATTCATAAGGGCCCCATGAATGCTGGTTCCAGCTTGAGCATTAAGCCATGCAGAATGTAAAAGAATATTTTCCATATTCATCTTTTCAAAAAAATGTTTGGTTTTATTTTTAACTTTTTAATACATGTTCCTGAGCTTGACAAAAGCTTACTGGCACTATTGAAGGAATTTCCTTGTTCTTGGTTTGAGCATTGAAGTTATTTTAGGTATTTCCATCAATGATGGTGATTTATATCACTGCTCTTAAGAAAGAAACTGGAAGTAAGATTTTTGAGAACTAATTTTATTTGTAGATTGTTTATTTTCAAAGACGTTAAATTTTCAAATACCAGGACTCATGTTTTGCAATGCCACACTGCTACAGTGAAGTAGCAAATTAGGTCAGCAGCTGTCTTAAAAAACAGATGTCTATAAGTACCATCAACTCAACTACTGAGTCAAATTTAGACTGTCAGTTGAAAATTAAAATTGACAGCAATTATATTTTATAGAAGCTGGGTAAATTAGTGCCAGTCATCAGACAAAAGGCTGACTATTAGCTGATGATTTCTCCTTTCAGATCAGCATTGTCCAAACAACAGTCCCATCCCTATATGAGAACAACTGCCAGCTAGTCAAATTATTTTCCTGCACAAATAGAAGGAACTTCCACTTGATAACTTCCACTTTCAATGACAAATCCAGAAATGGACTTGGTACTCTGGCTTCAAGTTATAAGTCTTAAGCATCTGGAAGTTATTTTAACTGTTCAGTAACCTCTCTGTTTTATTATGGGAACCATCTAAGATTAAAACATTTAGGATCATTGAACACATTAGAGAAAACTGAAAAACATTAACATGAATAGTTGGGTATCTTAAATAAACTGATCTCAAATTCATATCAATGCTAACAAAATCAAGAACAAAATGGAAGCAGAACTGGTACTGCTAACAACTTTCCAAGAGGGAATGGTACTAACAACAACTTGCCCAAGAAGAGGTAGTGACAAGAATTGCTCATTTTTTTTTTCAAAATTATTTACTGGTCTTGAAGATTTTAAAAAATGGAACCATAGTTTTAGAGAGAAAGACTCATTTTACAACATCGACACTAATCTAAGGATACTTTGCCATGAAAGCAGTGAATCAAAGCACCTAAAAATTGCTCACTGTAAGTGAAATAATCCCTGACATTAAGACCTGGCTTTAAATCATAATCTGATTATCAGGTATAACCCAGGAGACGCTGCTATAAATCTGCAGTTGGTCTCATCTCACTGCTACTCCAGCACAGTCAGTTCAATTTCAGCAGCTGACAAAGATATTGTCACTGAATTGCATATGAATAGTGTGGAGAAGCACTCAAAAAGTAAAACCCTCCTTGTTATCAAAACACATAGTCATTTCCAATATATGTTTTAAACAAACTTCCTAAAAGGAACAGTGAATTTAGAACCATAAACATAAAGAACATTTCACGATACTACCTTCTACTTAATTTCTGAAGAGTAAAGATTTTATAAGACCTGTTCAGCATTGGTCTGTTCAGCATTGACAGACGTGGATGAATTTATAATACCTTTTCAATAAGCAGAATGTGTTTCCCTAGCACCACTATGTCTGATCATTAGCTGTATCAGTTTAATCAAACTTCATTTTCGGTTCAAACTACTGTATAACATGAAGTTTAATTTTAACCAAGACTCCAAAGTATAAACAGAAAAAGAATGTAAATGAATCTTCTAAAATTGACAATAGCAGGTTAGACACATGCAAACAAAGATAATTTGTTAATAAGCCTGAAGTAATGAGAAATGTACTACATGATTATGTTACATTTTATTAAAATTAGCAAGAAAATGCAGAAAACTTATCTCCCATTCTCTCTGGTTTTTTCAACACTTAAGGAAAATATTTAGTCAGCATTTCACTTATGATGCTATTTCAAAGACTCACAAAGCAAGCTGAAACAGTAATACACACAGGAAGACCAGATTTCATACCATGTGTCCCTGAGCTCGAGCTTTGTTTTCCATGGCTTCTCTCTTTCGTTGCCAGAATTCTTCAACTTGCTTTGCTCTATCTGCAGCTATCCATCCTTTTTGCCTGGGTAATTTCAATACAGCAAGATGAAAGTCTCTGAAATATGACACTATAAACACCACCACCCCCACTGTCCTCTCCCCCACACTTATTCTAACTAGAACACAAAGGGGAAAAAAGTAACTTTATATGAGTAAGACATCTTCAAAAAATGCCTTTCACCAGCCAAAATACAAGTCACACTTGCAAAAACTGGAGGAAAACAGGCTTAGTAAAAGTGAGAAGAACTATTAAAAAAATAAATCCAAACCACTGTAGTGTTGTCCTTCCAGATTCTTGTCACTGAAAGAAAAATGAATGTCAAAACAGTCTTGGCATGATTGTTTCTGGAAGTGTCTCAGCTTGTTTCATTACTGTTATAATTTGTGAAAAAAAAGATTCCTTCAAGATTTCCCTTCAGGGATGAGCAAGAACTCATCACACGAAGCAATAAGTAAGGTCAATACTGTGACAGCCTTTCAAGACTGTCCTATGTTTGCAGTAAGAGCTTCTACCTCTTAGGGAATTACTACAGTGCTCAGTGTTCTCGCAATTCCTTTTAGAGAATCTTGGGGGATTTTTTTTGTTTGTTTTCAAAGGGTCCATGAAGGAATTTTCCTACCCTAGAATTAGCCATAACAAGATGATTGTTTTTTGACAAGCTCCACCCCAGGTCAGGGACCTGCTTGGGAAGACAAGAAGGCAACATTCAGTTTACCATAACTGAGCATCCTGCAACTCTATGAGTACATTTATAACATCATAGAGAAACCAGATTCTGACAAATTTGTTAGAAGTAGACCCAGAGAAGTTTAGTACTAAAATAAAACCAAAACACTGAGAAATGGTTTAAGATATTCTAAAAATGGTAGAATGATGAGGCCTTTCCAAGGTTCCCCAAGTTTCCTTTAACTGAGGACCTTTGGGGGTTTGGCAACAGTCAGGAAGAAACTGGAATATGCTGATAGCAATAACCCATTAGACTGAGGCAGTTAAAGAAAATAATTTTGCAAAACAGGAAGCTCTAGCAATTCATAATTAATTAGCACACTAAATAAAATACTCCCATTTTATTATTTTGACCCTTCACATCCCAATCAAAAAGGAAATTAATTTTTTTCCACATGCTACAATTCATTAAAAGGAAGACACAGATAAAACCACTTTGACACAATAAAACAAACACTGCTCTGAAAAGGCAAGACAATCCACACAGGTGTTACTGGTAAAGAAACAAACACTTGCCAATCCTTGTTTACACATACCTGATTCACCAAAAATTGTTACTCTACCTTTTAACTACATATGAACTCAACTGGTGGGTACTTCAATCTGTGCAAAGGCCTGTCATGCAGCTGAGGTTTGTCACATATCATGAACCTTACAGTGTTGGAGGAGAGGTCTTTCCAAATAAACCCAAACCAAGACAGTTCTATTTGTCTCAAACCAGTCACAGGAACATCTTATCTCAAAATTTTATAAAAATGTTTTTTCTTACTCTAAAGGTGAGCAACTCATTTTCCTAAAACTAGATTTCTTCTGGGCTGCACTTCTGCCTGATACAATCTTTCAAGGCTGTTGACAGTGAATATATTTAACATTACAGTAGTGGTAGTACAATGAAGGACTTCAACTTGAAGATTTCTCAGCTTCTTCAATATATGCCCTAAATTGACTATCTTTAACAAAGTTCTTGTTATTTAAATTCTTTCTTTGAGCAAAACATCATGATCACTTGCCTTCAGCTGGAAGAATTAAGTCCAGGATGGACATACAGCTAGGCTGGCTATGACAATAAAATTGCTTCTAAGCAACATACAAATTCTTAACACATTTAAGATGCTAAGAAACAGCACCTCAATTTACAGCTAACAGTAATCCAGTCTACAAAGAGAAAAACCCAAATCTCTACCTCTTTTGAAACTTCTGGACAGTGTTTTCATTGAGTGCTTCCAAATTCATGTATTTGAGAAATGCTGAATTGGTTTTCTCTTCCCAGTCTGTGTTATTTATAATTTGCAGCACTCTGCTATAGTTTCTCTCCATTTTAAAACATTTAAAACAGTTTATCCAGGTACAGACAAATATAATGTAATATTTTAAAATGTATGAGTCAAACTGCTTCCTAATCTAGGCAAGAGCTGGGGATTGTGTGCTTTGTGCAAAGCACTGAGAATAAACAGAGGAGGAAATACATTTAACTACAGCTGGCAAAAGATGCCTTCCAGTACTGGGTTGTACCAGGTAGGACTTTAATTATCTCACAACAGTCCAACCTACTATAAGGAATATAAAATATACCTCAAAGCTTTCAGAACTGTAATATCAATGTTAAGCATGACATTATTGCTGCAAATTTTAAAATAGCAAAAAGCCTACAATTGCAAATACATATTATATTAGAACATAAAATTGAATTAATTTAGTTTACAAGAATAAATGGTTTCTTTGGCCACTTCCTTTTTCTCACATTAACTTCATTTATTTCTTCCTCCATGGAACAGATGATTGGCTCTGCAGAAGTTTAAATAATGAAGGAGAAAATTTGTACCTCTAGGAAAGTCAGTTAGTAATGTTCACAGTACTAAACTTCCAGGAAAATGGTATTTTCCCATTTCCTAGTCACAACTGCAGAGTTCCTTGGGCAATATTATGAGATCTAAAGGAGAGCAAATAATTTTTGAACAAGCTATTTGAAAGAGTGAAAACATTAAAAAGAAAATCAGTACTTGCTTACAATCTCTTTATATATAAAAATACCCTATTTACAGTAATTAGGTCTTCTAATTCACTATTTGAATACCAAATTAGAGGCTGCACACCATTACAACACCTGGCATTCACATCTCAATGAAGAAAGCTCCTAAAAGCTTTCCACCAACAATTCTGGGATCATTCCAGATGCTTTGCAATACTACAGACACCTAGGTGCAGAGAAGGCAGGAAGAATAAGAGGATGGCAGAAAGAAGCATCTTGTCAGGCAACACAAAAAGTCAAACCATGAACAAAGTGAAGGAGGTTAAGGCATCTGCATTAAGGCATCTGCAACCACATGAAGCCAACAATTTTGTCTGAAATCTACTTCAGGTACATTTGCTTAGTAAACTATTTTTTCCGTTATTGGAAAAGCCAAGATCTCCATTGGCTCTAAAAGAATTGTGGTCTGTGAGGGTCTAACACACAAACAGACAGCACAATACCAATGAATAGAAGTGATTTTGAGACATGCTCAACTACTAAATGAAACCAGACACAGAACAAGAATCTAACATGGAGGGACAGATTCACAGATTATCATAGTCCAACCTGTTTGCATTGGCTTGTTTAGACACTTCCTTCAATCTTTTCACTTTTTTCCTAACTGCACCAACATCGGGTAAATGCTGATGACCTGCAGGTCCCTTAGGAACTCCTGGACGTGTTCCAGGTGGAATTCCTCTGTAGATAAATATGTACAGTAACTTTCATTACTTTCATCTAAAGCAGAATACATGTAGCTTCTAATGGAAGGTAGACATACCTTTCAACAACTCCTCGGTCTTGTAGTTTAGCTCTCAACTTGGCTTCCCTCTCTTCAGCTATTCTGAAGACATTTTCCTTTTGCTGTTGCATCTGGTCAAAAATAGCATGATAGTGTTCATAGCGTCCTCTGGAAGACACAGGAAAAGGACCAACACCACCTCCACCGACATAATATGGTGCCTGGAAACCAAAAGGGGTAGGGTGGAAATCACAAATACTGCTTTTAATAGGCTCTTCCAATTTTTACCTCTTCAGCAGAATAATAATACTAACATATTCTGCAACAATTCTAAATTGGTCCTAGTTTTATCCCTGGCATGCTCCTATTTTAACAAATTACAAGGTAGATAATTTTTTTTTTATTAGGAGTCCAGAATAAAACACCATTTTAGCTTCGTTTAAAAATAGTACAGTTATACATGAGTCACCTCTCACATATTCTGGAAGTCACTGAAAATGACTCCGTCGAAGTGTAAACAGAGATAGCTAATATTACATGGCCAAAATCAAAGTTTTACCAAAAAAAAGTGATACATTCCAACTGAAGTAGTAACAAGTGACTTATAGCCAAACACACATTTTTTTTCATGAAGCTGGAAACAGTTGAGCACAGTTTTAAGTTTGCTGAATGGCACTATGTGCAGATTTATCTGAGAACCCCCACTGCCACCCAGCCTATCACTTTATTTCCATCACTAGACTTGAGATGTTTCTCTACTAAAGGTCAGACCAGGAGAACAGCCACCACAAGGCACTGCTTTGTGCAAATTATACCTGTCATTCTCAAAGCATTAGAATTCCTGCAGAAATTTTAAGTGAAAATAATGAAAAAAATAATGTTTCAAGCAGCTGTGTACAGTAATAGCCAAGGATGGATGCAGAAAATGTGAAACTGGCAAAATAAGGTTAAGGTTGTCAGCACATGCATAAAAATGTTTCCTTTATGCCTGGGGGAAGCACTCAAATAGCCCATGGTAGTAAATCTATGGAATTTGTTTCAACAACAGTGTCAATCTACCTTCCAGCGTGGTCTGAAGTATTTAATATAAATTCAGACAGGTGAGTACAGATGTGACAGGTTTAAGACTGCCTGTTTAAAAGTTCTTGAAGAAACTATACTTGACAATGGAATTCACCTCACATTCTGAGTTTCAGATGTTCAGTGCTATAAATGGCTCCCCATAACCCAGATAAGAGTACTAAATCAAGGATTTATCTAGGCATTCAAACAAATATGCAGGTAGACTGTTGGTCTGTATAAAAATAACTATACAAGACTATGATTTCTACAAATAGAGGGAAAACTCTTAACTTTAGACACTATTCAAGATTTCACGTATCATTATCAGAGCTCAGTTTTCAAAATCTAAAGAAATACTAGAGAATGATCATCATTCTCCAGGCAAATGATATGAAGCAGGTGCTCATCAACAGTCTAGAGAACAGAGTCAGCACCTGCTAGAACCACAAACCCAAAGCCAAACACTTGCCACGTCTTCCTCTACTTTTCCTGAGAAATAGGTGCCAGCAATCAGACCAAAAATAAAAGAGGGCAGAATCATGCAGTGCAAGAATGACTGTTGTGCCTTTGTAAGAGGCTGTATGTCTTGTGTTATTGGAAAGCTTGAACAATGCTATTCAATGGCACTGTCAGGGAGTTGCTGGATATACTCCTTGCATGCTGGAGAAAGGAAAAAGATAATTAAGTCAAGAACATTATAATAGTATATGGAATCCTGAAATGATGGTAAACCAACAGTCTGCAGTATGACATGCACTTGACTATCCAATTTGAAGAAGACATCTCAATGATTTTTCCACCTACCATGATGTCTTACACCATTGACACTTGGTGAAAACAAACACACTCACTGGCCTCAGTTTCCCTAGATAACTGAGAATGCAGCTAACATTGCATCTGGAGCTACAACAGAACAGCTCATATGTTCACAGTAAAACTGAGTTAATCAGAAGCACTGTGGAACACACGCAGCTCTCATCCAAATGTGAGGATGCATGCATACCATGTTGTATGGGAGCTTGTATTGGTGCCTGCCAGCTTGATCGTGAAGGAGAGGAGGACAACATAGAAGCAAATTACATTTTTTCCTTTTTTTTTTCATTAAATCAGCACTTTGTAGTTTTTAAAGTCTGTTATGCTTAAGTTTGCATTTATATTTAAGCTCTACTTACATTATGTGTGGCACACATCCAAACATGATATCTATTTTGAAAGGAAATATTTAATAAGCAGCTACTGAAACCTGGTTGGTGTTTGTGTATTCCTCATTTTTGTACAGAGAATAGTAATAAAACCTCTATCCATTTTGACTTTATTGCTCAGTCAAAGCTGGCTTACAAAAATCCTAGTGAACATGTTTATGCCCAGTTTTTTTTTAAGACTCACTACCACCACAACAAATCCCTGTGTTTCAATCCGCTTTCTATTGTCAGATAGACTTACCATAGTACTACTTAAATTCCTGCACTGGCTCTGTCATCTGAAAGCAGCCAGACCCTTATAATCAACTAAGTTGATGAGACTACTTTCCAGGACAGTTCTATTTCCATGAAACTATGACATGCCCAAATAGGGAAAAGGAAACAGTCATGGGAATCAGATTAAATTATGTACAAAGTGAATAGATAAACAGTACACTGCAATAAAATGAATTAGATTTACTCAGGAATTTTTACCCCCCACCTGAACATCTTATTGATATATAGAAACACTTACATTGCTAAATAACAAGGAATGTTTAGAAACAAGTGTTTAATACTGGGAAAGAGGTCCATTACTACAATATGAAAACCTGGGAACAAAAAAAATTCAGGAACAAACTTGAATGTGAAAGAAGCTGCTCATGCATACACTCAGCACAGGAAAAGTTGCAAAAGCAGGTGTAGAAATAAGAAAGTGGTGCATGAAAACCATTACTAGCAGAGAGAGAAGAGATTCAGAAATTTAGAAACATTAAAAATGAAAATTGCATGTAATCTTCAAAAAGGCCAGGGAGGAGCTGTTACAGTCTATCTCAAATTATCCACAGATTAATAATGGACAGCCTCAAGAGTTGAGACTTGTCGAAAGAGCAAATCCTTCTGAAAAGAGAAGACCACTTCATACAATCAAAGGCGGGGGGAACACACTGCACCACATTTCTGCATCTGCTGCCAACCTTAACACCACTTCCACCTGAACCAAGCACATTCCTCCATCCTTGTTCCCTGGCTCTGTTTATTCGTTCCATCTGAAGGAGAAAACAATACAGGAAAACAAAATTCAAGGAACCACTAAGTAAAAATTGAACTTCACTCTTAACACATTTTAAACATATTTTACCCTTTCTTTTTCCAATCTTCTCATTTCATCTGCCTTCGGTAAACTGATCTGCAATGTGTAAGGATTAAACACGTTAAGGAACTAGGAAATCAAACCACTGCATGTTCGTACAAAACACACCACACCACAACGTATGTCATTAAAATTTCTATGGGGGAATAAAGAAAAATCTGAAGACTCTTGTCTACCTGCTCTCTCTGGCGTTTTTCTTTTTCAGGCAATTCTAACCTTTTCTTTTTTGAAGGTTCCTGAAAAATAAGCATATAATTTGGTATTTATTACTGAGTCATTACTCTGCCAAGTCTCTGTCAAGATGGGTTACCAATCCAATTGCTGGTGTCTATCATGAAGATTAAAATAAAGAAATCATTGCTGTATAATGTTTGGGAAAAAAGATGAGGAGGAAAGGTTTGAATGTTGTATGTTGTCATTCTTGCCATGGACTCAGCTTTTGCTCAGTTTGAAAACAGATGATTTCATGATAACTCAAATGTTTTCCTCCTTTTTTTTACTGGAGTAATTTTCATCAATGGGGTTGGAAATGCCTGCATGAAAGTTGAAACTTCAAATTAGCATGATGTCAGAATGAGAGAAAAATTCTATCAGAAAACATATTCTTAAAGTCACAACTGAGCGTGCACTAAATGGGGTTTAAAATACTTGATTATTCAGGAGGTTTGAAGTGAAAAGCACTGCTAGGATATAGGGGTATGTGTTCATCCTGTACTAAAACTTCTTCAAAACCTGAAGGCAATAATTTTTAAATCAGTTTTGTCTTATTTTTTCTTCTTTGGTAGCATCACGCTTCATTACAATCCTTTCTTTATAGAAACTCTTTGAGGGGGTCTAGATATTAAGATTCTCTTACTTGGAAGGTTATCCTGGGGCTCTTTTGCTTAATATTTCACTTGGTTCCAACTCTAACTAAGGTTCTTGTTACCTATGACAACACAGTCACCACTGAATACCTGCTAAAGAAGTAGCTATGGTTAACAAAATGTGCTGTTTATTCTAATCTTCTCAAAAAAGCCATCATTACTTTTGAAGCTTTTTTTTTTCTGACCATACTAGAACACACAGAGCTTCACAGCATTTTCTTTTGACAACATTCAATCCTGTCAAATGGATAATTTAAAATCAAGTATTGCAGATGCTGGAAACCTTTAGAGACTTGTAATAATAGAATGTTAATGTAGTATTACTAATTGGAGGAGACAATTGTTACACAGGCCTCTGAAAAGCCAGCTAAGAGCTGCAAGCTCAGACTGAGAAGAAAATTTCCATTTTAAGTTGTAGCCACTGTTTCTATCCTCCATCTTATGGGGTATCATCCCTAGGTACAACTCACAAAAACACTGTCCTAAAATAGCAGCATTACTGACTCCTTCCATGTAGGAAGAGGATATTTCCTCAGTCTCTCCCCTGCCACATCAAGTCTCAGGGTAAGCTGGGTAAGTGTTGGCTGGTGAAACCCGTGACAAAGACCCATAGATGGCTTTGCAACCAAGCCTTAAAACGCATAAACCTTGTGATTTCATAAGGACACACAAGAAGTCTGCACTCTCCCTTTCTTGCTTTTTCAAACTGTGTTTCAAGAGCCAACAAGGCTTGTGTGATCAACGAGCTTTTCTCTAAACCTCTGATAACTGTTGAACTTCACAGATAATTTGTATCTCCAGGATAATTTTCTATCCACCAACAACTTCCCCAGATGGATAGAGGTCCTACTGCTATGTTCCCTGGAGCGCCATGGGAGAAGGGAAAAAAAAAAAAACCCAACCAAAAATAAACCCCACAACAACCATGTTACTTATTCAGAAGAAAATCTCAACTAGTTCTCTTGCTGAAGCAGCAGCCTCTTGGTTCTAGTTGTCTGGCATGTGCATATAGCTCAAAACTAGCTGCAGCAAAAACAACTCCTGACTATGCAGTAATTAATGGAATAAAGAGAGAAAATAAAAGTTTTATGTAATCAGGAATACTAAGAAGACAAGAGGAAGAAAGATTAGAAGTACTCTATGACAGTATACAGAAAACGTTCTCATTAGCTCATGAAATTACATCTGGGAAACTTCTCTTTCAATTACACAGTATCTCTGCCTAATAACACTTCGTAAAATGGTTAGAAAAAGTTTGCCTGTTTTTTAAAAAATTTGAAATTATTTTGGAACAAAGAGAAAAGATGCAAAGGTTCCAGTGTCAATGATCTTGGTATACCTGACAGGCTTCCAATATTCCTATGAGTGGTTAACACCAACAAAGCAAATGAAAATACACAAATGTAATTCAGCCTTGGAATTAAAACCCAAGCCTAAAGTAGCCGTTTACAAAAATTATATTAAAACCAACTAAACAAACAATCAATAATGAAGCAAGCCAAGCATTTAAACTACTAGTTCTACTTTCTCTGCAGGTGCATGAGGCATGTCCACATATCAAGACATTTTGAAAAGGAAGGCACAGTATTTAAATAAGGCATGAACAAAACAGCTCAATTTAACTAACTTAGCTTCTTACCTGTCTAATTTTAGTCAATGGCTTCTTCTCATTAGGCTTTTTAGGTGCACCACAAGACTTCCTGATAGTTAAAGGCACTCCATATTTTGCAGCAGGTTTGGTAATTTTCTGAGCTGGTGCAACTGAAGTCAGTGCTGGTTCTTGAACTGGTCTTTGAGCTGAAAAGAAGAAAAACCCCACAATAAAAAAAACAACTGGTTTCTGGTTTTGAGCTACCCAGGCTGGCCAGCAAGTGGTATTTCCCTTTCCCAAAGTCTTAGAAAGCAAAACTAGAGAAAAATGGGTGAACTGTGTGTCAGGGACCAAAGTTGTGTCTGAGGCCCTGCCATATTTGGTTTGTTCTTATGCACATCCACAAGACAATGGGGAAAACTTTGTTGTGTAACTGGTGGGAACTTGACCCTTGAAAGAGAAACATTGGGTTGGTCCATTAGTGGGAACTTAACCTGTGAGAGAGGAGCAATGCACAATAGAGCTGTTGTTAGCATGGAG
Source organism: Camarhynchus parvulus (assembly GCF_901933205.1). Lineage (NCBI taxonomy): Eukaryota > Metazoa > Chordata > Aves > Passeriformes > Thraupidae > Camarhynchus > Camarhynchus parvulus. The sequence goes on along the minus strand of NC_044574.1, from coordinate 37,754,389 downwards.
GTGGGATCATAAGCCACTGCAGCCTCATCTCACATGCTGTAGCTGGAAAAATTCCACTCCTGAGGAGAAGCCTTGAGGTGTGGGTCTGGGGTTGAGGGGTGACAAGGACTGGATGCACACCTGAAGGTGCACTGCCTGCCCCCCGGCATGAGCACCATGCCCTACACGTCCTTTGCCTGCCCAGCAGCTTTGCAGGAACCAGGGGTCGGTATCTATTATTTGCTACTGCTAGCAATAAAAGAAAACTTGCTCTGGAGTCACAGCTGGGATTCAGGCTTGGTGTGCATGGGCATCCTCCTGAACCCCCAACAAACCACTAACATTTCATTCACATTAGCTGATACATTAGCTTGCCTAAGTTTGATGTTTGATAAGAAACAGAAGAAAACAATTCCTGTGCTTTTACATTTTAATCCTTCAAGCTGGATAACTGACACTTCATTCAGCTGCCTTGCTCAACTGCACAGAGCTCATGTACACAGGGAAGAGGTCTCCTAATGGAATGGAGAGACAGGCCCTTCTCCACTAACAACAATGAACTGAAACCTGGAATGCTAATGTCACCAGAAGATGAGTTCTAGAAGAGCTCCAATGGCCTTCAAGGATACTGCTTTCCCCATAGAGTTCCTGAACATACACCAATATTGTGGGTTTGATCCTGGGTTAGCAGGGTTCTCTTACCATAGAATAGGAGCAACACTATCAAAAGACACCAAAGCCCTTGCTAGAGCATCAGATAATTACAAGGAAATAAAATAATTGGGAAGGAAATCTAGGGGGAAAAAAAGGCAAACTAATGCAGTAAAGTGAAGTAACACCATCTTGACAGAATTAATCTTTGTTACCACTAGCAGAAATTTTACTGAATTAGACTGAAGCCAGGGCTTTATCCTGGAATCTCTAATGAAGCATCCCACTTTTTTTTTTTTTTTTTAAGAAATCATACTTCTCATTAGCCATTTTTCATTACTAAGGGATAAAAATAAGTCATACAATCATAGCATATGAATTAGTTCCATTATTTGCAGTCTACACTGTCTCTTTAAATTTTGGAAGTGTAGAATACTGCAAGAGGAAAAAGTACACTTAATATATTATAGGCCCATAGCCTCTATTTGCATCATTTGTACCCAACACACATCCAGCTCCCCAGGGGAGGGGAGGAAATTGCTTCTTCTTTTTTTTCCTGAAAATCCTACAGTCAGGTATGAGAGCACACAAAAAAAAAAAACCAAAACGAGTAAAAAACAAAGTTACATACATGATCTTGACAGAGCTGAAGGGAAAAGTAGTGTAGACATCAACTTACCCGGTGAAGCATGTGGTCCAAACTTGTGGAAAGTTTTGTGACTGAATTCTTCTGCAATAAGCTAAACAAGTGGAAGAATTACTCAATAGTACCTTTGACAAAGCTAGGAATAACTCATTTTCAGACAAATGTGCCATTGGCAGTAAGCATCTAACTAAGAGCATTTACTGTAAATTACACAAAAATAAATACTCAACTATGCATTGAATCTAGTATTACTAGAATCTAGTATTACCAATATGGAGCTGGAGTATTTTCAAACATTTTTGACATAATTACTCAAGTAATTTTAAAAAGCAATTTAGTCTGACTTCTGTGTGGCACATGTTATCTCATTTATGAACGAGCTAAGAATCTAGGAAAAAAGTTAATGTGAGCATCAACACAATTTTTATGCATAATTAATTTTAGATTTCTGAGTAGCTGCCAAAGTTCACCTCAATTTCTCATACAGCTAGTGTCAAAAAATAGTTCTTTAAAAATGCTTGCAGTTTTAAAGAGTTGCTATCCTTATCAAGATGGGAAGATGACCACATATGTGGGTATCTGGAAAGACACATATGGTGTGCTGTAAGGCATATAAAATTAGCATAATGAAATACGGAAAGCAGTCCTACTGAGGTGAAAAATTTGAGACTAGACTAAGAATATTCAAATATTAATAGTCCATCATCTTAAATACTGTAGGTAGTTCTGAACAAAACATCTCAAAACCTATATAGTAGAAGTGAAAAGTATTCAAGGAAGAGCAGCAAGGATAAATGAAAAGTGTCAGTTCAGGAATAGTCTTTACAGAATCTTGAACTACTGAGATTCCTTTGATTTGTACCAGTCAGTTACAACAGATGTTGAGGAGTTAAACCTGAAAAAAAAACCCCAAAACAAGAACCAAAGGGCAGAACTTAGGGCTCTGTACATAATGGCAAAACAAATTTTTAATCTGGAGAGTCTGGCATCAAAGATTCTGTGAACCAGAAGGCACACAGTTTCCTACAGTTTCTTAGTAATGGTATTTCAATTATCTTGAAGCTTTTATTTGAGTGGTAAGCTGTAGCAACTGAATTATGATCTTTGCACGATAACACCTTTACTGACAGAAAAGAAACCTGACTCTTCAGTATCTTTTAAAGAGCCCCCTCTCCTTTTTAAAAATTGATGCTAATTTAGATCTGCTCTTTAATGCAACTTGGTAACTATGAAGCTAAAGAAAGAATTTACATAAAACTGGAAGATTGATTTCCTGATATTTAAAAATGGGATTTCAGCAGCAGTTGCAACATCCTGAAGATGAAATAATGAAATGAAATAATTTTTAAGCTGAGACTAAGGAAAACAGAGGACAACAGTACTAGCTATGGATGATACTGCAAGAAAATAAGCATTACAGCTGTATCACAGAATGACCACCTCCTGCTGAATATGAATGTACCAGACTGATATATTTCGTAAAAGGCGCTTTCTGTGTGGGGTTTTTTTTGGTTGTTTCAAATATTAGATAACACCTCTAAGTCACACACAGCGGTAGTACAGTGTGAAAAATTGCACCTAAGTATTCATACTCCATCTAGAACAAATTGGTATCACCATCTGGAGATACAGACAGCCTATTACTAATTATACTTTGACTGACTAACTCCAAATAAAAAGTTAATATCCATTCCAGTTCCTGGAAACAAGACCAGACCAAACTATTACTGTTTCAATGTTAGAACAAACTTATCTGTAACGATTTCTGAATTTTACCTTTCTTTGGGACTTCAATCTGAAGTAAGTTGAAAGTCTATTTCAACATAGAAATTCAGAAATTTCAATTATATAAGGCCTTTTCCAGACATTTCTTCAGTCGTGAGTTAGAATCTATTAGAATTATTTATACTGCACTTCCTCCATTTCCTTTCTCTTCTATATTTATTTACCTCATATCAGTACTATTATTCACTTGTTAATCTTGATCTCTTTTGACTAGATTCATATTAAAATGAAATTATTAGATATAAAATTATATGAATAGATTTTAAATAGAATAGGAAGCAACTTCTTTGAGGGTATATACACATGATACATTTAAACCTCAAGAAATTAAAAGATTATTTTACTTGGCATTATTTTCCACAACAGGCTCTCAGGTCATTCTAAATTACAAACAAAAAATGGATTGAAGAGATACTATACAGCAACAAGGCTGAAATAATTGACAGCAGCATTTTATGAAAAGATACATATCTAAACAAATCATCTCAGTGGTGATTCCTCACGATATAGAAAAACACACAAAACAATTCACTTCAGAAAATGCCACTTTAGATTTACTTACGGAAACTACCAAACACTTAATAATTTGAGACTTTTTTTTACAGTTCATGGTAAAACTAGTTTTTCCACAATTGACCCTGTCTATAAGAGCTCTAGGGAAAACTATTACTCTAGTTTTCCATGTAACATTAGAATAAAGAAAAAGCCAAGTCCTATGATGTTTTTAGGAAAGTTAGAATTAAAACTAACTCCATACCTCTGGTGTGAGAAATTTTTCAACCCGTTTGGCTATAAAGTTTTTCTCCAATATGGAGTTTACTGATGGTCTATTCCTGGGATTCCTTTTAAATAGCTGTGACAGCAGATTACGTAGGTCGTAGGAATAATGCATAGAAACAGGAGGAAAAGGCCCAGAGATTATCTTCAGGACCAAGTTCTTCATGTTACCGGCTTCAAACTGTATCACACAAAGAACAGAACAGTTACTCTTATCACCTGTCCATGTCCAAGGCTGCACATACAGATGATGAGGAAACGAAGCTAACAGTGCACCTCCCTTTGCCTCAACATACACATTTTCAAGGTCAACACCAGCAGTTCAAAATAATCTGTTGCCAAGTATCCAAATTAAAATTCTTATTAAAAACACATCACAATACAGGTATTTCATACTATGGAGACACAATATGCTAACAAGTAATTACTTGCCTCCAGGTCTAGATTGACAATGATATATAACTGAGGAAAAAATAATTATCTGCTTGATCTCCTCTTCCAAAGGCTTTGAACCACAACATGCCTTCTGCCTTTTTTAGCAACCCCCCATTACAAATGGCAGTATGTGAAGTATTCACACTCGTTCAGGGTGAAATATGCTCAGACTTCAAGGGAATGCTCAGACTTCAGTTTAAGCTCAGGTAACAGAGAGCACCATTTCAATTCCCTTGTACAATAAAAAGAAAACAGTATGTATTACCCAGCTTACAGAAAACAAATTGTTGACATCAACTCTCAGAAATTAAACACTGTCAGCAGTGCTGCCACATAAAAGACCAAGCAAGAAGAAATTACAAAAGCTTGAAATAAAATTAAATCCTTATCCCTTGAAAATAGTTCCTTCCATTTTCATGTTGTTATAATCTTTTTCTTTTAATAAAAATAGCTACTAAGAAGCTCCAAACAAAACAAAATCCAGAAAAAAAAATCTGTGGACAGGACAGAAAAAACCCCAAACATTTTCTTCCCTTCCTAACTGAAAAATGGATGATGAAGACATAGTCTTCAAACTATAACACACATAGATAGAAGAAGAAAAAACTGGAAAAAGGCAACCCTTCCACCTTGGGAGTTTTTTCTAAGCACTATTTCTGTTCTAAACAGAAATACATTAATCCATCTGCAAAAAAGCAGAATCCAAATTCAGATTTTCAATGAAGGTTTCAATGGATTAAAACTTTTTTGGAATAAAACCTAACCCAACCAAAAACCCCAAACAACAATAACAACAAAACCAACAAAACCCCAAACCAACCAACCAAAAACCCCTACAAATGCCCCCACTATTCCTAGTATCCTTTATTATAACACCTAACAATTTTTTCAGCTAATACAATCCATTGAAAACAAAAGTGCCAAGACAGCTGAGAGACTGGCATGGAGCAAAACACCAATGAAAAGTGTTGGTTGGCACAGGAAGTTGTGATCAAAACACTGAAGGTAATTCTCAAAGAGCTGCCATGAAAGCATTTCATCAACTAAAATATATCTGCATGACATCAGAAATAAATTCTGTCTGAAACCACTATTCTTCTATAGACACACAAAGTTTCTACTCACCGCATGTTTCAGTGTACACATTTCATAGAGAACACAACCAAGGGCCCAGATATCACTAAATCAAAGAGAACACATTATTTTAACACTTAGTTCTAGGTTAACATTGCCAGTTAACTTGTATCTGTGAGATCTGTCTCTGAAGAGCAAAAGGGTGGATTTTTGAGTATGCACAAGCCCCCCCACATGGACTTCTTTGACCTTGCAAAACCCCAGGGAAACAAAAATCCCTAAACTAATTCAACAACCAAAATAAGGCCACCCTGAAAATCAGATGATGCTATTTTGGCTTCTGATTTAGAACCATCTCAGCCACAGAAATCAGACAAAATATGGACAAAGGCTTTTTTCATTTAAATATATACATTTGCCTGAGGTCTTTGAATTAAACAAACAAAAACAAAAAACACCTCATCACCTAACTCAGCAAATACAATTCTCAAAGTCAATTTATTCTGTTCAGCAGTGACTAAACTTACCCTCATTCATTACAGGATTTGGACACCATTGGATAATAAACCCCATGTAGAAGAAATTAAAGGGAAGGAATTGTAATAATTTTTATCTCTTAAGAAAACCATTGAAACGAGTACAAGGCACTCACAGCAATGAACGCAACCACTTGGCTCTGTGGAAGGGTAACTTACTAACATTTAATTATTACCATTTAATTACATTGGGGACACTGTTACCAGGTACAGTCCGCTGCCAGGGCAGCAAAGGTGTAAGCAAGGTATCTGGAGCAAGCTGAGCCACCCATCTATGCACATCATGTGTGCAAATAATCAAATTGCTGTGTTTCATCCTTAACAGAGTTTCACTTTGGTAGTGCATAAACAAAGGCAGTACAACCACTGTGCAAACAGGCAAAAGCAGAGCCATAATTAAGAACACAACCAGATTTAGAGCTTGGAGCATTAAGCTAAGTCATCTCTCCATGACATTGCTTTCTACTTCAGACCTACCTATAGAGGTACAACCTCTACAGTGAAGCTCAGTACCTACTTGGGTAAGAGACAAACTAACAGACGCTCACCATCATTTGATTGGAACAGCTTTAAATTCCTAAAAGAGCTTATTTTCTTTTTACTAAAGAGGTTTAATAAAATCCTTATTAGTACCTTTTATTGTTGTAAGGCTTGTTCTGGCATATTTCAGGTGACAAATAGTACGGTGTTCCTATGCAAGTGCGTGCCAGCTCTGCAGTACTAAGAGAAAAATAAGGATGGATGTTAACTGGTTAAATCACATGAAGTGCACAATTGTGTTTTCCTTGATCAAAGCAATTTAAATTAATTGAAAGGAAAAACAGTATCAAAAAGGAGTTACCTGTTCAGAACTCTGGCAATTCCAAAATCTCCCAGCTGTATTGTTCCATCTTTGGTTAAAAATATATTCTTGACATAGAAATGTTAAGAAGTCTGTTAATTAAAATATTCATACAATTGCACACTTTTTGTTCTCTACATGTTTTGAGAAGAAAATTTTTTACCATTTAATCTCTCTGAAGTCATTGTTACTGACTACTATGGAACAGCAGACTTCTACAACTCCTACTTCATTAATATGAGAAAACACTTCTTTCACATTGTCAAACATGATCTTTTCTGTCCCCACACATAAATACATGAATAACACCTGTAGCTTCATCTAATAGCCTCATCTGTTTGTATAAATATGTAAATCTCCTGCAGACTGAAGAAGTGTTTCCATTATTAGAAATGTTTCCATAAACAAACTAGGAAGATATGAATGCAATCATTTTGAAAGACAATTCAGTCGAAAAATAGCCACCTACATACCTGTGACTTTATGTCCCGATGCAAGATTTTTCTATCATGTATGTGTTTTAGTGCTAAACAGATTTGTACAAACCAATCCAGAATCTATTAATAAAAGAAAATGCAACATCAGCCTCATCATTTATCCGAAAACTTCCCCCTTACAAGATATTATCAAATCAGACTTTAATTATAACTGGATTTTACCCTCCTCCCCCTCTTACCCACTACATTTATACCAAAGAATAATTAAAAACTTAATAGTACTGTCCTATAATGCAAACCTTTTAATGAAAAATGCTTATTACCCAAATTTGATATTAAGCTTGAGACTACTATTTTCATTGTCTATTATAAACATAGCAGAGGTATGCAACATGGATTTGATTGGCTAAAATGCCTAAGATGTGGAACTTGCAAATTTTAAGATTGCACTTTTGCTGTAGCCAATAGAAGTCTTTGGCACTCAATTAATCGACCAAGAGTCCAAGAGCCTACTGATGCTCTCAGAAACTTACGCTACATAATTTTGTGTGTCTTACCTTAAAAAGAAAAATATTACAAAGTAGACTTTGATGAGAAAAACAACAAATGTCTAACTTAAAGATTATGAACAAGCCAACAATACCCTTTTTTGGGTAAATTTGCAAAACACACAATTTAAGAAGTGACTAATGACAAGAACTTTGCCATGTGTATAGTAGTTTTACATTCACTACTTAGAAGTACATACATGACAAAATTATAGTATAATGCAAGACATAATTTTCACTTTTCCATTTGAAGTCCTTCTTGTAAAAAGTGAGGTCAAATTGGAAAATTAAAATATTACAAATTATATCTCAAATGTTTCGTATACTACTAAGACTTTCCAATCCCAGGAAAATTGAGATCCTACTGGACACAGACACAAACAGATAGAAACAATTTATAAATAAACATATCAGTCCGAACGAAAACCCCACCCTGAATCCTACATAACTTATTTTTACTTAATTTAATCAAAACTGTACTTAAAATCCTCTCATTTATTCCAAACTATGTCACTTCTTTCACTAAAAATTACTTTATAACCAGTTTTGTGGCAAAAGAAAATGTATTGGAAGCATATCAGCAGAATATTAAATTTTTATTACTGGCAAAATGAACATTTGAATGATGCCAAATCCATATTTCCATATTTCATATTATTATACTAACAAAGTATATAATTTTATACTTACGACACATGAAAATCAGTATTACAATACAAAAATCCTATGCCACTACCTCTTTAAAAACTTTAAAAATTATATCAGAGGTTTAAGGATATTCATGTTGTCTTTCAGTATTTTTCATGTCTCAGATTTGGTTTACTTCACAAGAGATCCAACTTTTAAAAACATCTTACACAGAGACAAAATCTCAAGTAACATACCCAGGACTTCCAACCATATTTTCTTTCTGTGTGTTTTTTTTTTTTTTTTGGGTTTCTTTTTTTTTTGGTGCAGTTGGGTTTTTTGTTTGTGTTTTGGTTTGGTTTTGCTTTTTAATGATGCTACATTGACCAAGAGCAACCAGAATGACTGTTTGAGAATCTCCTTTTAGATTAAGCAACCACACCTCTAACCTGAACCAAAACAATTTCAAATTCACGAAGAAGTATCCTGCAACAAACACTATCACAGCAGTTTGCTGTTACCTGATCTTCAGAGAACAGGATTCCTTTCTGGGCATTTATCTTTTTAAATAGGTCTCCTCCTTCACAGTAATCCATCACTATGTACAGACAGCCATTTTCTGTAAAGTAAAAGACAAAGTATTTCAAAAAGACAAAAGCAAAACCCTTCCTTACTTAATTTTCTAAATATCTTCACCACAGTCACAGAAAAAGCAACAAAAATTTACTTTTTCACATGCAGCTTTGGATATAATTTATTAGTCTATTTTTTCAAACTTCAAGCAAAAACATGTTTATTATTTTGAGTTTCAAAACCTGATTTTTCCATTTTGGTAACATTGGACTATTTTGATAGGGAGGGAGAAGAATTACATGTACTGAACCAATGTTCCAACATAGTGTTCAAAACCACTATGAAATTAAAGGCATCATTTTATCAACACAATATAAAACCAATCCTTAAACTTTTTTCAAACATCCTATAGATCCCCCTACCCTAAAAGGATCTTATGCTGTCTCTATTTGCCTTCTTCTTTCTTGGAATTTTACCTGGACTTGCCAGAACGTGACAGCCATCAGCTTTCATACTAGACATGCAGTTTATTTCAGTCTGAAGAACAGTTAGAGAACTTCCAGCAAACAATGAGAGATGGAAACAATTATTTTCTCTTTTTTGAATGAAATCTCAGGAGACTTCGAAAACCCCATGCAAGTTTTCAGTAGGAGGTATGAACAAACATAATACATTTCATTCAAAGTTATGGTTTTCCCAGTTACTGATGAAAAAACAGATAAGGCAGAAGCAAATTGCAAGTTGCCAAAAGCGTAAGAACTACACTACTCACATACTAGGCATGATTTTGAGAAGAGATGAATAACTGCAGAAAATCACTCACATGCTGGTCAAAGGAAAAAGAACTCCTATTTTATGAAAAAGTTAGTCACAACACTTAAAAACCTTTGAATTAAAACAAATTGAATCATCTAAGTCACTTAAATTTCACTCCCATAGAACACTTCTGAAATCTGCCTTTCAAAACATCAAACCCTTAAAGTTTCTCTGTTTGGGTATTTTATTATTATCTTTAATTAGTGTAATTTTAAAAGATGATTCTAAGAGTCTAGATTTCTTGCACAGCTATTGCTGAAATAATTTTCTTCTATGAACTTTATATTCAATGTATTCAAAGCCAATGTGTTCTGGCAATAAAGATGCAACACAAAGTCTTGTGAATTATAGATTACAGGATCTACCTTGTAAGAAAAAAGCAGTTTTAAAGAACAGCCCTCTACCACAAGGAAGAGAGCAGTGTGTATCTATAAACCAGAAGCGTGGCTGTGTAATATGATTATGTCACAAAAATCTAATTTAATGAAAAGACAAAGTGAAAGCCCCAGGCAAACTACATAAGAAAGTCAGGAGAAAGGTAGGAAAGAAGAGACCAAAATCTCTAAACAGCAGTTCAAATAATATTTAGGAACTTTTATAATAGGCTTTTGGAATCTTTTTTATGTTCTGCCCATTTCCCAAGACATTCACTGTGAAGACAACGTAGAATTATATTTCTCCTTCCTTCGCTGCCTGATGAAGTAAACAGTCCCATCTATTTTCCCAGCTCTGAAAGCAACTATATGGTTGCAGTTACTGAAGACTGCACTCTATGACAACAGACTTGGACATAAAACTGCTCTTGCTAGGTTATCAATATCCAAATTTAGACTGTAATTTAACCTACACAAATTTAACCTACACAAGCATTCCAGTTGCTAGGGTATATTCAAGGAGACTTATGCTCTGGAGAAACAAGAGAATATCTTTCATTTAAGCATCAACAAAACCAGTGCATGTAAGGTATAGTGATAAATATTTATTTGTTGCCCTTTTTCCTAAACTACAAATTCAGGAAAATTATTTTTAAACGTGGATGGGAATTCTGAAAAAAATATGAAAAATAACAGAAGTAAGTAATAAAGGTATGAAAAATACTGATTAAAGAGAGAAAATTCCCTGACTTTTAGACTACGTGCAGTAAGAAGTGCACAGAGTCACTCACGTTACTTCAGGTTTTACAGTATTAGTTCATCTTACCTTCAAATGACTCCCTATACAGGACAATATTTGGGTGTTTCATGTTAGCCAAAACAGCAACTTCTCTCCTTGATTCTTCTCTCTCCTTATTTGACATCTTCAGAAGGAAAATAATGATTTGTGAGAACAGTACAAAAAGAATGGCTCAGGAATTTATTAATAACAATGACTTACCTTAGAGATGTTTATTTCTTTAATGACATACTGTTGGCCATTTTCTTTAGCTTTGACAAGTATTGCTTTCCCAAAGGATCCTTCTCCAATCTTCCGCACTTTGATATATTTATCCATAGTTCTCGTCTTAAGGCATCCTTACTTGAGTACTGGAAAAACAAACCAACAAACACAAAAAAACCATGAGCATATTTAATTAGGTGTACTTAGTGATTTAACCTGATCAGGGCATGATATTTTTTCTAACACAAAATGTTGATCCATTTGTCTCTTCAGCTGATCTTCTGTAAATCATCTATTCTTAGTCTCAATTCTATTTTGGTACAGTTGGCTCATTTTGGGCCAACATGGGCTGCACAACTAAAACTTGTTTCATCTTTCATTTTGACTAAAAAGAATCTGTTTTGTCTTTAAATAAACCAGTGCAATCAGTGCCAAGGCTTCTGATTCATCTGGCACACAAACATAAGAGCTATGGCACCTGGTTAAAAATGTTTCATTCAACTTTACTTGGAAGAAACACAATGGAAGTGAGGGGAATTCCAACGCATTATTTCTTAAGAAGCACTAAATGCAGCTTTTTTATCCCTATGATGAAGCCAAAAATGGCCTGAATTCAACAAATCTCCATCATGTCTCAAATCATTATTCAGTACAGAGAGGTGTGGCCTTAAGCCTGACTGAAAGCCTCTTTTAACATTGCATATAAAACAAATAATCACAAAATGACACAGATCCCTATTTTTCATGTACTATCTGACCATTTAGACTATCTTTTCAGATTAAAAGGAGTACTCAAGTGAATTTTTATAGTGTTTAAGATTCAATTTAAAAAATACTTTGGTAAAAACGGGACACTAGGGAGCAGCAAGCAGAAGCTATGGCAATATAGAGATGTGTCAGAACAGCACAGTGAAAGGGCAAAACAAAAACTAAAGTGACAATTATCCAAGCAAATTCACAGTAGACTAAAAGATTATATTTTTTAAAGCAAAAAGAACTTCCATGCTCTGAGGAAGTTTCTATAAGCTGAAAAAGACAAAAGTGTCTTAAGATTTTCCTCACTTAAGCCTCACTTGCAAGAACTAACAGAATTTCTGCTTTGTTGTACCCAGCTTCCTTCCAACAGGAGATCCTAGTAACTTAGAGCCAAACCTCACACACATCACAGCTCTCACAATCAGGATCTCTCCTTAATTTGAGATTTTAATTTTTTTTAACAGAATTACCATGTACTAGACACAGATGCTGCTTAACAGGACCTATACCATGAAAGGAGACCAAAATGAATAAGCCTGATTAGCATAGCAAGACAAAACAAGAGAGATCTAAAGTAATCTGTTCTGCAAAAGTGGAGATGCAAAGCCTACTAAGACTAAGCATAACTACCAGGAAAGTAAAAAGTTAAAATTACAGGCCTGCAGTGTTTTGGTAAGGTTCATTTTTTATTTTCTTACAGTACATAAAAGTAGTTTAACATAAAGTTGCATTTCTAAACATAAGAAGGTCTTGGTACTAACTTCAATATTCTCTTTCAGGCAACAGTAAAAGCACAGCAGGCAGGAGACAATTTGAACTCTGCATGACTCTACTGAATTTCTCTTCCTACCCTACTTCACGAAACAAGCAGAGTTGCTCTACAGTTCAAACAGCTGCGTTAGGCGTAGCTTAGGTCTGCCTCTGCATGCTGCTCCGTGCCAATACGAATGGGCAGTACCCAGCCTTTGAGTGAGAAGTTACAGTTCAGTCAAAGCGGGTATATCATTTTCCATGAGTTAGATCGCTTATTTTTACATTTGGCAAGGGAAAAACAGGCGTCCAGAGGAAGGACATCAGCGCTAATAGGGCGCTGTCTTTTCAAGCCCAGGGCAGCAAGTCAGTTCATCGGACACGCAGGAGAGCGGCGCAAGTCACACCCCGAGGCAGCCCGCCCGACCGGAGAGCACGGCCTGGCCCGGGCCGCGCGTACAGACAGGAGCAGGGCAGGGGCCGGGCTGGGCCGCGCTCCGCAGTGGGCCCCGCCAGGCCACCGCCCCCGCACAGCCCGAGCAAGCCCAACACCAGGGCGAGGGCGCGCCGGGAACAGCCAGCCCCAGGGTGTCTGGAAGAGGCCACTCGCTACCTTCCCAGCTCCCAGCAGGGCGGTCCGGCCCGTCCCCGGCCCGTCCCCGGCCCGTCCCCGCCCCGCCTCAGCTTTCCCCGCGCCCGCCGGCCCCACCCCGCCATACCTGCCCGCCGCGGCCACGACGGCCCAACCTGGCCTCGCGCCTAGCAAGGCCCCGCCCCCATCCGCCCCTATTGGCGGCCCCGCCCCGAAGCTCGGCTCCCATTGGGCAAGCCCGCACAGGGGCGGGGCCGCGGCCCTGCCCGCGTTAGCGGCACTTCACCCTGGTAACGCGCGGCCACGGTCACGTGACGGGCGGGGCGCGCGCGGGCGTCAGCGTTTTTGGGGAAACCCCCAAAACAGCTACGAGTGTTTCACCAACGAGCCCGACCCACAACGCCGTACAGCCCGGCTCCGGCGGTACGTGTCTGCCCCAGGACAGCCCCGGGGCGGGGCTCCGGGGGGAAGCGTGCCGCGGCGGGGCTGAGCGCAGCGCTTACCGGGGAGGGTCGGGCTGCACCTGTGGCTCCTCCGTTCCCGACTCCAAAGCGCGCCTGAGCGGCACCTGTGGGCAAAGAGCCTCGCGATTCACAACGGCCCTCCTCAGTCCGAGTGCCATAGGGCACGGCGCCCTGCTGGCTTGTTAGCCTTGCACATAAGCGAACCAGCGGGCATTTTCCTTAGGGAAAGACAAAAAAATCCACCCCTTGGCTTGACGCGTTTTGGTGGAACTTGCATTCGCTGTGTGTTAAGTGGACCCCAGACTGGCCTCAGCACCTCGGCTGGCAGTACCCAGGAGCTCCGTGCTCAGCCCGACACCTGCATTTTCTCCGCAGGTAAAACCCTTGGGCTCTCGGGGCCTCCGCAACGCCTGGAATTTAGAGGCGCCGCAGTTTAGCCCGAAGCCGAACGATGCCCCGATGTACCCGGCTTTTCTCTGCCTCCTTTACCTGGGAAACCGCCTCCACCCCGTTCTGAAGCGCGGCACTGTCCTGCCTCCCCCTGGGCCCTCAACCCGCCCTCGAAGCGAGGGTGCCCGGCACGGGCCCCTCCCGGGCCTCGGGGAAGCCGCGCCCCTCCGCGGCAGGGCGGGAGCGGGGGACGGACCCGCGCCGGGCGGGCCGCGGGAAGCGGAATCAGCAGTGACGGCGATGCTGACCCCGGGGGCCCGACGGGCGCCGATTCTGCGCGCTGGCAATCCCCGCCCTCCCCGGGCCGAGGGGGCGGTGCCGGGCGGCGGAGCGGCCGCGGGTCCGGGGGCTGCGCCCGTGTCCCGCTGGCGCTCGCAGGGAGGATGAGCCAGCGCCTCCCCGGGGATCAGCGGGCGGCGCCGCCCGCGCAGGTACGGGCAGCGGCGGGGCGGGGCGGGGCAGGCTCGGGCTCCCCCGCGGCCCGGGGACACGGCGGGGGAGCGAGCGGGGCCGAGGCGGCGGGAGGAGGGGAGCGGAGTGGGCAGCCCCCGCCCGCCCGCCCAGCGGCTGCTGCGCCCCCCCCAGCGAGGCGGCTCCGGCCGGCCGGGGCCGGGAAGGGACGGACGTGGTGGCTCCTCCGGTATCCCTCACCTCGTGCGTGTGCCTCTCCCGAAAGGCCGGGATGAGGGAGAATGGCCCGTGTGTTTACACAATGTAAACACAGCCTGTTTGCACCGTGTCACCCCATCCCGGTGTGCTTCCGGGCAGCGTAGGGAAAGCGGGGGGCTCTGCGGCTGGCAGTGTCCAGGGTCTCCTCCCAGGATTATTCTGCATGAGTTGCTCGCTTTATGTTGGCTCACGGGTTTGGCTCGTAGGGCTGCTCTTAGACAAGGGAGAGAAGTAATGGGCTCATAATTATATGGGTGCGCAGGTCAGTGAGGTTAAAACAGAATATTGAGTGCATTCTTTCATATTATCTTCCCTACTTGACCAAAATTCCTCCCTGACCTAGCCAGTACCGTGGAAATGGCTGTAAAACAAGTGTGTATCAATTCTCACTTGAAATGAATGGCTATGAATGTGACAGTGGAAAATCGTGTGCTGATAGTGAACTATGTTCAGTGTAGTGTAGTAAATTTGCTGTGTCACACTTTAAAGTACTAAACTAGGTAAAATAGGGCCTTACAACCAAATTTAAAATGTTTCTGGGTCTAACTTATGTTAGACTAGATGCTTAAATATTTTTGGCAACATACTGGTAAATGGTAGTCATTTGGGTGTGAGGACTTGCACCTCACTCTTGAGGTTGTGGGACCTCTAAAGCTTCTGGTGCAGTTTGTGGAAGAAATTGTCAGGTGAATGTGTGCTTTTTGCTTTTAGATGCTTTTCTTTTTGGTGGACCTGTGAAGGGGTTTATTTTCAGTATCCCTTAGCAACAGAGATACTTCTTTGCAGATACAGCTATTTGAATGAAGGATGTGTTGGTATGACAGATTTGAAAGCAGATAGTCATCAAAACTGTTTCTCTATTTAAGGAAATGTCAATATGCTGTAATGTAAAATTTTAAAAAATATTTTTGCATTGTAGGAAACATACCTTTGTGAAGAATAATAAAAGAGAACTCACCAGCTGTCACTATCACTTTTGCTAAAATAAGTCTTTCACTAACTACTGTAAAATTGATGTCTTGTCTCTTTGGCTGGCAAGCGGATGTAAACTTGCTGCAAAGTTGTCAGAGTGGGAAGGACTCTGCTCTGGAAAAACTACGGATAGCTTGAAACTTATGGCTTGAAATACAGTGACTCTGCATCTCTCTGCAACACATGTGAAAACAGAATTTACATGGTGTTCAGAAAAATGGAGCTTGTTTCTCGTTTGCTTCTGTTTAGTATTGGTATGTGGTATGTCAGTCCTAAAAATTCTTTGCCTGATAATGGTAGATGTTATACAGAATGTGTATTGTAATGTTTCTAGAAACATATTTTACTGGTTGTATTCCAAGGTTTTCTTTGCCCAAATTTTTAAAGTGCCCTCTTTGAGTCGTTTACTATTCCACTGTTCTCTCTGTGGTGCAGACTTTCAAGTTAGAGTAATCCTGGGTAAAATTCCCCCCCTTCCTCCCTCTTCTCCCCTTGTAGTAAGAACAAACCTATGCAAATTCTTGACCAGGAAAGACACTTGAAGCTGTTGGCCTTTGCTCTTTGTGACTGCATTGCCCTGAACCACTTTATTTTATGAATTTGTCATCGTTTTTCTCATGACCATGTTTATATTTCCTGTTCTGGTCTCTTGCACGCAAACATTTGTAGCAAATTGATGTTTGAGTAACTTGCAAGTGAAAACCCACTGTGCTGGTTATTCTATGAACAAGTGGGTCTGGCTGTGTAATATATCCTCTCCTGTTCACTGAATATACAGTTTGGCTTTCCCCCTCACACAGACTTTGCTTTGGGATCTGTGTGTGTGTGTCTTACCTTGAACAGCAAAGTTGCATTCCTTGAGTTTGAGCACTAAAGCTGGGACAGCTGTTCCAAGTTCACAACCATTGCCAAAAGGCATTCTAGGAACATTGAGATAGTTTTTTCCTGCTCTTATTTAGCTGACTTCATATGCATGTGAATAGGTGTAACTATACAGATCAAGATTTCAGGGTAAAGTCTTATAATAATTTGGCAGTAGGGATATTTTTAACTTGGTCATAAATTTAAAAAGTAGAGTAGAAGCTCTGATGCTGAAGAGATTTGTGCCAGAAGTGATCGTGCCAATTTCCTAATTCTCACCCTATTTTGCGCATTCCTAAATTTCTTGCATTGGCACCTTGAGAGCAGCAGTAACCCAATAAACTCCAAAAGTTGTCAGCAGTGGCAGTGATCATGTGCATGGAACTGTTTTTGTACTCTCCCTGCTTATTTTCCCAAAACTAAGATTTCAGCTTAATACCTGTGAGCAAGTTCCCAGTCCTGCCCTCCTTGTTGCAGTTGTTCCCCTATATCATAACTTTATAGTGCAGGTTCTGTGTTGTCTGACTTGCTAAAGCTGTTCAGGTGTCAGCTCAGCTTTTTATTTCACTTGTGGATGAGGAGGCTCTGCAATACAGTACTTTGTGCTTGTGTATATGCCAAGCTTTGCAAACTAGAGATGCTCAGAATAGTAGAAAGTTGACAATTACAAATTTTTAGAGTTAACTTGAAGCTTGTTTTTGATTTTTGGAAGCCTTTATGAAAAGTCAGGTGAGAGAATAAAGTCTAGGCAGAACAATACTCTTTTAAATTGACTATGATAAGAGGGCTGTAAACAGATTTTTTTTTTTTTCTGCTGGGAAATGTGCTCTGCTTTAGAAACATAGAAACCGAAAAATGTAAATTGTTGAGTTAGTAATTAATAAATACTAATGAAATAAATACATACATAATGAACTGATATTTTTTATTATTGGAGAAGGAAGTTGATTAAGTGATTCATAGGCTTCATGCATAATAGAATTCTTGGCAAAACTGTTAAAGTGGTTATGAATCTGTTTACATCTGGAGTACCCTTATTAGTTTGTATTATGTAGTAGGTAGTCTTGAGTGTATATTCCTGGAAATGTAAAGAAAAGAATTTATAACTTCATAGTGGGTACCAGCAGTTACTTTTAATAACTTGCAAAGAGTGTGGTCTGTAGTCAGGTATTTTCCCCTTGAACTTTCTAGGCATTCAGCTGTTTTGTTTGTTAAGCATTTTCCTTAGGCTTTCTAGTTACAGGATTAGATTGTGTTTACTTTGTGGGGCTAAGGAGGACTAGTAAATGAAAAAGTGAATTAACTTCAGTCCTGAAGCACAAACCCTTTGATAAAAATAACCTTTGCTTAAGTTAAATAACCTTTGTTATTTTTTCTCCTTATTTTTGACATATTTTAATAAATTTCTCTAAAAATTTCAGAGGAGATAAAGTACTCAAATGTGTATTTAGCATGTTCACACTGCAATAAGTACAATGAAGAAATGTTTCCTAATTGAAATAGTAAAAATGGCATTTCACTTCAGTACTTTGTTTAAATTCCAGATAGAGCTACTGGGGTGATTTAATATTTTGACATCCTGCCAGTTTAAATTCAAATACTTGTTTTCCTGAAAGATAAGTTTGTGTTTGAATTCCTTCCACTTTTATCTCCAAATTAGTGTTCTCTGCCAGATTTCTTGGATTTTGATGTGTTATCTGCAGTTTTTGATCTACTGCAGCTTTTTCCCCTGAGTTTTCCGCTTTTAATTTGTCTCATGTATATGATGGGAAAAAAATCTGTTCTCCATATGCTTCCAAGCACATTCATTTTCCGATTTTGAAAACTGAATCTACAGATTTCCAGAGTATATCTAGGAAAGAAAATTGAAGATTTCTTTAACTGTTATTTGACTTTTTTTGCTTCTAGTCTTGCAGACAATTTTGTGTTACTGTTCATCTTACAGACTTAGCAGTTTTCATTTGTTTTGTGCTGAGACACAAATATTCTTTTAACTTAGGCAGTAAAGCTTCTAAGACATCTGAAAAGACCTAACAATCTGTGCACTAAGTACTTATGTCATTACCACAGTTAGAAAAATCTCAGTTTTTATTCCTAAGAAATTTTAAAGAATGTTTATTTTCTTTGGGTAGGTAGAGGATAGATTATTTTTAATAAATTTGATCTATGAACTCAGTGAACTGACCTCATCTCTGTGGGTATATAACAACACATTTAAGATAACTCACCTTCTTTGCTGTCTGTTAGCTGAACGCCTTTTAGTACACTATAGGTGATTTTTTTTTTGGTAATATTAAAAATCTCATATGAACCCAATTTCTTTTTTTCCTCATAAAATACCCACCATGAGTCTTGTTTTTAACTTGATACCACTATTGAACAGTAATTTTCTCTCCAGACACTCCTGCCAGAAACTTGTCTACCATTTGTAGACCCTGATGAAATACAGATAATTTTAGCAATGCCCTTGCCAACATTTCAACTAAGTTTTACAGCTGGAGAGAAGAATATTCAAGTGAGGGCAACTTGCTGTGCATTCTGAACTACTAACACACTTGATTTAGGAAATCCTTTGCTTTGGTGCCATTTGTTAATCTTAACAACCTTTTGATTTTTTTTTTCCATCTCCTTTAATTGGAATATCTGTTTTTATTAAAAAGCTGGAACAGGCTACTAACAGTCTTGTTTATTAACACTAGACGTTCACAGGTCTCTCTGAAAAGATTTGTATATTTATTTCATCCTTTGAAAATTACCACAATTGCCACCAGTAATGGTTGGGAGAGCTGTTTTTAAAAAAATGAGGTGGCTTCTGTGTAGTCAAGCAAAGGATGTCAGCCATGAGCACAAGCCAGGTGTTGATCACAGATCAGTCCTTCCTCACCTCACTGCCTTAACACTGTTGCTTGAGAGGAACCAGAGCAAGAAGCAAAGTCTGTTGTCAGCAGTCCTGGCCTTGAAGTTTAAATAGCTGTACTTACTGCATCTGTCAGTTTATCACTCTGCTACTGTGATGTCTCTCCCTTAATGGGAAGGAAGCACTCAAGATTCATAAATGCTCGTAGTCAAAAGGAACAACAAAAGTCAGAGAGTCTGCAAACAATCAGAAAGTTTTGTCAGTGCATTAGACACTTGGCATGATGTTGCAGTGTGATGCAATGTTAATCTGTATAAGTGCGTGGCACTGGGTTTTGGATAAAGGGATAGGGTGAAAGGGAAGAGAGAAAAAGAGATCACTAGTCCTGGTTCCAGCATCAGTACAGCTGATGAGATGTCCAGGGTACTTTTTGGGGGTACTTTTTAATAGATAGGTTTCCTCACCAGGAAGGCAGGTTTCTTGTTTTCTGTGCAAATTACCCGTTGTGTGCAGTCCATTTTTTCAGACCTTTCTGGAAATGGGCTGGAGAGCTTCAGGGATCTGGGATAGTCTTGGATCCCTCTCTACAGTCCGTGCCCAAACCTTGGCCTCATTGCTGTGCTTGCGCTGTGCTATATTGTGCCTCTCTTGGAACTAGACTGAGGATGTTTGTTCCAGAGGAGTGCTGCCCTACCTCTGCATGGCCCCTTCTCCAGCCAAGTTGTTATTTCTCATGTCAGTACCAACAATTGTCTGTTATTACCAACAATCCCTGGCTGGCTCCACAGCCATCCAGTTATCACTGTTTGAGACATACACATTAGCCCCTTATCTTCTGGGATTCTACAGTTGCACATACCAAGAGGAGTGCCCAGCCTTTTTTGTTTCTGGTGACCAAAGGGTTGTTACTTCTGACAGAGTACAAGGGATATGTTCCTCTTTACCTGGTGGTTTTTTCACTCCTTTGAGGCTGGAAATTGTTAGTAGGGAGAATAAGGACCAAGAACCACCAGGGGTCCCCACAAGATTTCACAAGTAGTGGTCCTGTGCCTGTGCTGTGTTTTGGAGAGCTCTATAGGATTTTTTCCTTGATCTCATGGGCTTTATTGTATCTCTAAAGAAATTTTAATATAAACCTTAAAAATCGGTGGTTGCTGCTGTTATTGAGAAGATGCTTGGAGTAAAGCTGAGGATAGTGGTGCTTTTTCACGTTCCAATTTGACAATCCTGAACTGTATTGAACTTGAACGAAATTGTCTGAAGGATTCTCAACTCAGGTATGACCCTGAGTTTAGGAATCTGTGCACATAGTTAGGGACTGCTCAGTACATTTTTCTGATGAGTTGAAGAAAAGTAGCATGATTAACGAGATTTCTGGTGGTGTGTAAAAGCTCTGCTCCATTGTATAACCCTCAGATGACTTCAACACAAGTCCACATTAAAAAAAAGCAAAAGCCTTTAAAAACTGTAAAGAGACACTGCTGTAGTGTCTTTTCATCAAACAGAAAATGACCAAGACTCAACAAACAGAAGTTACATTGTCTACAATGGAAACTGCCTTCATAGTTCCTGCCCTTCAAAATAGGAGGATGGGTTTTACCTTTCATTTATCTTAACGAGTTGCAATGTTATTTTTCATCTGAATACGATCACAGAAGGGACACCAGAGATTTTTATCTTTTTTGTCGAGGGAACTCTTGATCTTTTCTTTCCTGGACTGAATATTTACACCTGTAGGTACTGACCCATTGGTTTAGAAATTAGTACTGTATCTTTCATGTATTTTAGGCTTGCTCCAAAGCAGCAGCCATGGACACAGTTGTTTACTGTGATTTGACTAAGGACCAGTACCTGCCTGTGAAGCTGAAGCTTTTGAGTCATACTTGCTTTCATACTTAGTTCAGGTTCATGCTGAGGGATTATGTGGTTAGCTTTTCTTTTTATTTTCTCTCCTTCTTTTTAAACTGTTGGCTGAAAACCCCTCCAAGACTTTACCACTCATAGAGCTGCTTGTTACTTACTGTACTGTGCGGGAGACTACTCTTCAACTCTGATAGCAGTTTTCTCTTATGTATCCATAAATGGGGTCAGTTCAGTAAGCTTAAGTTGGAGTTTTCAGCTAATCCAGCCAGTTTGGTTGAGTGCTATAAAGTATTCACATTAGTAACTTGGTAAATGTGACATGCCATTAAAAAGTACTCCCATTAGTGACTGGGTGTGAAAGAAGCAATGCCTTCCATGAGACAGGCTGATATCTTTGTGCCATTGGGTATAATTCTTCAGCTGTCACAATATGGGTAGCCATAATCCTTCTGGTTATGACATTTTAGGGAGTGGAAATGCAGTGGTTTTGAATAATTTATACAAACTGAAGTCAATGCCCTTAATGTTTATCATCATATGACCAGGAGCATGAGTTTGGTATTCATCCGGTAATTAGACTCTCAGGTTTTAGTTGGTTTTTTGTTGGCTTCCTTTTTTTTTTCTTTTTTTTTTTTTTTTTAAAGCTAAGGAGATAAAAAGAAGTATCAAAATGATTTCAAAATTTATTATGGGTTCTGTTTTGTGAAGATCAGGTCTATAGTGATGATATTCTCTACTGGTATTTGTCATAAAAATGAAAAAACTTTTCAGGCGGTTGTTATATTGTTTTTAACTAAGATTGTTAAGATTCAGTAGAACTGAATGAATATGAATACTGAGAGGTTTTGTTGCAGTTTTAAAGCTAAGACTGTGCTTTACAAGTATTATCTTTTCCTGTGGTTGTCTATGTTCTGTTCATATTTGAGTAGGTCTCTTTCCTCCATGCATGGTTTTATTTTGGAAGCAGCTGTGAATGAAACTAATCTAAGCTTTACCTATGGATATTTTTGGAAACTGGCTTTTTGTCGTCTATTTCAAGGCACTGGGAATCTACTACGTAAACTCTTTTTTTTTTTTTTTTTTTTTTAAAACTCAAATAGCTTCAGTTAACTGGCAGTGTTTCTTCCTAACTTTGTTTTTCCAAAGATGACCTAAAAATTGACCAAGATCCTTTCCTAAGGATCAAAGAAAGATTTGGGTTGAAAGGGACCTTAAAGATCATCCAGTTGCAGCCCTCCTGCCATGGGCAGGGACACCTTCTACTAGACAGGCTGCTCAAAGCCCCATCTAACCTGGTCTTAAACACTTCCTGGAAAGGGGCATCTAGAGTTTCTCTGGGCAAGCTGTCTCAGTGCATCACAGTAAAGAAAAAAAGGTTTTGATGGGTTTTTTGAGTGCTACAAAGAATGATCTGCCTGTGTATTTCTGCAAAGGTTAGCATAACCATTCCCTAAATTTCAAGTTTGAATAACTGAGTATTCTTAAGAATTTTTGTGGTTGAAGCTTAACTTGAAGTGTTAAGATTTTTTTGGTGCCTTTTTGCTAAAAAATAATCTTCTAGTGGTCTAAAAAATACAGTGAGAAATTCCTCACAACTCATTCACCCATTTTCCAAACCCAGAGTTTGGAAGATGAGTGATGGTCTCATCCTGCTTAAATATTTTCATGTTGCAGACAGAATAAATAAATGAAAGCTAGATATGATGAGTCTGTGGTAAAAATGGAAATGTAATTTTCATGCTGGTGAGACTAAGAGAAGGAGTGGCCGAAACACAGCCTTTGTTTTAGAACTATTGTAAAATTCTTGTAACTTCTGAGGTTAAAATTTCTTTCTGAAGGGCAGCTTTATTTAATAACTAAAAATATGTATTTTAAATTAATTTAATATGGGAGGTTTAGAATTTAGTGATGAAAGCTTAATTCTGCTTTCATGTTTTGGGCAGGTGTTCTGGCATAGACTCCCATACATATATGGATACAAGTTAAAATTTTAATTTAAGAATGGGTGTGGGAAGTGTCTCTGTCATTTTATTTGTCTGTTCTTGAAATATGCATAAAATACTTAAATAACTATACTTAAATATACTATAAGGATACTTAAAAATAAGATTCTATATATATAGTCTGACTATTTTATAACAAATAGTTACTTTTGAAAGTTCTCAACAGTTAAACCATTTAAAATTCTGTATTATTTTCAGAATTATTCAGCAAATTACTCTTTGGTTCCTGTCACCACTTTTCTCTCCTGTGTTCTTATGTGTAAAGCTTGTGTTGATAATTTTCATTACATCTCTTTTTGCTTCATGGGTGCATAGCATTCTCACTAAGTGCTGTACTCTAGTAGGGTTTGTTGGAAGATGTATGAGAGTTAGAGGACAGATGACTGCCTTTTAGCTTAGTAGTTAGTACTGAACAGAAAAATTGAATTTGACACTGATTTTTTAATTAATCAGGATTCTTAGTTTGAAAAAGAGCTCTTTTGTTAAGATCAGTCATTCTGATTTTTTATTTGTTTGTGGTTTTTTGTGTTGATTGTATTTGTGGGGTTCTTTGTTGTTGGGGTTTTTTAGTTGTTTTTGATTTTGAACTATTTAAAGCAAATTTGTAATTTGGAAGAGTACTTTAAAGTTTTCAATCTACCCCCCTTCTGGGAAAATAACAAGCCTTAGCTGCCTTTTTTGTTTTTCCTTTGAGATACAGAAAAGTGTTTTTGTGGGATAACAGAGCACATTCTGGAGATTTACTGATTGCTTGGATCTGCTGTCAGCAAATGTCTTGTAAATCTGCGTTTTTTACTGGCATATTTTGTCTTTTCCATAGACACGTGTCTGCACTGGGAAGTGGTTCCCTCAGCTGACTCGCTTCTGTGCTTGACCTTTTAATTGTAGAGCTTGAAAGAGAAGCAGGATGTCTGACGTTGGAGAGCAGAAAAGTGCCTATGGTACTAGACTGCAGAAAACTGCACAGCCTTACATGCTTTTTCTGCTATTAATGTAGCTGTTTGTTCACTGTTCTCCTTTACCAATGTACTTCCTGCCTGCACTCTATTTAATTAGATTTTCCACTATATGCTATGCCTAAGTGCTCATTACTTTGTTTGCTCTCTCTAGTCATAACAGGTAAGATATCCTGCTTTACTCTCTGTTCTTCTGTTTGGTTATATTTGTTCTGTATTGCTGCTACCATTTGTAACTTGTAGTAGTATTGTCACCATAAAAAGTTTTCCCCAAAACATGAAATACTCTTTTTTATTTTGATACAAATTTCTTAGTGTTTTTTGACTATTCAAATAGGAAATAACTCTTTTTTTGTGTATACATACAGGTTCTAAAGCAGCTAAATGGAGTCTGAGCAGCTGTTTCATAGAGGCTACTATCGAAACAGTTACAACAGCATAACTAGCGCAAGCAGCGATGAGGAGCTTTTAGATGGAGCAGGTGTAATTATGGATTTTCAGACCTCTGAAGATGACAATCTCTTGGATGGTGATGCATCCATTGGTAAGTTAATCTCAGCTTAAAAGTTTCTCTGGGCTGTGTTTTTATGTGTTGTGGGGTTTTTTGTTTTGTTTGTTTGATTGGGTTTTTTTTGTTGGTTTTATTTTGTTTTGGTTTTATATGAGCAAATCTGACCCTTTTCTGTTAAGCTGATCTGTCCTTCAGAGAGAGGCTTTCAACCTGAAAGGGGTTGAACATTCTTCTGTATGCTTGCCTAACAATTACATTGTGTGGGATGACTTCTGATACAAGGCAGATGTTAACATGCTGCTGACAAACGAAAACTTGCTGCCAGGTAAAAGGATGGCTATTCTGCAGCTACCTGGTCTTTCTTCTCTGCAGTGGGATTTTGGAAGTCTCAATGTCTCCAATGTTTCTTTGATGTTAAAATTAACAGGCTGTTTTAATCATTACTTCTAGAGATCTCTTCTGATTCATTCAGCTTCACCTCTGTAAAGCAGCGGCAAAAGCCAAAAGTAGGAGTGTTGTTAGAAGCAACAGAAAGCACAATGTGAGCTGAATTTTTGACTAGATAAAAAGTTGTAAAGAGAACTTTCTACAGTGAACACTATAAAAGCCCTGAAGTAATACAAAGAAGAAAGAACTGGGAAGCTTTTGTTTTTTAGTTTAAGAAAACAGTTCAGGTAGTGAAAGTATTAACATTCATTTAGCAATAGTCAAAGAGGTGAACTGAAGGAGGGAAAGAAGGTAATTCCTGTTAAAGATACTAAGCTTGGTTAAATGTAGACTCTGGTCACTTCCTCTCACTTTGTTTAAAATCAACCTCTGCTTTCTGTATTTTTTGCTTTTTTACTGCCTTTTCCTTTTCTCCTGTTAGCATTTAGTTGTTTTCCTTCCCTGCAGTGCCTTTTCCTCCATATGTTTTGCCTTTGCTGCACTTAGCAGTTGGATTTTGGCACTGTACTAGATGGTTGTGCCATATCATTATAAGCATCCTTCTCACCTGTATTCCTTCTTTCTAATTAGATACCTTGAATGCGCAGTGGTTTAACTTCTATACCAATACAGGTATCACAAGCCAGTACACCTTCAATCCACATATTCCTTCTGGCACATTACTTGGAGAGCACCAGCATGCTCAAAGTCCAGTGCTTAAGAGCTGGGAAATTATTAGGTGAACAGCTAGCTTCTGTATATAATTCTTTATTCTAAGTATCTGGCACTTCTAATAAATTAAGTGCCTTGCTTGTCTATCATAATATTTACAACCAGTACTGAAAGCTATTCTGAAGCTATTCCAGTTATTGCTCATAAAAATAATTTCCATCACTTCAAGCATGAAGGAGAAATGAGTTTACAGTAAAATAAATAGTTTCAGAGCCACTGTTCTGCCCTTTACTTGTTGTGAAATCAGATCCATAAATTGAGTCCAAACAGATGAGGTGGTTGTTTTGTTTGCGTTGTCAAAATCAGTGCTAATTGCTGCATGTGCCAGCAGCTCCCATCTTGTTCTAACACTGAAGTAACAGAATGTGGGTTGGTACATGAATATGAATGTATTTTCTTTCCTGGAACTTTAATTTTTTGCTGATGAGTTCCCTGCTTGCCCCAGTTCTGGACTCCCTGTAAGAGGCAGCAATAAACCCTATTATTTTGTTTAAGTGAATGGTGATTTATGTCTCTCCATACAAGGAAAATGTTTTATTGTACAGCAAATCATAATAAATATCTTACTGGTAAATCAGAATCTGATGTTAGTTTACTTTTTTGGGTGGTAAGAACATACTTAGAAAAATGTTACACATAAACTTCCATTCAGGAGGTGAACATCTGTGTTTCTCATTCCTTAGGTGTCCAAATGAGACAGGTGTTTTTTCTTCTGTGTTTTTAATACAGCAAATCTCATTGACTAGACAAAACAAGGGCTTTATTGCACATGCTCATTTTGGAATTCTTACTTAGCATCAAACATTTGATTTTTTTTGTATTATTATTATTACTATTATTTAAATACTCTTATCCTTTAGCTGTATTTTTGTTCCATTAAGTCCAAGTACAGATGGATTCGATATGGACAATATGGAACATTTCTCACCTCCTGAGGAAGGGCAGGACCATCCCAGCCCTCCAGAGCATGATGTGAATGCAGAGGCCTCAGGTCTAGCTCTGTGCTTTAGCAGGTGAACCCTGCCAAAATCAGCGCCCCCTATTTAAAAATATGCTGTGGTTTAAGTCTGTGGGGCTGGAAGAATTTATAAGCCTGGTATCTTAGCAACATTAGCAAAATGGCAACAGTGTATCTGTAGTTCAAATGAATTGGGGAAATAATGTGGATAAATGGAAAGCTGCATAGCTGCAGAATGTAAGCTTGTAGTACAGGTGAGCACGGACGTGAATTTATACAATCTGCATTAGGTGCCATGGACAATAGAGTGCGCATCAACATTTTACAGTTTATGTAATAAATTATAAAATTGCAGATTTTTTTAAAAATCAAGAGTATGAATTGAGGAGAAAACAAAGGATTAAGAAATAGTCTTTCTTTATCTTCTTTTTTCAGCTAATGAAAATGGAAACCTAAGTTGCACATATGTGATGTAGAGGGTACATCATACCTATGTACATACATACATCATACATATGTATGATATACATATGTACATCATACATATGATGTATGATGATGTCTAACAATGTGGAATTTCTAAAGTAATTGTAGTCTTTCCCCTTGTTCAGAGGGTAGTAAGTTAACAGAAGTGTGCTTATTTCACTAGGCTTGCTCAGTCCCTTGGCTCTCAGGACAGCAATTCTGTAAAGCTGCACTGTACTGCTATTCACATTACCACTCATATTAAGTACTTAACTGAGCTTTAGAAAACCATTGAAGCTCTTACACAGTGGTGAATATGCCTTCTGTTGAAAGCATGTGGAAATTGGATGATGTTGGGAAAGAATGCTAACCTCATATACTTCTTATGTGGGAAATTCCTTGATACTATATTGGACTAAGCAAATGAACATTAACTGAAATGAGTAATCAATCAGAAAGTCCTATCACCTGGACTCTTAGGTTTCTTTAATATTTAGTTGATAGTGATTTGTCTTTTTAGAATTATCTTATTTGGAAGGTTGTGGATAGTCCTCTGTTGGGTAATCACCATTATCTTAAAACTGATGCTGTGCAGCAATCTTGCTTTTCTTAACACCATCTGAAAGCATGTATGTGACCTGTCCCTCAGTGTCTCATATGAGGACAATACAGAAATTGTGATGATGTAGCATTGTAAACCCAATACATACATATGTATAGTAATTATATACGTACTATGCATCTTATGCTTCCTGGTAGCTGTTTTCTTTGCATGAATGACAGATTTTCAGTGGCAATGTTATGGAGAACAAGTAGGTATTATGAAATTGTGAATTCTTTGAGTGTATTGTATTTTAACATGCTAAATAATCACATGGCCATGCATGTGGAGGCTTGGATGGCCTGTACCAAAGCCTTGCCTTGAAGGGATGCTTCTTGTCATCCTGTCATGCCAGAGGTCTCCATAATTTTTCTCAGAATTGAGGGCTGTTTGATAAGAGAGGACTGCATCAGTTTTGACTGTTTTTTACTGAGGTGTAGGGCAAGCTAAGTAGGAGGTGGGTTTTTGTACTGTTAGACTGCAGTTTTTTCAAGGCACTTTCTGAAATTAGATGATTAAACCTTATTTACAGTAAAAATGGTTTGGTCAAACAAATGACCTCATTGGTGTTTACATCTTGATGTACTTTGATCTGTCTATGGGAATCTGAGTCCTGAATGAGCTTGTATTCTTGGTAGCTATCAAGATCATGCTTCAGCTGAGGAGCTTAGTTGCTTATATTGTGAGTTCAGTGTGGAGACAGTTTACAATTTGACATATGGTGTTAGCATAAAATTGGCAATACTTAACCTTAGTATGACAACCTGTAAACTGGTAATTCAAAAGCTGCTGCTGCAGCCTCTACTCTCCTCCTTGCTACTCTCTCATTGCCACTGAAAAGAAAAGAGTATGCCAGCAGGTCATAGTGTAAAGCTCTGTATCTCTCCTAAAACCTCCTTAACCATGATTTAGAGTCCCTTGCCTAAAGAGAGAGACCTAAACAATCCATTTTTGGTGCCTTAAATACCAACACCAAAAATCTTATAGTAGTGAACTAATATTATGACATGATTTGAGGAATGCAAGTTTCAGCAAGAGCAGGCAGTTCAGTATAATCAGGACATTTGTATCACAGCAGGGGATAATTTTTTGAGCAAGAGCTAGTTATCTTTTCCAGCAACGTGTGAATGTTGTTTCACATGTGTGCTTGTTTCTATTTAGCTATTGCTCTTTATAAATAGAAGGAAGAATACAAAGAGAAGAATAAAATAGCTTACTGTTCCTGTTGTATTCTTTATATGTGGAAATTGCCTTAATGGATTCTTTCTGTTGTTCACAGCTGATACGAAGAAGAGCCTTTGAAGTAATTTTGCACCTTTGGCATTGTTTTTATTATCCATTCATTACATCCATGTGTTATAAAACTGACTTGACTGAACAGTCATTATGACAGTTTGAAATGTCACTTTGCTGAGTTACTTACAGCGTATTTTCCAAGTTAGCAATATTTGCATTAAAGAGCTCATTGCCATTGAGCTGTAAGAAGTATATTCACCCCCAAATGATGCCATACAGATCAAAGCATGAGATAACATGACTTGCTGTGATCACAAGGACAAGCATGAGGCACAGCTAATTGATAGAATGCAATGAAATTAAATTGTCAGTAACTAGTTATAATTTACTTTTTTTCTGTTGGATTGTAG
Organism: Camarhynchus parvulus; assembly: GCF_901933205.1. Taxonomy (NCBI): domain Eukaryota; kingdom Metazoa; phylum Chordata; class Aves; order Passeriformes; family Thraupidae; genus Camarhynchus; species Camarhynchus parvulus. The sequence goes on along the minus strand of NC_044574.1, from coordinate 37,724,755 downwards.
TTAGGCTGCAGACATTTTGCCTGTGTTTCATACTACTAATGCAGCTAAACACAGGATATCTGATAGTATCAAACCATGATTTCTACTTTTTTATTACTAATGCATGAAGTTGATTTTGCCCACCTCTCTGGAACAGAAATTGTTATACATTATGTTTAAATGGGTAACTGGGCTAATTAACAAGGTCCTTCTTCAAGATTTAAAAATTATTGTTAACACCCCTTCTCTTCCCCCCTCCCCCCCACCACTTCCCCAGCTGACCGGAAGATTCTTAGTTTAAGGAAAAAAATGTTTTGTCTTAGCTATGGGATGTCATTATAGAATGAGTGAATTTCAGTGAGTATCTGTTTATTATGCTAGTGATTTCCTGAACTCTAATGTTTGTTTGGTTGGGTTTTTCTTTGTAGTTATTGTCCAAAATGTAAATTCACCTGATGTTGTTGTAGTTGAACAGTCTGTTATGGTGTTATAGCTAGATAGTTAGTTTAGGCATTAGGCTGTCTGAGGGATGGAAATTACAGCAGTGTGTGTGTAGAGTTTTAGTAACCAACTAGTTTCTTGTTCTCTTATATGTTTGAAAACAAATAATTATCATTTCAATATCTCATAAATACCATGGTCAGCTCTTCGAGGACTTGTTTGTCAATCCCACTAACAGTCCTTGAATGGTCCCACTGGTCCTTCCTGCCAAAGATTTAGTCAGCACATGAGCGTGATGCTTTGGAAGAAGATGAATTATAGTACTAATAATCCATTCTTTCCTTCTTTCTGATATTATATAATTTTGCTGGCTTCCTTCTGTAGCTCTCCTGAAGTGCTTTAGCACATTGGCTTTGTCAGCAGATGCTGCTGAGGAAGTTGTTCCCAACTTGACAGCTTGGTGTAGTGTTAGTATGTGTATGTCCCTCTCCCAGACAAACGGTGTGAATAGTGTCAAGCAAAGGAATGAAAACAGAGGAAGTGTGATGGCATATATGTAGAAAGATGAGTCTGGAATGTAAAAGAAAATAATTCAGTATAATATGTCTATAAAATCTTTAGGAACTAAATAGACATTTTTTTATACAGATTTAATAATATTTCATTTATTCATTTTAGTTTTGATTTGTTCTCTCAAGTCAGCCAAAGAAGGCAGAGAGGATTCTACCCAAATTGATGTTGGGCTGTATTCTTGTTTTCTGCCTTTGAGAATATTCTTGCTTACTAGCTTTTTAAAGTGGAATCTTTTCATGTGCTTGGATTAAACAGAAATATTATTCTGAAAGAGGATATCATGATGTCCCTGAAACATGAGAACAGCTGTACTGAGTCAAACCACAGAACTACCTAGCTTAGCATCCTGTCTCTGGCAGGGGTTAAATGTCAGTGCTTAAGGAAGAGTAATAACAGGGTAAGAGATAGGCACCACAGTACTTGTAGAGCACTTTTTGTCTCGCTGATGGCCCCTCTTGTCTAAGTGGTGGGTTTTAATTTTAGTCTTTATCAGTGTATTTGTCTTGAACTGAGCTTTTCTCACAAATGCAATTCTTTAGCACCCAAACCATCCCTTGCAGGCTCTCATAGCTTAGCTATGTTTTATGTGAAGCACCACCTTCTTTTCTTTATTTTGAACCTAAATCCAGGTATAAATACTGCTGAGAACAGATATAAATGCCAGAGTCTTACTTAGGTGAACACTGGCCCATGTGTTAGCATGGGCTGACACATGGATCTCCCTGTTACTTACCCCTGTGTGGCATAAGTGCTTAAGCTCTCTTGTGTTTTTTTAGTTTTCATCTACAGTTGTAACTGCAGAAAATATTTGTGCTGATACAAAAAGTTTTAGGGGGTGTTATTAGCTTATTGAAGTGAAACTGCTGTTGATAGGAAAAGGTTTGATATGAAACTAGGACATGGTGACGTGAAACTAGGATTGTTGTGCCAAATACGCATACCCTGATAAGCCTATCATGCAGTGGCCATACGCATGTAGAAACTAACAAGGATTAACACATGAATTGCGTGGTGCTGTCACTGCTATTAGAATAGATGGTGAAAATTATATTTCCATTGCTACTTATTTTTTCGTCTCCTCAGTCATGTCTTTTTCAGGTTGAGGTCTTCTTATTTGGTTGATCCGACCTTGTAGCTATCCCATCCTTTGGATCTTCTTCACTGCCCCTTTCTGAACCCTTTCTAATATCTCTAATTTAAGGGAGGGACCCTTTCTAATATCTCTAATTTAAGGGAGGGGTCAGAACTTCACACAGTATTTGGAGCATGGTCATGTCCTAGAAATGGAGCAAATTTATTCTGACCACTACTAAGTACTGAGCCCATAGTTTAATGGAATTCAAATATGCCTGCCATAATGTAGTATTATATATTTACAACATGCAGAATTGCTGTTGAGACTATGTTCACAAAGCTTATTATTTATGAAGAAGATGTAATATTTTCAGAGATAGAAGGTAAGCTTACCATATATATATATATATATATGGCTGTTGTGGTTTAGGAGTGGTACTCCCCAGTTTAGTTCTCCACTGAAACCTTCCAAACCATACTGCTTGCTCCACCTTCCCTCCCATTCCTGCCCCCCCTGTGGGTGGATGAAGAGGAGAATTGAAGGAACAAAAGGCAAAAATCACAGCTTAGGATAAGAACAATTTAATGGAAACAGCAATGGGATAAGAAAACGAACAGTGACAGCAACAACAGTAATAACAAATGTGTACAAAAAAAGAGAATGATCCACATGCAAAAATTCTCACCTCAGAGCCTGACCTGACTGCACCCTAGTGCAGCCATGTTTTCCCAACTGGAAAGGAATATTTTTCTTGGGAATTAGAGTGAGTCCCACTTCCCTGCCCCAGCCATGGTGTGAGGTACTATGGAATAACACAGTGTTGTGGTCCTGGCCCTCCCGCTGAGTGGGGCCAGAGCCAGGACAGTGCTGTGCCTAGGGAGGAATTTTATCCCCTCAATATGCTTTGAACACCACATTGGAAAGAGTGGCCAACAGTAAACAGCCCTAAAACAGAATAAGGGCAATGGAGCAGATAAGACCTAGATCCTTGTATGTATCTAGGTATGAGGAAAAATAGAACAATCTCTGCGGCAGAATTTTGGCTAGTCTGAGAAAGGGGAGAAGTGAGCTTCAGGGAAGGATGCCAAATCTTCCTGTTGATGCATTCTAACTACAGCTTTAGCAAACTGGAGTATAAGAACACATATGCAAAAGTGAAAATGCAGCAGTAATTTTTTTCTTAGTAAAAGCCTATCCTGTAAACAAAAAGTACAGAAAAAAATTTAGTAGTAGTTAAAAGACTCTTAGAGAATCAGAGCAATTTGTTTGTAGAAAATATCTTGCTTTTCTTCCAAGTCCTCCTCACATGATTAGTACAGAGAAGTATATATTTCTAATGTCAGTGTGAAACAGATAAATTAAAAAAAAACAAACCACCAAAAAACAAACCAAAAACCAATCAACCAGCCAAAAAAAAAAGCCCCAAAACCAAGAAAAAACCCCAACAAAACAAACAAAAAAACCCCAAACAAAACAAACCCCCAAAGACTAAAAAGACTAACACATACCTCTCACACCTGGTAGCTATATGCAGTTTGTTGACATAAAGTCTTTTCTTCCAGCCTCACTGGGTTACGTATTAAGTAATGTTACAGGCAGGCCCAGAAAGAAGTGGAAAGAAAATGGAGAGACTAGCCTTGCTTTTGATGTTTTGGGCCCAGATGTCAAACCAGTCTTTAGGGACCAAACTTTTTTTTCTTTTCCCCCAGTTTATTTTTGGTCTTAGGTGTTAGTGCTGCATCATTATTTTATTATTTCCCCCTTTTTAAGTCTATTTTTTCTTCTGCCCTGAAGTTTTGTGTGGCAGTGGGAAACCTTTACTGCTGTTTCCCTGGTTGGCAGTGAAGGTTCAACTTCCCTGAGGGGAAATCAGTCTCAGAATTGATTACACAACATGCTTTTGGCTATATGACCTGTTCTGCTGCATTCTGTTTGCTGGTTGGGTTTGACTTCAGTTACCACCTTCTGTGTCTGGACAGTGAATAAAAGCACCATTGGAAGTTATACAAAACTCCAGGAGTATAATACAAAATCTTGTGGTCAGCCAGTAAAAAGTGAGTTTATTAGGTGAGAACCTGAACTAAAGTGTTCTCTGGTGGGTGAAATGATTGTGAGCAAAATTAAGTAACAAATTTGTGGGAAAGTGATTATGAACAAAGAAACTGTGATTAAGAAGCTATTTTTTCTGTATGATAAAATGAAAATAGAGAAAAATCTTACTGTTATTACTGCTGTGCACATTCTTCTAGGTTTTTTTTTTCTTCTGTGTTACTTAAACCCCATCTTCCTTGAACTACTCAACAGCATATGCTATAAATTTGTTTTCTTCTGCTTTTACATTATATTTGCTCTAAAATTTTTCAATTTGTTTTCTGTCTGTCTTATTGAGGTTTTTGATGAGGTGGTAATGGTAACAGAGTCTTCTGTATATAGCCTGATACATTGATCAAGGACAGAATTCTGTATACTGCCAATGAAGGAATGAAGTTCAAGACTCTAATTTACAATGCTTCAAAATAATTTATCCTTATTTTTTACTATGTATCAATCTGAAGCTGTGTATACCTGTACTTTTTTTTCTCTCTCTTCCTTTCCTCCCCATTTTCTGTGGTTGCATCTTTTTATATCATCCTGGACCATGTCTGGGAATTAGAACTGAGAGAACGGTGCTTGTCCTTTTATCATCTTTCATATTCTCGCAGAAGGCTCTGTGTGACCCATATGAGAAAGTTGTATGGTTTTATGCAGAATGAACAAAGTCAGGCTGAAGGACCTGCAAGACAGTAAACTGAGACATTAAGAGAAATCAACCTGGTAGAGGGGTTAGACCTGGGCTTAATTTTGGCTGCATGGTTTGAGAAGAGGGTTAATGAAACAAGAAACTGGGAGAAAAGGTAGGAGAGTAAAGCTGGAAGGAAAAATAATGGTGAGGCACAGAGGGTTTTGAGACATTTTATGTATGCTTTGGGCACTCTCTTGTAAATGGATGATTTCATGACCCCCCCTTCAAGAGAAGGTATGTATGAGTTAAATTCTTTTTGGAATGGTCGGAGATGGTAGCTACTTTGGAGAGTGCTTTATATGTAGCATTTTTCAGAAGAACATTATCTTCTAGCTCTGCTGGAAGAGAAGCTTTAGTTTTGAATAATAATAGGAAAGAAAATGACAGTTAAGAGTCACCAAAATCTTTTGCATCAGTCAGACTAACATTTGTAATTATCAGTCACGTTTTTGGCATCTGTTTTTATGCTGATGAAACCATTCAGCATCCCAAAACTTACATTTGTAATTCCATAAAAGACATTATTTTAATTTTCATTATCTGGTACGACAAAGTTACACAGTCTGTCACCAAAACAAAGCAAGTAATTGGGAGAAGTGAGAGCATGTTTATTTTATATGTAGCAAGGTGCTTGGCTGTCTTCTTTAAACCTAGCTTACCTTTTAATATGAAATGGTGGGAAGTGCTTCAGAATTAAGGTCCTCCCTCCAGCAGGCTTGGGTTTCATTGGCCTTGTTTTGTCCCTTCAAAACATATTTCCCTGGGTGTAACTGATTTGTATAACCTCTGACTTGTTCTTATATTGTCAGATACTTTGCCTTGAATATGATTCTTTCCCTAAACCGGAAAAGACAAAGTGTGGAGAGAGGATAGAAGTGCCTTTTGTCATTCTTAGTATGCCCTAAAGGTGTGTCACCTGTGTACATTCCAGTATTTTCAGAACAATGGACTTCTGCAAAGACAGGTGCATCTAAGTTATATTTAACCACAACCTGTGCCTGCAGAGAACAATGGGAGCACTCCGATGTGTGAAGTTATTTGGGCATGGAGGATTTCTGGGATGGAGACCTAGGCTATAATTACTGCGATGACATTTGGAAAACAAGCTGCTATACAAACCTGCTGTTTACATGTGAGCTGTTACACGTTGTAAATTGGCAATTTGAAGGTGCTCTCAGCCACTTAAAATAAGGGTATTGTTAAACGTGCTTTAGGCCTTACAACAAGTATTCATAATACTTTGTGCTCCATAATACCCAAAACACATAGTTAGCTAGAGACACCATTTCACTGACTATAATTTTGGAATTTACCGAACTTTACAATGGAAATAACTGACACACTCTTTGGACTGTAAAGTTGTCAATTCAAGCCATGCACTTTTTCAGATCAGGTAGAAAAAGAGTAATTTGGAAGGATTAAATTGCATAGGTGTTTAGATATTTACAAAGAAAAAAGACTGCTTATCATGTTAGTAGGCATAGTATCTTTCTTTCTTAAGAAAACCAAAACAGCACAAAAACTAAAATCACCTTTCATGGTATTGTAGGAAAGGGAATACACACAGTGATGATGGGTATGAACAATGAGAACACAAGCTGCTGGTAACTGAGAAGGGAAAATGACTGCTCTGCTTTTTAAGAGTAGACAAAGGGCTGTATTTGGCAGCCGGTCTATAAGCAGTGACCTTTGAAAGCTGAATACTTTTTTAGTATTAGGTGGACTCTTGAAATTTCATGTAGCAAATATGAAATCATCTATTTTTCACTGCAGATGACTTGTTATGACTTTCCCTCATAACCACAGTTGATCAGATATACTTTCGAACAAGTTATATCCTTCACCTTTTCCAGCTCAAACTGGATTTCAATCTTGGGCAGAAATTTTGCATTTACCTTTGTCCAATGAACAGGTTTAGGCCAACACGTGAGCCATTTCTTTGCTGTGACTGATTTTTATTATCAGTTGTAAGACATTCCAGAATTTCAGTAACCACATCAAACTCCTAAAGTAGAGATATCTTCCAGACTTTATTCATGCAAGTCCTTAATTTAATATTCTCTCAAGTATGAAGTTGAATTTATAGTGTTGTCATAGATAAATGACATATAATAAATGCACTAACGATTCATTCTGTAATAATTCTTGCTTCAGGTTACAGAAACTGTTGTATTTCTTCCTGCTGTGAATGACTTTTTATTTAGAACCTTACAATAAGATTACAGACTACTTCCACGTTCTGTTGAGGTAAGGAATTAAGAATGTTCAGGGATTTCTGTTGTATTTCTCTGGAAATAAGGGATAGGAGTAATTTGAAGCTAAGAGGTGCTTAGGTTTGTCTTTTCACAGGCAAAAATAAATGGTGGTAGTGCATAATGGCTCCGAAAGATTTGCATGTGCAAGATCCTAAAGATCCTGGATTTTTTGTTAAAAAGTTTGTGGGAGGCCACTCTTAAAAAAGCATTTGTTTGTATAGATGATAGCAAATGGAGCAGTCTTTTAGAACTGTGTATCTGTGGCTCAAGGGTTCCCTTTGTCTTGGGGATAAGGTAGTCTTTAAGGTTTTGAAACATATTTTGCTATATGCTCATTTCCCCCCCCTTTTCTCACTTGTTTTTCCACCTATAGAGATGCCAGCATTTTCTCAATGTTTGTATTGGAGACATATTTTTTAACATTTAGTATATTTACAAGCCTATGAAGTAAATGTAACATTTCTTTATGTCCTAGTCTGTCCTCAAAATGATCATTTGCAGTACACAGCTTGTAACATTGGCTTATAAGAGAACTTACTTCCCTAAGAATATATATGGAAAATTATTTAAGAAACTAATACATTTGAAAACTAAAATAACTTGTTCACACTTACAGAGGTGCAAAGGCATACACAATAAAATTAATTCCTTGTTTGCTGTGTGAATGAAGTGGAAGCTGGCCTTGTGCAGTAGGCATGTAATATATTTAACTTTGCTACCTGCTGAAGGGGAAGAAAGGAAAAAACTATGCATACCTTCCATATGTATTTCATTACCACTGAACCAACTATGGAAATCTCATGTAAAATATCTTTCTTATCAATTGCTCTCATCCGCAATTGCAAGATAGGACCAGGACAAGATCAAACATAAAACATAAAATAGTATATGGATTCAATATGAAGTAGTATCTGTTTCAAATGGAAGCATGCAGTCAGTGTAGGATTTCCTGTCTTTAGATCCCGCTGTTTGAAGTGCTTGGGCTTTGCCAATGCTGTAACAGCCGTGGCTTGATGATGCATCACATGAATGCCTTGGTTAGCATTCATGTGGGCTGTTGCCTATTTTGAGCCTGTGACTTTTAAGGGACTCAGACCACTTTATCAATGTGTAGAGTAATGCAAGCTAAGTGTGGACTTGTGTTTATTACATTTTCTTCCACCCCCACCCCAAGCTTTGTAGTGTGAGTATGGATATTATACAGTTGTAATACCAGAATAATCACACACACACAAAAAAAATGAGACACTACTCCATTTCAGTTAGATATGTAATTAAATTCCTGTTTTAATTTTTTTGATGACACATGTTCAAATCTGTCAGTCACTGCTATAGGACTGAAAGTTCTATGTGAATGAGGGATAGGAGGTTGACAAAAGTGGGGTGAGCTGATCCTGTGGAGCAGAGGTGTTGGCTTTTGGCAGGTTAATGTTGTTGTTCCTTTGAGGTAATCATTTTAATGTTAGAATAGAGTAAATAAAATGCCTAGGAAGAGGCTTCTCCCCAGCCCCCAGCAATGCATGAATCTTCCCTTCCAGATAAAATGCGATTATAGGTGTTTAGAAGCGTCACTAGGCGTGGTTCCAGGAAGGTGCAGGAACTACGGGCAGCTCTGTCGCGATCGATTTGCCTGTTTTTCTGAGCCGGGCCCCACCGTTCACCTGTTGACGGGGTGGCAGCTTTGGGTTCACCTGTGCGATCGCCTCCCTCCCGCCCTTCGGCCGGCGGGGCCGGATGTGCGGTGAGCTGCAGCGGCTTTCTGCCCTCTGCCGCCGGGCGCTCCGTGAGCACCGCGGCGGTGCCGCGCGGCCGGAGCCGCGTCCGTCCGTCCGTGTGGCGGGCGGGAGGCGCAGGTGGCGGGGCCGCCCCGCGCTGACATCAGCGGCGGGGCCGAGCCCGCTCCGCAGAGCCCGGCGCTGCAGAGCCACGGCGGCGGCGCAGGCCGGGCCCGGCCGAACATGGCTGCGGCCCCCGCGGCCGCCCTTGCGTGAGGAATGCCGCGGCCCTCCTGAGCCGGCAGGCGGACCTCGCGTTCGTCACGTCCATGGATGCCTCTTCCGATCCGTATCTGCCCTACGATGGAGGGGGAGGAGACGGCATTCCTCTCCGGGAGTTGCATAAACGAGGTATGCCGGATCGGCATTTGGGTTACTTGTTTGCATAGCTGTACGTGCGGGACCGCTGTCCGCGTTTGAAACGGGGACCTAAAGGCTTGCTGATTATCGAACTGCATTTTTTCGCCTGCCCGATGCCTTTTGTGGGAGGAGAATTCAGTTCTGGCTGGTTCCTGTGTTGTCAGGGATTGTTTTCTCTGCGGGCAGATCAGTCCTGCTTCGCATCTCATCGCCCTGTGACTCCATCTTCGATATGTGGCAGGCTTGCCTTTCGCTCCCTCGCGGGTTTTTTTGTGTGTGTTTTTTTTAATCAATAAAGCCATCTCGTGCAGAAAAAGAAAGCCTCCAAAAACTGTGCTTGTCCTTGACTACAACCAAATTAGCTAGAGTTACTAAATAGAACATTTACCTGCCTTCCACTAGCATGAATAGGAACAGCGTTTGTCTGGCTTTGAAGTTTCTGTACCTGGTTTTAAGACTTGACCGGTTGTTGCCGTCTCTGCTGTGCCAAGGGAAAGCTCTGCAATGGTCATGTGTCAGCTCAGCAAATATTGATGAACTCATAAGGAACTGGTACTTTAGGGGAGGTTCTTTACACTGTTGCTTGTAAGGAAGCAGATCTAGAAGGAAAAGTGTTATCAGTGTTCAGGGGGAAAAATCCTCTTTTAAGCTTACATTTTATAATGTTTCTTACTGTAAATTCAAAGCAGAATACCTTCTGTAAAGATTTTATTTTGCTCTGAAAGTTGTAGCAGAAATAAAAGTTATGCCTTCAAATTATGAGGATATAAGTATGTTTTCTTGTTTGGATTGGATGGTTACAATGTGGTATTTAAAACAATAAATGTAGTGAATTCCTACTTTTGTTAAATTGGGCAATCTAAAATTAGAAAGTTATCAACATTTATAGCTGCTGGCGTAAGCATTAGAGAGGAGGTAGGCTGAGAATAGAGAGATGATTTACATAAAATGATTTTTTTCTCTCCATGTAATTATTGGTTTGCATGTCCATGCAAACTCTTATTTCTGTAAATAAATTAGATCATAATTTATTTTCATCTGACAATTTATCTGTCTTTTAGTAGTTTACATAGAAGGTTATTTGTTGTCTTTTTATGATTCTTAGAATGTTTTTCAGCATATCTTAAGAACATCAACAAGTTCCAATACAGTTCATTTTAGACAAGCAAATTTTACACTACCTAAGTCAGATTTTAGAACCACTTCTGAGAAATTGAGGCGAGTGTTTTCTTAAAAGATTTGCAAAACGTGAATTTGGGATCTTATCAAGGCTGAATATAAATACCCGAAGGGAAGGTGCAAAGAACGTGGAGACAGGCACTTCTCAGCAGTGCCCCGTGACGGGACCAGAGGCAATGGGCACAGACCAAACACGGGAGGTGCCCTCTGAACATCTAAACATCGGCAAACAGGTTCTCACTGAGCACTGTAACAGGTCAGATTGTGAAATTTCCCTCCTCAGAGATATTCAAAAGCCATGTGGACATAGTCCTGGGAAAACAGCTCTAGGTGGCCCTGCTTGAGGAGGGGGCTTGGACAAGATAACTTCCAGAGATCCCTTCCAACCTCAACCATTCTGTGAGTTTAGATTTGTAGATAGATTTAAATATGAGAACTGCAAAACAGTCCTAACATGACACTTTCAGACTCTGCAGTTATAGTTAGACATTGAAATGTGATCAGCTGTATGGAAAATAACAGGTTTTAGTTTATTTTTACAATACAAAAAGTAGATATTTGCAGTGTAAAGTGGTGTGTGCCACACTGGAGTATTGCTGTTAAACATAATGTTTGCAAATACTGTAATGAAGGCTGTGGAGGATTCAGCTAGGTAGTTCCATTGTGGTGACACTGCTGGGGGCCAGCAAGACAATTCCCAGTTGTGACTTGTCATTTTTGCAGTTCCACTGAATTCTATTAGGGCTTGTGCTTCCCATATTGTAATACTGTATTTCAAAACAAATGTTACTTGTGCTTTTTGGGCTTGCTCTAGTGAGTTTAGATTAAAAAAAATCCAAAACCTGAATAGTGTTACCAAAATCTTTTGCAATTCTGAATTTTTCAAGTGCTAATCAAACCACAACAATATGTCTCATAAGGAGGTGACTCCAGACCAGTTTGTTTGAATAGATGTAACCAAAATTTGTGAGTATTTCCTGCTGGTTTACAACGTCACAGTACTCTGTTATTGTGATTCAGCTATTAAAATAAAGCTCAAAATGCTAGCAGACAAAACCAGAAATTGAAAGTAAATTCTTCACATTACTTTGTGTGCTACCAAGATTTTTATTTTCCTCTCATGTAGATTTCACAGCATTGTGATAACAAGCTCAGAGATCATGGGTAAAGATATTCCAAGAAAGCAGACTTAATTGTCGAAGGCTGGTGATTTTTCCCCTTATTCACATACTCACAACTCATATATATGTCCTGCAGAGTAATGTTCACATCATGCAAAATTGCTGTATAACATCAAAGCATTTGTTGTACTAATTGACTGCAGTGGCTCACCCAAAGTAGCTGTACCTCAGCAATTATGAAATGACTGTTTAAATCAGCAGGGGTCTTTGAGGTTTAATTAACGATCTTCATTAATGTTCAGTGAGATGAAATACAAAGTATTATAATACATTATTATTAAAGGCCTGATCTGTTAGCTTGCATTAAGATGGTTTTTTCCCCCCATGCAAGTACACTATGAAACATCAAATGGAAAAATTCAAAAAACTATGTATTTATTAATTGATTTATCTTTTATGTTGATTACTCACTACTGTCTCTTAAAAAAAAGCTAAACAGATATTATTGAATACTTCTTACCAGGAGCTTCTTTGACTTGTGCTGTCCTAATATTTCTTTTTATGTGATACTAAATGCATTGTTCCAGACCTACTTATCCTCCCTGACACACAAATAAAAATTCAGGAACACAGTTCACTTCTGCTCCATTCTCTACTAAATAAGAGTTAAAAATACTACTTCTCAGAAAGGGTTTAAAAGTTCTGATGTAGGATTGCATATATCCCAACTAACTGGCCTGTACATTTTTGTAAGAATTTTTCATATAACAAACCATATACTGCAACATATGTAAATAAATTACTTGTGTTGCCCTCAGATTTATCTTTGCATCATTTTTACTACCTTGACCCTTTTGAAAGTTCAGAATGATCAGTATCTTGCTTGTCTTCCAGCCATTCACATACATGCTTACACTGATTCTCTTACCCCTGACCCTCTTTTTATTATTCCTAAATAAGCATTAATTTTATCCCACTTTAAAAATTTGAAATCTGAGCAACAGCAGAACATGTATAGTGGCTGGGCTACCAGATCAAGCAAGACTTTACTTTAGTAGGCACAGGCTTTGTTGACTCCTAGTTATTTTCTGCACGTACATAAACATGTCTTAGATTTAAGAAATTGGAAGTCCTCAAGCAAAATTAATGAGATTTTGTTCCACTAATAATCTCTGATAGAGTCAGTAGCCAGGAGATGTGAAAACTACATGTATAAAAAAACATGCCAGATCTACTGATGGCTTAGTTTTCGTAAACCTAATTTTTGTGGGAGATAAGCCACTATTTCATTCATCATACACCAGTCCCCAGCCATGAAGGTGCAACTTCTCTTGCTTAGAAAATACTGATAGTAACAGGGGAAACCTCTCAGCCACCTGGAGCCACACCTGTTACTGTAAACTGTGGGGCAGAGAATATTTAATAATAGCCTAGGAAGGCTTTGAGTCAGATGTATATTGAGCCAGTTCACATGCTCTTAAGTGATAAAACTTATACTTTGGCATTTTAGGCTGCATTTCTAGTTAAGGTCCTCTTATGTTTAAGAATTAGTAATAAGTCAAAAGTCAATACCAGTGTGACTTTTGAAACAAATGGATATGAAAGTTGTGTACACATGCTCAGAGCTAGAGCTTGACTCTGAAATTTTATTAGTTGCAGAGAGTGAGTTAAAAAATTATTTTTCTAGATTAATTACATACAACAGAAAATGTGGTCAAGTTTATTATCATTCTCTAAGTACTTTGAGAGAAAACCTAACTTGGAGAAACTCAGTGTGATTATGGCACTGTATTTCTGCTGTGCTTTATTTTTACGTTCCTTGTATAAAAGAGGGATAAGGATTTTCAACTATGAATTTAGCATATTTGACTTTGGTGGTTAACATGAAGTACCATCAGATGTAAGTGCAGTTCATTTAGGTAGTTACAGGTTATCTGTTTGCATGTGGTGTATAACTGGTAAGGTTCTCTGTGAAGCATGTTTCTCAATTTTGGAAATAATTTTTTGATGTATTTTTATTTGAGATATTAGCAAGCTAATTAAACAGACCCAGATTATGCCCTCCTTGGGCCTGAATGAGGTCTGATTGGGATAATCATATTAACAGAATTCTTATTTTTGCTGAATCCTGTCTTTGCCCTCTAAAACAACATATAAGTAAGTTGCTCTTATTGAAATGCAGCAGCGGCACTTAGAAATCTAATTATCTAAATTTCTGGCATTCTGACTCTGATGGCCTTGGTCATTGTCAGATCATAGATAACTTCCCTTTTTTAATGCTTGCTTTCTCTAACTTTATATATTTTTATACCTTCCATTTTTCTCATCTCCTTCCTCATTATTCATCTTAAATATAAGTTGTAAATTTAGTAGTGGGAGGATCTCAATAACTTTTCACTTGCATATCTGAAGTCACTATTCATCACAGACATAATTAAATAAACATAGTCCATCTGTCTTTATGACTACAAAAAAAGAAATCTATAGCAGTAAATCATTTATTTGGTTCTGCATCATAGAAACAGAAATGTTTGTTTCACCTAAACTGAAAAATCAAAACTCCGGGTTTTGTTTTTTTTTTTTTTTTTCCCCTATATCCATTTGTGGTGGACACAAATCTTCAAAAGTCTTGGTTTAACTCAGAGGTGCTAGTATTGAACTTTGATTTCACTCCTACTTTTTAAAAGATTATTTTTAAACCCAGACCTGTTTGGGAGCAGATGAAATGGAGGATATTATCATGCAGTACTTTGGTAAATAGAACAACTTATCCTTGTTCCTCAAAACTTGTTCCATATCTTCCTATTTCCCATTTATTAGATTTTTTCCAGCTGATTTTTTTGTTTGTGTATATATACTTGTGTCAATTCTATATGCATTTTGATTGTAATGCAGAGACCAGTTTTTGTTTGAAAGCCTTTGATGCATTTAGAAGAGCTAACTGAGGAGACATGCTGAAAATTCAAAGTTGCAGGTGGAATGTATTAATTGATTACAAAGACTTTAAAATCAGTAATCATCAACAGTAGCGAATAACACTGGCATTTTGTGCTGTGCTTCTGATCGGAAGTGTAAAAATTGCTTCTAGCCAAGAAAAGGAAAACAGTGCTTAATTACTCTTTTTGAGTGGTTACAGACAAATTAAAATAAACTGATGATGATTGTTTCTTTTTAATTGAAAGCCTCATACTTTGAGGTCTGAATATGGCGACAGAAAGAATCTGAGGCACTCACACATGCCTTGTGTATACGAATCTTCTTTGTTAAAAGCGTAAGTGATCCTTCCAGCGTGCATTGCACACAGGGTGCTTCCCTGCCTCCACTCCCCTTGGCACCTAATGCCCAAGGACACACGGGTGAAGCAAAGCCTTGGATTAGAACCTGGCCTCTGCAAAGCTACAGCCCCTGCTGATTTTAACACTCAGCAGATTTGGATGGTCATGTCAGGGGGAGCTTATTCCATCCTTTACTGTAATCTGACTAACTTCATTTTCACTCCCAGAGGTGCATTTATTTTTTTCCTTCTTCCTTTTGTGCTGCTGGGAGTAGCCCAAAGGAGATATGTTGCACTGCTGTCAGCCATAAGAACAGCAGCTGAGGCAAATGCTATGTAGTTGTGTGTTGTTTAGAAAAAGGGATGGGTGAGCAGCAGCAACTATTCTTGCTGTAAGAGTTAACAATTACATAGCTTGTAGAGAAATACCTTTGAGAAATTAGGTCCTGTTATTGCTTTGCCATTGAATACAGCATTGACATTGTTTATCTGTTGTTGTTGTTTTCACAACTCTGGAATGTTTCTAAACCTTAGGGATTTTTGAGCTCTGTGAAATAGATGTTACTGTATGATGTCTGGACATTAATATTTATAGTTTTGTTTCTAGCAGAAAGTTATAATTAAAATCTAACAAGACCCCAAGGGTGCGTTTATGTATTTCAGGATAACTAGTCTGACAGTTCGTTGCTATGGAAGGGGCTGAACTTGTTGCTGCCCATCTATTCTCTCAGTTTTTGCCTATGCACTGGCTCTGTTTCTTCTCCAGCAGCACAGAAACTTGATTCCAGTTCCTTATAATGGCAGATTTTTTTGTTGTTTTTAGTTTGTCTGCTTAGTTGGATTAGTATGTTGGGTTGGTTTACTGTGCAGTCAGATCAAGGGTGACAGAGCTGATCCAAGGGTGAGAGTTGGAGTCTGTGACCAAGAAGAGCAGGGAGAAATAGGGGGAGCGAGATCTACTCTTTGTGTGCCAGCAGGCAATTAGATCAGCTCAGTCCTACTGTGTAATTATGTCCCAAGAGGGACATGTCTCATTTCTTAAACTGGAATAAGGTAATATAGGCTCAGTTTGAGACAATGGTGTATTTTGTGATGTGCCTTCAGAAGATGGCATATAGAAGGGGTCTTAAGCTTTATCCTAAGATTATGGTCCCTTGTTAACTCTGATAGCCACCCTCTTGAGAAGCCTGTTCATGTCTCAGTTCTGTACCTTATTCTCTTGCGGGGGTGTAGCTGTGGGGATTTGTTCTCTAGGTGATACTGGGTAATTGTTCAGATAGTCACGTGGTGGATTACCACAGAAAAATCTGTTGTGCATCGTTTGACTATGCAGGATGTAGCATTTGTCTTAAATCTCAATGTTTCTCTTCTCATTATTTTCATGAGAAAAGAAGGAACACAGCCTACAAGGGAAGAGTTGGGGAGGATTGTTGAACAGTTATGCATGAATCAGGAGCAGCATGTATGTTGTTAAACCCCTTTCTTGTGTGAAATAAATTAGCTATAAACTTACCAGGTATTTTTCATTTAAAAACACATTTTTCATCAGCTGCATGTGTTCCAGGGTTATTTTTAAATTTGAAAGAAATCTCCTGAGTTGAAGAAAGACGAAGCAGTATAGGATTACTCCTGCAGGAGGTGAGGCAGCTTTTAAAAATACTGTGCACGGTCTAAAAATTGCTGTGTGTAACCTGCATAAATCAGCTTTCCAACATGTTTATCATAGTTCCAGCATCAATCAAGATTGAGTACCACTTGTATGAGGCACACTTGTAAAATATGAAAGAAGAGATATTCATTGCCTTAATGAGGGACAAAAGACAGGGAGGAATCCTGATATATAAAGCAGCTTCTGTGAGTATAGCAAAATCTCTAATTTTTTAACCTGGTGGTTCCATTGGCAGAAACTAGCTAGGCAAAGCAGGAAGTTGGATCAGTGTTGGGACCCAACAGCCATTGAGTATAACTTCATGTTCAAAAAGAAATGCAGGAGAGCAGCATGGTAAGGACTGTTGGTTTTTTGTCAGGCATAGTATCTTCTCAAGCAATTTTGGATTGTGTTTTTTATGTTCTCATTAAAATAAAATTAAAAAAAAAGAAAAAATCCTTCACTTCTTCAGACATAAAAGCTTTTTTTATGATGTTGGAATCCACTTTTCTTCTGGTTTCTTTTGTGCAGCATTTTTGTTTTTCTTGTCCTTCATTCTCATCAGGTGTCCCAAAGTACAGTGTTCAACTGCTAACCTTAGTACTTATTACAGTTTTTTTCTTTTAATGTTGCACTTTCTTTTTTTAACAACTTCAGTTGAAACAGTTCTTTAGCAATACCAGAGCTGATTGCTGAGAAAGGATTGTGCTCAAGGCTTGGAATTACATGCATGGAAGGATAGCAAAAGTCAGCTGCCTTTCTAGAAGGTAGTTCATTTAAGACTTAGAGTAAGTGACTCCCCCAAAGAGTTTCCTTTTTCTGAAGAAGCGTGTTGCTTTTATTGTCTAGAAGCCTACTGTCTATAAGCTTGCAGTCTGTGATTGCAACAGCTCAGAGCAGTTACATATTGAGATTCAGGACAGCCACACAGCTTCGCCAAGGTTCCTGCCTGACTGACCCAGTGGCCTTCTATGGGAAGCTGATTCCATCAGTGAAAAAGGGAAGGGTTACAGATATCGTTTATCTGTTCTTCTGTAAAGCCTTTGACATGGGCCCCCACAACATCCTTCTTTCTAAACTGGACAGAGATGGATTTCATGAACAGGCCACTAGATGGATAAGAAATTACTTGAATGGTCACATCCAGAGGGTAGGGGTATAAATGGCTCAGAGTCTTGATGAAGATAAATGACAAGTGGTGTCCCTCAGGGGTCCATATTGAGACTGGTGTTATTTAATATCTTCATTAATGACATAGGTGAAGGGATTGAGTGGTGCTTGGCAAATCTGTAGATGACACCAAGCTGAGAGGTGCTGTTGACACTCCTGAAGGATGGAATACCATCCAGAGGGGCCTAGACAAGCTCCAGTAGTGAGCCCATGGGAGTCTCATGATGTTTAACAAGACCAAGTGCAATGGGTTATTGATGGATGAGAAGCTGGACATGACCTGGCCATGTGCACTTGCAGCCAGGAAAGCCAAACATGTCCTGGGCTGCGTCCAAAGCAGGGTGGGCAGCAGGGCCAGGGAGGGATTCTGCTCCTCTCCTCTGATGAGACCCCACCTGCAGGACTGCATCCAGCTCTGGGTCCCCAGGACAGGAAGGACCTATTGGAGCAAGTCCAGTAGAGGGACACCAAGATGATCACAGAGCTGGAGCACCTCTCCTATGGGCTGAGAGGGTTGGGTTTGTTCAGCCTGGAAAAGAGGTTTTGAGGTGATGTAATTGTTGCCTTCCAGTACCTGAAAGGAGCCTACAAGAAGGATGGAGAAAGACTATTTATAAGGGTGCATAGTGTCAGGACGAGGGGGAAAGGCTTCAGATGGAGAGAAAGTTTAGATTAGATTCTGGAAGAAATTCTTTACTGTGATGGTGGTGAGGCACTGGAACAGGATGCCCAGATAAGCTGTAGATGCCCCATGCCTGAAAGTGTTCAGGGCCAGGTTGGATGGGACTTTGAGCAACCTGTCTAGTGAAAGGTATCTTTGCCCAAGAGCTAGATGATCTTTAAGGTCTTTGAACCTAATCTGTTCTGTGATTTTGCCTTATTTTTGCAAAGTGTATAATGACTGTGTTTGCTTTATAAGGATTCTTACGAATTGTAATAAGTCTCTGAGAACATCAATCTACTGTTTCCCTTTCTCTAGTAACATGGGTTAGTTTGGAATAGCAGTACTAATTAAAGTTCTGCATGCCACTTTTACCATTACCTTCCAATCTCATAAAAACTTAAGCAAACTCATATGTAACAAAGAGGCTTTACTTTCTTTACAGCCCCAAAATGACTTGGGTGTCCTCATACAAACTTTAGAAGTGTTCTCTTATCATAGCTAGAAGCTATACCTATACATCTTGTATGCTAAGTGCTTGTTGTGGTTTTTAAGACCAAAACTGCTGCTGTTGTGGTGAAAAGCACGTAGCCTGTGAAAGCATCTTGAAACTTCAGGAGTGGGGAAGAGGGAGAGGACAGAAGGGGAAATATTTCTGAAGGTTTGCTAAGTGCTACAATTTATCTAGGTAATGATGATTGATCCAACCATCTGCCTGATGGTTAGAATGTTGTGATGAAATATTTGTGTCCTGGTAAGGGTTTTAACATTGCATTGAAAATGCATTTAATGAGACTTTGGAACTGGGAGTAAATAGTGAGAATTTACGCATTTATGCTGATGAGAATCATTATCTTCATACCTGGAAGGAGCATCTTGCTGTGTGAAATTCTAGAGAAGGAAGGGTAGAAAGGTTGGAAAAATGTTGAGTCTTAGTAAAAATATCTTTCTCTAACATCTGCTTTAGAATAGTTGTATACTACATAGATCATAATTCTAGCAGGAGAATGTTATCTCAGAGTTCTGTATCTTAGATACCGAGCAGCAGATTTTGTAGAGTTGTCCTCTACATGGTCCTCTAAGGAAGCCTTTCTACCACACTCATTGCTGCCTGTTTTTTCTCTTGGTGCAAGATTACAGCTATTCATTTGTTGCATCAGGCACTCATGACAGCTCTGTATTCAACAAAACCTCCTCTTCAGCTTCGTATCTTCTTCTGTCTCTCTTCCCCATCACACAAAAATCACTTATATTCCAGTATTTGGTGTGCCAGCAACTGTTGGCAAAGTAGGAATGTGATATACTTTCAGTGGGATTTTTACTGTATCTGGACAATGACCATCATCGTTTGTAATCTGCTCCAAGTTCTGCTGTGGGTCAGGTGCAATTAGTATAATGCCATCTCTGATGATAGCATCTCTGATAATCCCCTGGTGGGAATTCCAATTCAGCACCTTGTGATATGCATAAAATAATCTTTTACTCTTTGTGATTGATTTATAACTCTCAACTTTCCTTTGCTTTCTGTGGCATAGGATTGCATGCTCCTTGTAGTTCGGTACTGCTTCATTTATAGCAGGGCATAAAACCAACTCCTCCAGAGCAAAGACAAGCTTTTGCCCAACCCTGCTCACTCAGGTTCAGGAAACTGTGTCATCACATTGGGGCTTTGTAGGAGATTAATAATTAAGCTGTGGGTGAGGTTAATTTATGTCCCCTTGCTTTGCCAGAGGAAGCTGATTTCATGTAAAAATAATATTTTAATAATGTATTCTGTTACTGTCTTAATTCTGAGAGCTAAACTAGTTATCACACTGTGAATTTTGTTAGTATCTCTTCCACAAGATCACCTTGCCCTTTCAGCTATCCAGACATGTATTTTAGACTTCTAGTTAGGAGAATTGGAAGTGGCAAGGGAATTGAATTCCTTATCCTAAAGCAAGGTTTTCACAATCACCTCTATTAGCAAACCTGATTTAAATTGTTGTTAGCCTTTTACTAATGGAAGCATAGGTAATGCTTCTTTACGTCTGCCTTAAGAGAGACTAGCAGCAGCTTTGGGAAGAGATTTACAGGGCTTAGCTATGGGAAATAGATGAGGTGGAATTTAGTATGGCATAGACTGGGGAAAAAGGTATTAAGGTAAAGATGGCAGCCAGGCTCACATAAGAGAACAGTATTGGTGTTATTGGGGAACTGTCTGCTACATTTGCATTGTTTTCTGTACTTTTCTTTTAATCTTTATAGAATTTGTAATACTAGTTGTTTGTGTATCTTGAAAATTATAATTGCATTTTGTCTTCATATGAATTTTGTACTATTTTCTTGTTTTGTCTTTCACCACTAAGAAAATGTCTGAATAAACAATATGTTATAGTAGGCATCAACATGACCTCTTAAGCAATGGATGACCGAGGCGCCACTTTGGTCATAGTGTAATGCCAGGTGTCACACTGCTTCTTCTAGATCTTAGAATTCACATTTGTAAAGGGAAAAGGCACATTTTAGTTATGTGTAAATGTAACTGTGAGTTATTATGAGGGCTTGGGCTGGTGAATTCAGCATTTATAACATTTGGAAGTTTACAGGTAGGTCCTTTGACAAGCTATTTGTTTGTTAGTTTTGGTTTTTGGTTAGTTGGAAATTTCTGATGACAATTCCAAGAAGTTCAATTAAAGAAGCCTGGAAATAAACAAATAAACAAACAAACCACAAAAACAACCCAAAAAAACCCACCCCAGGTTAAAAAACCCCCAACTGTCTAAAAATCCCAGTGTCAGTCTACACTGAAATGAGTTCTGCTGTCTATCTGAACCGATAGAAATCTTGGTCAGCTTGAGCCTATGTCTTTATGAATAGAGATTACTGTGGTGTGCTGTATATTGTTAGGCAAAATATTTTGTTCTTAGTCAAACAAGTGAGGACTAAGAAAAGAAAGCTGATATATTACAGAATTTATGACATTTGAAAGCTTAAAAAAAGTGAAAACTTTCTTTTATCACTTTTGAAAATGGAAAACTTCTCAGTACCCCCCTCTTGCTCTTCTTATTCTGATCAGTGCAGTAAATATTTGGGCTGTTGCTCTGGAAGCTGCTTGTGAAGAAACTACCTAGTGATGACAAATTTGCAGAAGATATTTTCTTTATACAATGTTTCCAAAATTTCATTACCGAGGACTGCTCTGTGATTCACCTGAAAAAAAATATAAAAACAAAATACGAGTATTTGTTTGGTTTCTTGTTGCTTTTTAGGTGCATTTAAAATCTGTTAGTAATGTATTTTAGGTTTGGTTTAGATGTGTAGGAGAGATTGGTAATCAATAGAGTGTATATTTAGAAATTACTGGTTAGAAATGAAGGTACTGTGAACTTTCTAGCTAATCATCCTTGCTTTGTTTTTGTACGAACAGGTTTTCCTCTGGTAGTTCATAGACTGAAATAAACTTCAAGTTGAATGTGGGTCAAAGTTGCTCTTTTTTTCCACTTGCTTCTATTGAAGTTTTTCTGGAGTCTGCACACAAAACAGAACAATAATTTGACTAGGACATTCCTATTTAACCACTGGAAACGCAAAGTCACTAATACACAAATTTAACTTACAGCTGAATGACAGTAAAGAGGAGTGGCGTGCAGCATTGGGAGACCTAAATGACAAACAATATGCTTAGTATGGAAAGTGTCTTAATTAATTGTTCATAAATTTCTGTGCTATGAACACAGTTTGAATACTTCATTTATCACAGAATTAATTGATCCCTGTATTTCTCTGCTGCAGGAACTCATTATACAATGACAAATGGAGGAAATATCAACAGTTCAACACATTTACTGGACCTTCTGGATGAGCCAATTCCTGGAGTAGGAACATATGATGACTTCCATACCATTGACTGGGTTCGAGAGAAGTGCAAAGACAGAGAAAGGCATAGACGGGTACTTGAGATAAATAATAGAACTTTTTTGGTTGGATATTGGAGTTAAGGTCTGATTTAGTAACACATACAAATATATGCATGTCCTTTAAATATGTACATAGTTACATCAGCTAGAACTACTTGAATACTGTTTAAAAAGCTCTGCTTGGTGGGATACCTGCAGTCTTGCAGCATTATTATAACTTCAAAAAGAAGCAGTAATTTAATAGAGTGGGAATAGGTCCCTGTCACCCAAATACCTTTTTTAAAGTTCTGCATTTTTTTCATGCTAGTATATTTAAGGCTATTTTCCAGTGTAGATGTATCTGCAATAGTGCAATAGTGGTTTTGGTGGTACTTGTACAGAAAAGTGAAGCGTGATGCATATTGCTTTTGTACTGACACAAGTGTCTGCCACTACAGCTAAGTGTGCAGAGTACATAAGGATAAAATAAGAATAGCAACTTTTTCAGTACAATAATTGTTGTGTAGAAGTACTTTAGGGTAATTATCCAGATTTTTATTTTATTTTACTTTTATGTGTTTTTTAGTCTAAACATAAAGATGTTTATACTTGAAGTAGAAGTTTTGGAATTTGAGTCACATGAAATAGCTTATTATTAGTATGCTAACAGTTCAATTGAAGTTCAGAAAAATTTGATGTATAGGAGGGAAATAATAGTACAATTCACAGTTTAGGTGTATGCCACAGAAGGTATTTTATTTCCTGGATTTTAGTTCTTTAAATTAAGCAAATATATGTTTCTCTGTCAGTTGCTTGGTGTCTGAATAATTAAGCTGATTTATCTGTGTGAAGCACTAAATACAAGCAGAACACTTGTGGTTTCAAGAGAGGATTTATTTGCTTGCATCATGCAATTTGTATGTCATACTTCCTTTTGTTTCATTATTCATATTACTGAAATACATACAGCTCTACATACTGATTTCTCTTTGCAGATTAACAGCAAGAAGAAAGAATCAGCATGGGAGATGACAAAAAGTTTGTACGATGCATGGTCAGGATGGTTGGTAGTCACATTAACTGGTTTGGCATCAGGTAAATGAAAACACAAAGGATTCTTTTCTTATTTGTCAGCAAGTATAGTTGTTGTGTTTTTCATTTGTTCTCCACCAACCCAGCTAAGAAATGGTTCAGTCTACTACAACAGTTCCATAAGGGAAGAAAAAAGTTGAGTATCTCAATTTACAGGCTTCACCATTTTGAGGTGAGGGTTTACTGATCAGATGGGAACTAAAATCCTCACTGAATTTAGAGAGAATTTCTCAAGTGTTTTTGAACTTCCGCCTACTAAGCTATCAATGTTCTTTAATCCTGTGATTGAGATTTATATTTTCCCTTTCTGTAAAATTTTGGTTTTTACCTGTAGGATTTCTTGTGGATGTGTTGATTGTAAAAGTAGCTCTGGTATATGCGTAGTTTTGGCAAGCACACTTCCTTGTAAAGCATGTGTTTATGGACTAGTGAATTTTGGCTATATGTTTATGTTGTACCTTTACAGAGGTTCTTCCACAGAAAATATTGACTTTAACAGATAGAGTTTGTTGACTTATACTTCAATTCTCTCTTTCATTCTTAACGTATTTTAGAATGGATTTTACAGCTAAAACCATCCAATAGTTTGTGGCCCAGTGGTCAGGCGGTGCTGCTGCTTCTGTTAGTATAGTTTGAAGTGACTAAAACCTGCAGTAAGGAAAGATCACAAACTTTGTGCCCGGTTTTTCAAAATAAGTACTTCAAATAGACATCTAGACATATTAGATTAAATGTTAGGAAAGTTAGTTGTGGAGTAAGGCTATGCTTATTAAAAAGCATGGTAACAGTATAATTACTGCTTAGGTATATACATAATCACTTTCACAAATCACATATAAATTAATATATATGCAAAGTTTGTAGCATGTTTATATACTTCTGGATGCACAAACCAGGAGTGTATAATCACTGGAAATTGTTTATGATAATTTCAGTGGGAACATGCAGTGTAGTGTTTTCAACCCCTTAAGCTGCTGTTTATTAAAACTCCTTTATTCTGTTTCTGAGTAACAAAGTGAGCAAATTCTGGTCTTGCACACTGGTAGGTTTTTCAGTCTCAGATGCCTTCTCTTGTATGTCTAGTGGATCTTAAAAGGTACAACCTTGAGTTCAGTCACAAGGAGATCTTATGTTTACCTGTTTTAATAATTTGGTTGAAATTCTGTTCTACTGAAGTACTGCTTTTGACTTGCCAACACATGGGCTAGAATCCTTTTCCACCTTTTAGACAGGTGAATCCCGTCTCTTTCCAGCAGGCTTGATGCTGTATAAACTGCTTCATCACAAAAAAGTAACACTTCACTTTTTACTCTTAACTCCTTGGTTTCAGTGGAGAACTGTGGTATAGGGGAAAAAAAAAGGCAAAAAAAAATCTCATTTAACTTGGGAAATATACAAGGTACTTAATTCTTCAGCAAATATTAGTCTTACCATAACAGAAACCAGGATATAAGCCTCGAAATCAGTAGTATATTAAATGTTCATTTAATTAAGTTAATACCTAATACTTCAGTTAATACGAGCACATTCCTTCATTTTAGCTGTGTGTGTTTTTTCTGTTTACCAGAACATTAATACAAAACTGTTTCTACAACAGGGGCATTGGCAGGATTAATTGACATAGCTGCTGACTGGATGACTGACTTGAAGGAAGGCATTTGCCTTAGTGCTTTGTGGTTTAACCATGAGCAGTGTTGTTGGGGTTCAAATGAGACCACATTTGAAGAGAGAGATAAATGTCCACAGTGGAAAACATGGGCAGAGCTAATAATCGGGCAAGCAGAAGTGAGTATTCTTTGATGGTCTTGTTCCACAGCTTGGCTGAATAGGGAAAAAATACTGGTCTTAAAGTTAGGATTCTAAACATGAATTTGGGTTGTACTGTCTGTGCCATTTTTCAGCATTTGAATTGATTACTAGATTATAGTGTAATAAATGTGTATTTCATGAATTGCAAGGAAGCTTGGAGTATTGCAAATGTAAGGAAGTTATGAGAATATAGAGCTGTTGATAACACAAGAATTTCTATTCTTGATCATAGCTGTATGTAAATTAAACCCATTAGGTATTCTCTGATAACTAAGAATAGATTTACTTGATTTTTTCTATCACATTTTTTTAAATAAGGAAGATTTACTCAATATTCACTAGATTTTAGCAGCTATTAGCTATTAAAAATATACCTGTTCAATGTTTATTTTTTCTTTTTAAGAGGAGGTGTTAGAACACTTTCTGCCTTTTATAAGTCTGTGCTAATGTGCAAGTGTCATGGCTTCATGCTTTTCAAACAAAACTCTCTCTTGGCAATAATTACTGTGCCTTAAAATATGTGTATTTATGTACTTGCAGCAGAAGTACTTCTGGATTATTTTAAGTAGTGATTTTGCCCTTATGTCAAACCTATTTTCTGACTTTTTGTTTTTGCTTTTAGGGTCCAGGTTCGTACATAATGAACTACATCATGTACATTTTCTGGGCTTTGAGCTTTGCCTTCTTAGCAGTTTCTCTGGTGAAGGTATTTGCTCCGTATGCCTGTGGCTCCGGGATACCTGAGGTGAGGTCTAACTATATATATATATTATAGGTGTTTCATATTAATGTGTAGATTACTGCTGCCTTAGTGGGTCAGGGGAAAGGCAAGAGGAAGCACCCTGTGTCTTTGAAGAAATATATTAATACAAGTATTCAAACTGAAAACATGGTAATTTTGCTAATTGTTTCTGAGAAAATACCCCAAACTTAAAAGAATCGCCTGGGTTAATAGATTTTGCTTCTGTTGGGACCACTTTTTAAGGAAGCATTTGGATTAGTATACTTCTGAAGAATGATTTCTAAACCTCCCCTTGTCTACACGCTCCCTATGGTGATGAGAGAGCAGTGATTCATTGACACAATTTTGGTCGTTTGATAGAGCAATCCATCTTTTGTTGCAATACCTTTAGCAGCCTTAACTAGCACAAACCAATGAGCAGTCACAATGTGAAATGTGTAGTATCCTCAAAAACTCACTGTTTACAATTGCTGTCTGCTACTATCCGCAGAATGGGAGAGAAAAATCCAAAGTCAAATCAATCTGGTCAGTCTCACTTCTTCAGTTTTTCTGTAAATATTTTTTATCCACCTCTGTTTAAGCCTGGAGCAGTTCTGTGCCATTATTCCAGAAATAATTTCATCTTAAATTGGTTTTCAAATCTAGCTGTCTTTACTTTCTAGACACAGCTGCCCACTGTTTAATGTGCGTCCTATTTATGGACATGTTGTTATATGGTAGCTGTATATTATTTACTCTGCATGGGCATATTTTCCAGGCTTATAATATAGCATTTTTAAGCACAGTAATACCTTTGGCAAGTGACAGATTTTTCTGGTGGACATAGGCTGATCTTTTTCATCTTTATGTGAAGAAATCTACTGTTGATTTTTATGTAGTGATGGTAAAATAGGAAAATAGGTGATGTTGGTGCAAGTTGGAATATTGCTACAATAGATTGATCTTGAGTATGGTTTTTGCAGATTTATTTTTCCTTTAGAACTTTTCTGCCTTTTTACATAATTTACATCACAAACTGATTAATCAAGTTTTAGAAAATTAATCTGCTGGAGGTTCATTTTCTCCTAAGTGTAATTGATACTGTAGTTGTATGTTATTACCCAGTGTTTTAGAGTAAGTTGCAAATGAAGAACTTCTGGCAAGCAGATAGACCTAGTGTGGCAATCTGAATGATACATGTTTTGAAGTGTGACAAAGTTAGTAATTTGAAACGGCTGGCTTTGAAGTTCTGCAGCTTAAAATTAAAGGATGAATTATTTTCTGAAAATTGAAGAATGCAGTAACAGATACAGTTTTTTATTTCTTCCAGATAAAAACTATTTTGAGCGGCTTCATCATCAGAGGTTACTTGGGGAAGTGGACTTTGATGATAAAAACAATTACTTTAGTCTTGGCTGTTGCATCAGGTTTAAGTTTAGGAAAAGAGGGTCCTTTGGTGCATGTTGCCTGCTGCTGTGGGAATATTTTTTCCTACCTCTTTCCAAAATACAGTACAAATGAAGCTAAAAAAAGAGAGGTAAGTTCTTGAAAAAGTGTTTCTAGAATGTATTGAATAGTGGTGCATTTACACTGATTTGTTTAAAAGATAATCTTTGTTCTCTTGGACAGTGTTTAGTGATTATCAGTTGTTATTTATTATGTTAAAAACAATGTATTATCCCCGGCATTCTGACAGGTAAATAATTTCTATGGCAGAGTCAGTTTGGTCTCCACTCCAGAATGGTCTCCCCTTCAGAGACCATTTGGTTTTATTTAAATTCTGTCTGTGCTTGTCTCTAAACCTTGGTAATTGATGGGTGTCTTCAGTGGTGAGGACAGCAGAGTACTCTGAACCCATGAACAAAGTGTTCCTGGTGACAGCAGTGTTTTGTGCCCTGGTTCAGTTCACTGTTGTTAAGGAGAGTGTGGTGGCTTAGACTTGGTGCTGGCCAAGCAGTTCTCTCACCCCTCTGTGTTGGCAGGACAGCAGGAGAGAGTAAGACAAAAAGCTCAGAGGTGAAGACGAGGACTGGGAGATTCCTCACCAGTTACCATTGCAGACCAGACCTGAGGAAAGTTACTTGTCTGCCAACAGTAGACTAGCGAGAAATGAAAACAAAACTAAATGTATCTTGCCCCCACTGTCCCTTCTTGAAAGGCTCAGTTTCACTCCTAACTCTTCTGTCCCAAAGTGGCACAAGGGGATACTGTGTCTCTGCTGCTCCTTCCTCTTGATACTCTTTCTCTGCTCCAATGTGGGCCCCCACCTATGGGAGACAGTCCTTCACAAATATCTTCAGCATGGCTCCTTTCCACAGGGTACAGCCATTCAGGACTGCCCAGCCTGGTTCACCCACCGGCCGCAGTGCTTGCAAGAAACCTGCTCCTGCTTGGGCTCCTTTTCACAGGCCATGGCTCTTGCCAGGAGCTTGCCAGGAGCTTGCCAGGGCTGCAGGGTGAAGATCTGCTCTGCCATGCATCTGCTCTGCTCTATCATCAGCAAACTTGGCTTATAGCTATAGTGAGATTTTGTTGTTCATGTTTACAACATAGACTGTGACAAACCCTTCACCTTTATTGTTTTCCAGGTGTTGTCAGCTGCCTCAGCAGCAGGAGTTTCTGTAGCCTTTGGTGCCCCAATTGGTGGAGTCCTTTTCAGTCTGGAGGAGGTATGTCAAGAGATGGCATTGAAGAATAAATGTTTTAAAAAATCTCTTACTTTAAATAATTTCAGACTCCTTTGAGCTATGGAGTCTCTCCTACGAAGGAAATTATTTTTTGACCTATATTTCAAAACCAGGAGTCCTGTTACCAGCAAACTCCTGAAGATATATTTTTTTTAAATGAATGTCAGCCTTACTTTATTCTCACTTATTTTATTCTGGAAAGGGGTCTAGTCTGTTAATAACTACAGTTTACATACAGGTAGAGACGCAGCAGCTTTTCAGTCTAGGAGTTTATTCTGGAAAAAAAATTTAGGGCTCCTAATTTTTGAAAAAGGCTTTCAAGACTTACTGGACAGTTTTGTAAAGCAAGCTTTTAACCAATACTTAAAGCTTCAGACACTAAACACAATTATATGATAATTAACAAAAATAGGATAATTATTAAAAGGGCAAATATACTATAAAACTTATCTCCAAAGCAAGCAAATTCTCTTCTCAAAAAAATGTTTTATGCTAAATTAGTTTTAATAGTAATTTTAAAAATATGTAAGAATGTTATTTCTATCATTGGTATTTTTAAAGACAATTAAAGCCCTAAAAATCTCTGAACTGAAAAATAGGGAAGATATTTCTTTCATGTGTAATTTTGTTATGTTGTTAGGGTATTTTGAGGACTTCCTCTGTTGCCAGAAAATGAAGAAGAAAACTGTCTTAAAATTCAAATCAGGCTATGTGGGGCTGAAAAATGAAATTGCATTTTCTGTTTTGAGGCTTTTTAATTTTTTTTTGTTAGTTTTAATCATACATCTTAAAAATAACAGATCTCTGATAAACCTTTCAGTAGAGGTTGAAAGGAGATGAAAATATTAGCAGGAAATCTGAGAGTACAGCCTAGTGCACACTGGTTCTCGGAAGGCTAGTAAGAGACACAAAGCAGAGCAGCTTTTTTAGCTTATACCATGTGAGCAGCAGTATTCTAACACATGCAGAAGCCTGACATTCCAGGTCTTTAATTGAATCACTAATAATTCTCATGTATTGTCTTTTGCAGGTCAGTTACTATTTCCCACTGAAAACTTTATGGAGATCGTTTTTTGCTGCTTTAGTAGCTGCATTTGTTCTAAGGTCCATCAATCCTTTTGGTAATAGCCGCCTAGTCCTTTTTTATGTGGAATATCACACTCCTTGGTACCTTTTTGAACTGCTTCCTTTTATTCTTCTGGGAGTATTTGGTGGGCTCTGGGGAGCATTTTTCATCCGAGCAAATATTGCATGGTGTCGTCGACGCAAATCTACAAAATTCGGGAAGTATCCTGTTCTGGAGGTTATTATTGTTGCAGCAATAACAGCTGTGATTGCATTTCCTAATCCATATACAAGGCTAAACACCAGTGAGCTTATTAAGGAGCTCTTCACAGACTGTGGGCCATTGGAATCCTCCTCGCTGTGTGACTACAGAAATGATATGAACGCAAGCAAAATTGTAGACGATATTCCTGACCGCCCAGCAGGCACTGGAGTCTATTCAGCCATATGGCAGTTGTGTTTAGCACTCATATTTAAAATTATCATGACAGTCTTCACTTTTGGTATCAAGGTAAGTGTAAATGCAGTAGCT
The DNA here is from genome assembly GCF_901933205.1 of Camarhynchus parvulus. Taxonomy (NCBI): domain Eukaryota; kingdom Metazoa; phylum Chordata; class Aves; order Passeriformes; family Thraupidae; genus Camarhynchus; species Camarhynchus parvulus. The sequence continues at coordinate 37,694,678 of NC_044574.1, read as the reverse complement.
CTCTTATCTGCTGTGATCATTTAATTATTGCCTTTCTCATTTCCCATCTCTCGAAGCTTGAAGCTTTATTTCTTTTTCATGTTGTTTCTTTTTAAAAAAGGTCTTTTTACTTTTGATTAACAAGCAAGTCCTGTTGCAAACAGTAATAACTTTAATTAAATTCAGAATAGCCCTTTGTTCAGCTGAATAGAAATGTCCTAAATGCTGTAGGGAGCCCTGTGTGGATGGATGTCTGTTTGTATGAGCCTGATTCAGCAATAAGGGATGATTCTAAAATTTCCAAGAGCAAAGTTTGAGCATAACCACTCAGATTCCCTAATCTTCCTGTTACTTGGAAGAAGAGCAGACTGTACCCTTTACACTACTCATTGGTGGTAATTCTTATATCCACTCTCCTCATTGTTCACATAAATCTTAATTACTACAGATGTTAAAAGGAGACAGTGATGGTTTCTTCTGCTCTATTTTTCAGTACTGCATCCTGTGATGAGAAAGTGGGCTTTGTTCATGTGACTGTAATGGAAATTTCATCTCCATTACATGCAGCATAATTTTTGTTTTTTCCCAGTTGTTTCATAGATCTGTTTTGAAGGTGGCTTCAGCTTCTCCCCAGTCTGTGGCTGTTTTCTGAGTTATGATGTCTAACTGTCATGCCTTCATAATTTTCTGTCTTGTCAGGCTCTCTTCATTTTTTCTTTGCAAGTACATCAAAATCAAATGTGTCTTAATGAAAGCTTCCTGTAGAATGTTCACTAAGCAAGATTTGTGTTTCAATTTGCCTTAACTTTTCAGTGTAAGTTGCTGTTCCATGTAACAGCATACATAAGAAAACACTTCCTTTCTGTAAGGGTGTTTGATCATTGGAATTTGCTGTGCATAAAACAGCCTTGGAAGTACTCAGATGTTGACTAGTTGCAAGCCTGAGCAACCTGCTGAGGGTGACCCTGCTTGAGCAGGGGCAGACAGTCTGGGGCAGTCATCTTCAATCTCAACTATTCTGTAACTGACAGAACAATAACATCATGTTGTGTTTCTCATGTTTCGATATTTTAGAAGATGTTGCAGGTTGTTATTTGAAGTTATGTTCTATGTGTTGGTTGGTGGGTGAGAGGAATCTTAAGAGTGTGTGTTTCAAAAGCTAGTCTTCCTTAGATCCATAATTCAGGCATTGTTGTGTGATGTGACCACTTCAGTCTGTTGTTTAGTTTTGTATTCACTTACCGGGTTTCATTTATATCTGGGACATTACTTTACCATTCACATGTTTATGTGCATGTGGCTCTTTCACATGGGTTGTCACCACAAGGTCACATGCATACTAGATGGAAATCACTGGTTTACAGAAGGGGAGAGCTTATACTTCATTTGAGTTTGGTTCATTTTCTCAGAATTTCAGCATGTGGAAATATTTTTGTGAAGTTGTGACAGTATATTTATTGCTTTGCCAATAGGCAAGGAGTCATGTTGCTGTCATTGATGGAGCTGTGCTACATTAATTTCTTGGAAGCGTTAAAGCATGTGGTTAGTTAGAATGTCAGCCAGGATCTGGAGAAGAGGATGTTACTTTAATGATATTTATTTGCTTTAGGCTTCATCTCTATAAAATAAGCTTCTATTTCTTCTATTTCTTCAAACTAGAAGAAAAAAAGAGAAAAAATAATATTACACTGTCATTTAAATAATTGTAAAGGATCCTCTGGGCTCTCCAGGTCTGTTCCTGGAGCTGTAGCCATCTGCAAACACACATCTTCCCCATAGGAACTGCTTTCCTGTGAGGTGAGCAAAGCTACCCAGCTGCTGCCAGTGGGGCAAAGTGATTCCTGCTGCTAGTACTGCTGTGGACATGCATTTCCAGGAGGCTGATATGGCAGGGGTTTGGCATGTTTTGTTTTGTTTTGTTTTTTCTTTCATGCTTTTGTACCTATACTGTACTGCTTATTATCAGTAGACTCATTACTGTGTCTAAATGCTGATTAACATGTGGAAACAGTTTTGCCTCAGAACATGACTGGTACACAGCTGCACTACCAAAGAAGTGGAAAGTTGTAGCCATATCCTAATCCTTGCTTCTTCCAAAGATGACACATGTGCCACAGAACAAATCTTTTCCTCTGGAGTGTAATTTGAGCTTGCCTCAGAGAAGAAAGCTGAGAAGAGGAAAAACTTAGCTTTTTTCCCTTGTTACTTCTCTGGGAAGATTCCTGTCCCCTTTGTGATTTATGATTCACAGGCTTATGCAAACAAATGGACCTCTAAAATCATAATTACAGTTAGACTTGTAACCATTATCCACGTCTAATGGAAAGAAGAGAAGGAGCTAGTGCATAAAAAGTTATATTATCAAAGGGCCAGAAATAATTTGGATGCAATTTCCACATGAAGACTGAATTTCTATTGCATACTGCTAGTGCAGTGGGATCTGAGGCGGTTTCAATAGTTTATTTAGTTACTTTTATATTGGAAATATGGGATTTTTCAGGGTACTGTTTTACTGTTCACCAAGAAAGAATTTCACTCAGGAAAAAAAAATATTTTAGCAGTTAGGAAAGGGCTTAGATGCATAATTAATGTGGGAAATAACAGTAGTGGTATAAGTGCACAATTTGAATACTAGACTAAAATGATAGCATTGAATATTATCTCTGTAAACACTGAAATATTAGGTCATTCAGTGTAGGAATTAAGGATTATTAAACTTTTTCTCAAAACCCATGCTGCTGACTGTCTAACACAAAGTTTGTTTTCCCTTGGTTTGTTGTTTAGAAATCATCTTTGCAACCACAAATATAGACAAAATATAAAGTAATAATAATTATAAGCTATGTTTGCTTTTCCTTGGTTTGTTGTTAGAAATCTTTGCAACCATAAATACAGGCAAAATATAATAATACTAACAACAACAACAATTTTGAAATACATTTCTGCACCAGCTATTGTATACCACAGCAAAAATCTACAGTTTGGAGTTCCACAATACTTAAATTTCACAGCTGTACAGTACAAGAAAAATTACACGATGTGTCCTGTTAAAGCAGGAATGCAATATTTAATTAAGTTATTTCAGCAGGATGTGATGAGATGCATTTAGACGAAGTAAAAATTCTGCTCCTTTTTTGTAGTCACATCTGTACCTCAGTCACAATATAAAATATCTTGATGTTAACAACTACTGTGAGGAGAAGCAGCAGGCATTTACAGTTTAATGAGACATTTAGGTACCAGTATGTTTTTTGGAAATATTGGCTTTGTAAGGAGAAGAAAAGATACACAACTGTTTCTTTATATGAAACTGCTGATAAAAGAAAGTTTGCACTAATATTTTACTAAGCTATGGTTGTGTGACAAAGCTTTAGTTAGTAGCAGAAAAACATTTTAAGTAACTAAACTGACAACAGGAGTTTCTTTCTTCTTTAACCTATTGTGTTACCTACTTTTTGCGGTGGGGATTATCTTGCCTTTTTCTCTCTTGGTGGTTTTAGCATTCTATATACACTCATTTCTACAGGAAACAGCAATAATAATGAAAAGTCTCTTTTAAAACTCACCTGTTTAGTTAATTTATAGCAGTGTCAGGAAGCAGTTTAGGAAGGCAGTCCTGTTTAGTAAGTGAATGCTGACTCTGAGGAACATGAAGGAGTAAGGGAGACAGGAAATGATAAGGAACTCTTTCCTGTATGATTAGCACAGCTCACACTGGACATGCACGTGGTAGAGAATTGTGCTGTTGGCACTGAGTCTAGTTCTTGGTCCTGTATTGGTGGTAGATTTTCTCTTAAACACAGTAAGATATAAACAAACGTGCTCATAAAATGATTTCTCCTAATCAGGTCAATCAGAGGTATCAATAGAATTCTGTCTACTAACCTTCCAAGGTCACCTAACATGGTTTTAACCTGACAGATTGAGTATTTGCATCCCTTTCAGAAAAAAAAATACAGAAAATCACTTTTTAAGTCATGTGTCAGATATGTTCCCAGCAGCATGACAACAGTTCTGTTTTTGTTGCAGGTTCCATCTGGGTTGTTCATACCTAGTATGGCAATTGGAGCAATAGCAGGAAGGATTGTAGGAATTGCAGTGGAGCAGCTGGCTTACTACCATCATGACTGGTTCATTTTCAAGGAGTGGTGTGAAGTTGGAGCTGACTGTATTACACCTGGTCTTTATGCCATGGTTGGTGCTGCTGCATGCTTAGGTAAACAAAATATAACAAATAAGTATCTGGTTTCTTCATATAGCAAAATAATTATTAAAAAATGAAAGGAAACATAAACTTGTGCAGTTTTGGAACACCTGTTTATAGGGTCTTCCTTCCAGAATAATACTTTCGCACACAAGACCCTCAAATCCTTGTGATCTGAGAAATAATGTGAAATCTAAATTTATGAGAAATAGGAAAATTTTAGTAGTGTTTGCTTTCTCTTTTTGGTATCAAGAGATGTCATCACTACATTGGTCAGAGAAATCAGTTCCTTGAAATGTATGAAGTAGAGCATTTACAGTGTCAAGTACAGTTAAAATTATTAGAAGGAAGTGGTGTGATCAGCTGCGACATCTACATGAATTGCAAAAAATTGTTCTTGAAATTCATTTTCCAAACAAAAGTTTTAGAAGTGTGTAAGGTATTTTTATCAAGTCTAATTGTTGAAAATCAGCTTTATGGAAAGAGTCTTAAATTGGGGACCTAAACTTGTCCTCATTTATAACTTGGTGGCCTTAGAAATTAAACTTAAAAACTGTTAGGACAGATTCTGCAAGAAGTAGAACTTTTCTTTAAGGAAAATTATGTTTGGGCAATCAAACTAGTGATACAAATTTAGGTTTTGGAGAGGTTGTTCTGGTTTTTAATAGTGCAAATTGAATCACTCTTGATTGTACTGAAAGACAGTTTATATTCTTTTATTAAATGAAGATATAGCATCAGAAGTCTTAGCAGAAAAAAATTATTTTATATAATAACAAAAGAGAAGTATAATCCATGTCTTCTCTTATCCAAGAAAGAGATTTCTTTTCATCAGCTTATAATTCTGTTCAGCTTTTATGATTAAGCAACAGCATTAAATTCCTAATCCTTTGGACAACATAGCTGTTGGTTTGCTATCTATGACATCTTTGCATTAGTTCCATTCTTTTTTCAGATTCTTACATCACTGGATTTCCTTGCATTTCACAGTACTTTTAACCCTGATGTGGTATGGAGATATACACAGTTTTATTCTTAGCTTACATTAAATAACTGTACATATTTTCCAGTTCCCATTATTACCTCCCTTTCTATGAATTTTCCCTAAAACTCTCTTTTTCACTTCTTGAAGTTCTGTGTTAATTTTCTCTGTCTGCTTCTGTTGGTATTATGCAGAAGGATGTTTGTCAGATGACCTTTCTTGTCAAAGTTATGTTTGTAGGTCTCAACAGGAAGGCACAAAATTCTACAATCGTTGTTATCTGATACTCAGATGTTACTGGCTATCATTTTCCTTGCAGGTGGTGTGACAAGGATGACTGTGTCCCTGGTAGTTATTGTCTTTGAGCTAACAGGAGGGCTGGAATATATTGTGCCCCTAATGGCCGCAGTGATGACCAGTAAGTGGGTAGGAGATGCCTTTGGTAGGGAAGGCATCTATGAAGCACACATCCGACTGAATGGGTATCCTTTCTTGGATGCAAAGGAAGAATTCACTCACACAACACTGGCAGCTGATGTGATGAGGCCTCGGAGGAGCGACCCCCCTTTAGCAGTTCTGACCCAGGACAATATGACTGTCGAAGACATAGAAACCTTGATCAACGAAACCAGCTACAATGGTTTTCCTGTTATTATGTCAAAGGAATCGCAGAGACTTGTGGGGTTTGCTCTAAGAAGAGATTTAACTATTGCAATAGGTAATTAACTTTCAATATTGCATTATTATATACACCAATTTAAATTGGTTTATATTATTTTATATTTAAAATAGAATTTTACTCTGTATGTTTTTAGACTTCAGGTTGATTTAACTATATGATAATATATCTTCAGTAGCAGGCTCTGAAATGAAGATAATCCTCATCTCTTTGTCTCTTGTAAAAACAAAAGTTGTCATACTCAAATAGGACAAAACATTATCTAATCTGGTATTTTTCAGTTTTTTGAGGCTTTTGATAGTATCCCATTTCCTTGAGTAATGCTATAGTAACATTCTTCAGAATTGAGTAATTCTCATTTTGACCATCAGTATTCTGTGAAAATTACTGTCCAAGTAATTTTTAAATGTATATCCTATTTCTTTCTAACAGTGTGTTTTTTACTTTTGTTATAACAACCAGGGTTGTATTATGGAGAGATAAGTGCAATATTAATTATTTTAGGTTTATGTTTTTCAATCTGTTTGTGTAAGGGGAAATTAGTCCCTGGGCACTTGAGCACACAAGCCCTGTTTGGAACATCTCTTTCTGGATGAATATTATTAGTGCTTGTGTGATACTTGTGATAATGCTTTGTGCACTGGCAAGAAAAATTCTGTGGATTTTGAGGCTACTATCATAACCAAAGGAGGAAACACAGTGTTATGTAAGAAAATGTTACAAAACTGTAACATTTAGTGCATGAAATAAGTGATGCAAGTTGCATCTTAAACGACTTTTTTTATATATACATGTCTCTTAAACAAAGACACTTGAGAAAGGGACAGAAGTCTCCAGAAACTTTTTTAAAACATGTTTTTTGAACATAACACTGTTTACTTCAGTCAGATTTTTGCCTGTGGTTTTACTACTGTGTATACCATGGTATTACATTACATAGGATGTATATGAGTGTACAAAACTTCGATATTATTACCAACACCATACTAGTTAAAGTTTGCATTTACTTGAGTAAATGGGGGAAAAGCAGAACATTTATCTTAGAAAATGCTTTCACAGGCAAGACTCATTTCAACTGCTGAGATTATACAGTGATAGTTGCTTAGTCTTGGGTTGTGTCTGTCTTAAGAGTCACTGTGCCCTGGCAGCCAGGAGGGCCAGGTGTGTCCTGGGGTGCATCAGGCACAGCATCCCCAGCCAGGCAAGGGAGGGGATTGTCCTGCTCTGCTCTGGGACAGCCTCACCTCAAGTCCTGTGTGCAAATTTTGGTGCCAGATTATCAGAGGGTTATAAAGCCATTAGAGATCATCCAAAGGAGAGTCACAAGGATGGTGAAGGGCCTTGAGGGGAAGCCATATGAGAAGTGGCTGAAGTCACTGGGTCTGTTCAGTCTGGAGGAGACTGAGGGGAGACCTCATTGCAGTCTGCAACTTCCTCATGAGGGGAAGGGGAGGGGCAGGCACTGATCTCTGCTCTGTGATGCCCACTGATAAGACCTGAGGGAATGGCCTGAAGTTGTACTGAGGGAGGTTTAAGTTGGGTATGAGGACAAAGTTCAGGGGGCTGTCAATTGAGACTGACTTTTCCTTGGCAGTTTCTTCAGGAGCTGAGTAGTTCTTTTTTTAGCCTTTCCACCTCTTTATAGTAAATAAAAGTTACTTACTTGAGTGAGACAATTAGTTGAATAATGACTAAAGCTGAATGGCAAATGGCTTTTGTGATTTTTGCACAACCACTTCCTCGGGATAAAGCAGTGGCTGTGGAAATATATGCGAGAGCCTGGTAGTGTTGATTGAGCTGTATGTCTGTATTAACATCTTACTCCAAGAATATAAATTCCTCTTCCTCTGCTGTTTTTCCCCCTTCCCTGTCTTTCTTAAAGAAAGTGCTAGAAAGAAGCAGGAGGGGATTGTTGGCAGTTCCAGGGTGTGTTTTGCCCAGCATACCCCATCGCTTCCAGCAGAAAGCCCTCGACCTTTGAAGCTCCGAAGCATCCTTGATATGAGCCCTTTCACCGTGACAGACCACACACCAATGGAAATAGTGGTGGATATTTTCCGGAAGCTGGGTCTGAGGCAGTGCCTTGTAACACACAATGGGTGAGTAAAGTGGCAGCAATGCTGTGCATTTTTTTAGATACAGTAATTTTCACTTCCAGGATCAGAGTATTTGAACCAGGATATACGCCAGGATCATTGTATTTGAACCCATGGTAGGTTTGGTATTGCAACTGAGGACCCCAGCTGTTCATTAAGAATGTGCTGTGGTATAGCACCTCTCTGAAATTCTTATGCCTTCCTTGTATTCCAGGTAAGCAGGCAGATGATTTCAGTCATTTTATGATGTTCTGTTAAAAATTTACTGCCATTCAGCAAGCTTGGTCTGTGCAGCTTGCTTGTGGAGGAGACACAACTTGTCTTGCAGAAATTTAGTCTTGTGCTCTGCAGAGTCTAAGGCCTGTATTTCCTGGTTATTATCTATGTTCTGGCAACATGCACTGTATCAGCAGTTCCTGAACATCTACAAATACTGGGTTCATAAAGAGTAAAGCAGAAAATGATCTAGCCAGTATCTCTTCTTCTGGAGTCTAGTGATGGCGATTACCAGCAAGCTTTTTGATTTTTGGAATACTAACAACTAAACTGCTGCTAGTTCTGGAACTTCAATCTGCAACTTTTGTTTCTACAATTCAAAATATTTCAGGAAAGTAGTTTTAAGATTTAGAATGTTAGTAAATGAGACTGTTGGGAGTTGTCCTGTGATTATGTACTAAATAAATCAGCCTCCAGCATGAAAACTAAATGTTCATTGTAATTGCCTCTTATCTAAACTGCTCCTTGTTTTTTTTTACATGATCTTTTTCTGTGCAGCTGTTCCTTTAACATTCTGCTTTTCTGTATCTCTTGCATTAAACACTTGACATGCAACATCAAAGCTCCTACCATAGTATCTTGCTTTCCCTTTGGCATGTCTTTTAAGGCACACAGGGAGTGAAATGTTGTCTGCTTATTCACATGTTTAGGATTGATCAGTGTCCTTGGGACAAGAAATCTGAAATGACTGGGACTTTCTTAGTTTTTCTGTGGGCAAAAGGCCTGCTGCTGTATGTAGCAAATATTTAAATATTTAATTCGTTTCCAGGTTCGGGGTTTTTTTCAGATGTATTTTAAAACAAATTTATTTAAATGTTCTCCTTTCTGTTTTTTTGTTTTGTTTCGTTTTGTTTTTTCCTCAATGCATCTCTGTGTGGAATGGCAAGTAGTGTTTCCAGAAGCCTTTCTAAAGGACATAATGATCTGACACTTAGAAGTTAGTTTGGGCATGTAATTATTCTTGTTTGGGGAGGGAAATTGGAATCAATAGAACTTCACTGAAAAATAATTACTATGATTTTTTTTTTTCATACTTTCTGTTGTGGTTGAGTGCTCAAGCATTGACATTGATGCTAAAATCTTCTCTAGAGAAAGCTTGATTGTGCAAAACTATGTCAAGCTCTACTATAAATTTTAAACTATTTTATAATAAAGTAGCAAGAATGGCTTTAATATTTATTTTATACTACTTCAGTTTACAAATTTGTGACATTCCACAAGCACACTGTCCATTACAAGAAGAGCAGATCATAAATACTCATACTAGTGGTGTTTAGCCATGGCATATACCCTTGTGGACATCAAGCACTACTTTATATTTTCGCTGGCAGATTTCCTGCAAACTGAATATACCTGTTTAAAGACTTGCATCAACATACTGATTCCAGTCCAGACTGGATTGTACAGAAATTGGTGCAGATGACAGAGAGAAGACTGAGCCTTACTCCTCCAAATTTGTACCAGAATATCCATTCCAGGGAGTTACTCTTGATTTGTCCTGTCATGAACAAGAAATTTGTCTCAATCTGTCTGTTTCTAAGGCCACCAGATAGCCCAGCTCTGTAGGGCAGCTTTGAACCTCAGTTACTATGTCTTTACACAGTTATTACTTTGTTCATCTTCTGTGACTTGTTAAAATGTCAATAATTATCTGTATGTCTGAGGAGAAATAACTATTAAACGAAGGAAATACAAAGTAGATTTTAGTTTCAGTACTTCTAAAACCCAAAAATATGTGAATTTAGGGTGAAGGGATGAAGTTTGCTACCCTGATGTGTACCTGATTAAAGAAACATACTGCTCTGGGGTGGTTGTAGAGCCAGTTTTGTTCAGCATTTTGGGAGAAAAAAGAAAAAAAGCAAAATCTGGGAAAGGGTACTGGCTTTCAAATAAATTCTCATTTAATTATCTCATTAGCTTTCCTGCAACCATTTCTTTTTTTTTTCTTCTTTTTCAGTTTGCTCTAATCCTTTTCCATTATGATTAGAATTTTTTTTTCATTTGATTTCACACAGTTATTAGCATAACATAATCTGTTGCAGGATTGTCTTGGGGATCATCACAAAGAAGAACATATTAGAGCATCTCGAGCAACTAAAGCAGCACGTCGAACCCTTGGTGATTAGATATATCAGATCTCATAATTAGACATATTAGAAGTCAGGAAGCATGAAACTTGTGAACTGTTCAGGGCTTTTATGGTATCGTCTGAACCATGAAATCTTATGCTGAAAATTTGTATTAAACATAAAACAACATGGGCAAAATCCTTTTGTAGAAAAGAAGCTGTAAATGTGAGCATACTGTTAGTCACAACATTAAAGGAAAGTAAACAGTAAACTTTGTGATAACTTGTGTTGATGAGATCACATCCATTCAGCTGGTTGATCTCTTGAATTCCCCAGCAGCTAGGAATACTTTTTCCCTGCCTAATGCAAATTAAGATTTTCATATATGCCAATTTCTTTTTCTGATTTGGACAGCTTTAAATAGCTGTTAAATAGCAAAGTATCACATCTTTTGAGAAGAAGAGATAAGCATGTTTTAATTGCATCATTAGATCTTCCCTGTAATCCCCCTTTATTAACATGAATTTTTGAAAATATTTTTTAGCAAAGTTCTGTGATTTTATGTAAAGTGTGATTCTGCCACTGTTACATACAGCAGTGAGTGTAATCCTTTACAAAATGTGCAGTGATATTAGCCACCAAGTGGCCTGCCACTATGTAGTCTGTTGACTTCAGAATCTAGATATGATTTTAACCATGATGTTGTGAACTAACCCCTTAGATAGGTGGTACACTTTGTCTTAATTTAGACATGGGTTGCTACTTCCATGTCTACTAAACATACCCACCATGTTTAGCTGCTTATGTGCAAAACATGCTAATTATGTTCTCATTTTATGCTAATATTTCACAAGTATTTCATGCGTCCTTTAATAAGACAAATTGAAATGTACTAACCAGAATAACAAGGGCAGCAGCTCATCCATTCTGCTCTTTGCTTCTCTTGTGATATTATCCTTTTGGACAGTCTCACTCTATTTGATGTTTAGCAGTTACACTTTTAAAAGACCCTGTCATAAGAGCACCGTATCTAAATTGGAAAATGAAAATTTTATTATTCACAGTTTATTTTTCTAAAGCCATGAACTCCAAAAACTAATTAACTGTTGTTTATTTTACAAAAGTTTCATGGCCTGTACAGTGTGCTCCTATGAATACATTCAATCTGAGCCAGTGTGTCAGACTGGAAGGATCCTTCTTGTTTAAAAAAGGAGGGAAGGGGACTTTGTTTGATTTGGGGCCATCAAGTAGTACATCACTTTTGATGGCTAGGTTGGAACATGCCTCCCTTATGAAATGAGATCACTGTCATTTCTTTTTCATACCTCTCTTTTCTTTGTCCCTCTTTGTTACTTTTTTGTTGGCATATGCTAATGAAAATTTGATTTTTGTAGAAACAAAAAGTTAAATAAAAATTGTAATGGGCTCTACTTGTATGACTTGTATTTCATTAAAATGGACTACAGCTGTCAGAGACCATTTGATACAGCGTCTCAGCATTGCTGTGTTTTATCAAACTGGTGGTTCCTCAACATTTTGATAAATAAAATGTTTCTGTTTAAATAAGAAAATCAGGCTGTTTACTTTTGCTCTATTCCTGTCAACAAAAAGGACTTGGCTACAGATTTGTTCTACTTCATTATTTTCCTGCTTGGATTAATATCAGTCTTCCATTTATCCTTTTCAGGCGCCTCCTTGGCATTATAACAAAAAAAGATATCCTCCGTCATATGGCCCAGACGGCAAACCAAGACCCCGCCTCCATAATGTTCAACTGAAACCCATAGCTGAGGAGAGAGAGGAAACGGAAGAGGAGGTTCATTTGTTGAATAGCACAACACTTTAGTCTGGGGAAAACTTCTAAAATCAGAGACGAGCTGGGTTTTTACGTAACAGTGCTGCTGGCAATCAGGAGTCAGTCTGGGGGAGCTGATGGGAGTGTGGGAAGGGAGAGCTGCTGTCCTGCACTGGATGCGTCCCGAGACATCAGGTCTGCCATGATAGTGCAGTGGGAGAGCCGTGCAAAGCGGTGCCGTTCTCCAGCCCAGCCTGGTACTTCAGCATTGAAGAGATGTGTTATTAATCCCTGTTTCTGGAGGGATCATTCTGAATTGAGCCATCTTGTGGACACTGAAAGGTCTTGCCCTTTTTACCATTGAAAACTGTTGTGTTAACTCATGAAACGTATTAACTATTACTCGTCACCTTTCTACATTCCAGAAGAGCTTTATTTCTCTCTCTCCTGAGCCGTAACAAAGCCTCTTTAAAATTGGTGTGCCCTTTTGAAGCAGTTGTTTCTCATATTGAGATGTACTGTGAGTTACTGAGGTGTGATCGCAAGAAGGGAGGTTTTTCTTGTGCCATTAAATGTGTAAGTTCGTACATCACTAAATGCTTGGGGCAGTGCAGATGCACTGCAACAAAACCAGGTTGAACAGGTAATACTTTCCAAGAACCACACAAGACTTCTTTCAACCCGTGTGCTGTCATGATATGAGGAAACTAAAACCAGGTGAAACCAGTATTTTAAAGAAAAACACTGGTTTTGCTGCAGAAAATATCAATGATGTGACCTGGTCTTATGCAATTTTTGTATTATTGAACACACTATGATATATACCAATGTTGTGCAGTATAAGGAAAAATACTGCTATTCTACTAGTTTAAGAGCTGGAACAATTCTGTATACGTGTATCTGGTAAAAAAATGCATGCTTCAACACCGGAGATCTTTTCCCCCCCTGTAGAATTTGAGAATGGTCATTTTTATTTTTTCTTCTCCACAAAAGACGTTCCACTGCTGACATGGTAGGAAGAAATGTAACTCATAATTTGCACTAAATGTATATTATTTTTCTTGAAGTTTTACCATTCTTTATTTATATTTGTATGGATTTAAAAAATCTATTAAATATGAATCAGTTAATATCTCACATAACTAATTACCTTTTTAATGTGATTTTATAGAATAATTCATAATCCTCTGCAAGTAATGGAGGATTAGCAAATGTTTACAACTAGATGAAGGGTTTCAAGAAAATGGCTTCTTTATGATCCAACATACATGCAAGATCATTTTCAAATGTAACTTTCACTGCCGTTACCTTGGATTTCCTTTTTTCTTTACTGGCAGATAACTGGAACAGTAATAGTAGGGTTTTGTTTAAAAAAAACAACAAACCTGCAGGGTTTTAAAAGTAATAGGAGAAAGCAACTGTTAGATTGCTTTTGACTCTTCTCCCAAGTATATAAAGGTGTAAATTATATGTATTCACACCTGCAGGGCAGAATTGAATCCAGTACTTGAAACTTTGTCAGGACTTTAAAATTCAGCAGCAACACACACACACTTGGAGGTGAACTGACAGACCCCTAACTTCTTCACAGTACATTGTTTTGTTTCGTATTCATTTTATCAGACGATCACCAGAACTGCATGCAGAAGAAAAATGACAATATGCTGTAAGCTTAAATTAGGAAGGAAAAAAATTAATTCTGGCTGACAAAAATCGTGTTTTGTAATATGAGGTTGGATAAAATTTCTTTCTTTTAACAATTACGCTCACAAGACTGCAAAAATGGCAAGAATATAAACACTAAAAGTCTAACGTAATCTTAAATATCTCTAAGGCATTCATCACAGTTACCTCAAACATCTTTATTCACAAAGTATTCAGTAGGATTTTATCTTAAGTACAATAACACAAACCAAAATTCTGGCACTTTTGGCTGAGTTGCACAAAAATGGCTGTGCTTAAGTAAGTGCACTGTTGAATTTGAACTTATTTTTCTTAGTAAAAAACTGCCATCTGCATTTTATCATCTCAGTTCCAGCAGCAACTGGAACCAGTAGAAAGTGAAATGTGCCTGGGGAATCACAGTGATCAGGCCCTGTATTAAAAACACGTTTGGAAATGAAACAGGGAATTGGGCTAAATAAAAATGGGAGCATGGCAACAACCACCTGTACTCTTCCATGTGAAGTCAGTGTTAGTTGTTAAAAATTTGCTGTGTTACATTACATAAGCCTGAAGAAGAGGAAGCTTCACAAAGAGCAGCATTTGGCCCATTTACAGAAGGCAGCTCTGGAAGTTGTCTGTGACACTGATTTCTGTTGTCTGCTTTTTTTTTCTATAGTGGAAGAATACAAACTCAGTACACATACAAAAATCACCTTAAATCAGTTTGAAATCTCCGCCCTGTCTGGTGTTATTTAAACTGCTGTGTGTACTGTATTAACTTGCACCTAATTCTAGAGACTGCTGTCTGAATCAAAATACAGTTCACACTCCTGCTGTGTTTCATTTCTGTGTGGATCCCCAGAGCTGCACATAAATTGTGCATCTCTGTTTACTCTTAACCTGCTTTCCCTGTTGACATTTAAAATGTCTTCTGGTAAACATGCAATAGAGGTTCTGTTAATGAAGTATGTGTGCCTGTGCTGTGCAACAAAAAATTTCTAACCTGACACTTGCAGCGCCTTACTCAAGTTACTAATTAAAAAAAAAAAAAGTGGTGGATGGGAGGGGGAAAGTGTCAGCATTTTTTTATTTTTTAAATCATTCAGATACTGGTTCATGAAGAATGCATTCTTTGTTAATCTGTGATGTTGCCTAGAGCTGTATTTAATATTGATCTTAATGTTTTTATTTATAATAGTGTGGTAGAACTGCATATCATTACAGTAAAAATTCTCATTACTGTGATGATTTAATCAAGCATTAAAAACTTCTGTATGACCATTTATTGTTCTGTCATACTTTCTCACTGTTTTCACAAACAAGATTTGTCTTGATATTTGCATTTATTTTCCCTGAGAGAAAATTAACAGCTAGGAATTTTACATACAAAACTAGTAAGATTTGTCAAAAAGAATGGCGTTTAGGAGATGCAGTACTTGCATTGCCTAGCTAAGTATAGAATTAAAATATTTTTTATTTAAAGTTAAAAGTGGATGATCCTTTTATTGTCTGAAAACCATCTGCTGATGATGTACACATCATAGAATGGCCTGGGCTGGAAGGGACCTTAGAGATCACCTCACTCCAACCCTCCTGTCATGGGCAGGGACATCTTCCATGAGACACATTGCTCAGAGCCCCATCCACTGAACACTTGGAGGGAGGGGCAGGTATCACCCCTCTGGCAACCCATTTCAATATTTCACCACTCTCACAATAAAAAATGGATTCCCCCTATCTAGTCTGAATCTTCTCTTTTTTAGTTAAAACCCTTACTCCTTGTTCTAGTGTAGCAGGCCCTGCTAAACAGTCTATCCCAGTTTATTACACAGCACATCAGTCATGTTGCAGCTCCTGTAACAGATTTCTCCATCAGGGACTATTAGTCACATTACATTATTCATGTATTAACACCTTCTCCATCAGGGGTTAATACATGAATATGGATGTCCAGTATCAGGTCCTCATTTTTGCAGATCTAAGTTCATATTTAAGTAACAGTTAAAAAGTTGCATTTTTAAGGTCCCCTCCAATTCAAACCTTTCCATGATTCTACTGTTTTAGTACTTGCGTGATTTACAGGGCCTTGAAATTAAGGTCTCCTGTACTTGAAACAAAAACAAGAATGAGATGGAAAGTACCTGTTTTTTATGTATAAAAAACCCCCTCTAGGCCTATGAATGAGTGCCTGTAACTCTGTGCTTGAATAATTGGGACATTAATATGCTGAATGAAAGGGATAAAGTTGTGAAATTTACACTAGTAGCTGTAGCATGTGCAGTTGAAACTCACAATACTTTTGCAGCACTCTAACCTACACTGCACCTCCACTACTCCCTTCTACCATAACGTAACATGTAACTAACAATCCTTTGCTTAAAAGAGTAGGAATTACATTTTAGCATAGTGCTACTGGCCTATAATCTTTATCAGTAGTAATTAGTATTGCTGTCATTAGTACTGATGTGAATTGCTACAATGGAAGTCAAGTCACTGGATGGTGGCAGGGCTGTTGAGTAAGAGCAAATGTTATTTTCCCTTGTTTCTGGATTGTTACTTCAATCAATTGTCAGA
The DNA here is from genome assembly GCF_901933205.1 of Camarhynchus parvulus. Lineage (NCBI taxonomy): Eukaryota > Metazoa > Chordata > Aves > Passeriformes > Thraupidae > Camarhynchus > Camarhynchus parvulus. The sequence continues at coordinate 37,678,359 of NC_044574.1, read as the reverse complement.
GAGTAAACCTCCAAGTGCAATAACAGGAACACAGAACTGGGGACTAAAGACCTTGAAAGCAATTATTTTGCATCTTGTACAAAATCACTTGGCTTTAATTTTGAAATATTTAAAACTGGACATGGCTTCTTATTAGCAAGGGAGCAACTGCAGTAGCATTCCTAATTTCTCTTGTAATGTCAGCATTTCCTTCATCCCATCAGTTTCCTCCCACTTGAACCAGCTCCAGCAACGCAGGAGCAGGGATAGTGCTTTGCCACAGAAGAGTATGCTGCAGTAAGGAATGCTTTACCCGAGGGGTAGAACACAACTGGAGAAAGGAGAAGGCCAGAACCATCCCCTGGAGCAGGGTCGTGGGGATCGGTTCGCATATGGCACAGGGGGTGGTGACCGAGCCCCAGCGGCCCCGCCGTGCCCTGAGTCACCAGCGCGGTGCTCCAAGCCGTGCTGGGCAGGGGCCCGCCCACCCTCAGCTGCCCTGGAGCAGCAGCCCCGGCCCGGGCCTGGCTCCCGGGGCCTGCAGGGCAGGGCCAGGCGGGCGTCTCGGTCCCACAGCCCCGCCCGTGGGCAGCTCCTCAGCCCCGCTCCCCCGTCCCGGACCCGCCGTGCAGCCAGCAGCGGGAAGCAGCGCGTTCATTAGAAAACCTTTACTGAGCGAGGTAACACCGCCACCGAGTACAAAAAGCCCCAGAGACACACGGACAAGGCCGGCCCCGGGCGCGCAGGGCCGCCCCCAGCTGCAGCCCCCGCGCCCGGCTCAGGGCTCCAGCTGATCCACGTCCTCCTCCCGCCGGCTGCCCAGGTGCTGCTCGATGATTTCGGCAAAGAGGTTCCTCTTCAGAAGGGTGTAAGCCAGAGGCAGCAGCTGGCCCACCGTCTTGTGGAAGTACTGCAGGGGAGAAGCGAAAACAAGACCCGCCCTCGGCCTCAGTGGCTTGGTTAATTCCGGAGGCAGCCCCAGCTCCTGGCTCTGCCCCATTCACACTGCGCCCTTCCACCCCTCCCAAAATGCCTGAGCACATTCTCATGCTACACCTGGCCACAGCACGGGCTGGCGGGGTGTCCGAGCTGCCGCAATGAGAGAGAAATCGAGCAGATGATAATCCCACTCACTACAGCATCCCAAACTGGAGCCTGCAGGTGAAGTCCCCTATCCTGTCACAGTCCCACATCTCATCCCACCCCACAGTTTGAGCAGATTACAGTGGTACTTACAGTAACCATTTAAGAATTTCAAAAGTATAAACATCAGAGCATATTTAGCATTTGCAATCATTATTGTACTTGTAAGTCCACTGTACCTCTCAAACAAAGGGGACAAATCAAGTTCTTTTCTGTGTCTTGGGCTACAGATAAAGTGTCAGTGTTTCTCTGGCTCTGTGAGCAAATGGCCAGGAAGGCTCTGGTCAGAACTGGAAAACAGCTCCAGGTAGGAGTTACAAGAAAGGCAGGGACCTAACTGAGCAAAACATGGGTGAAGCCACTGTTTCTTCTATTTACTAAACTAGAAGATGAGGCTTTCTAATTCTAGAAAAGAGCTGAAAAGTTATAGGTGTTCCAAGCTGCAGTGTAAAACAGACAAGACACAAGACAGTACTGTAAACACAATTTTTCACTGCAGGACTTTGTCAGTGGTTAGGCTCATGTGCTGAGACACACAAAGCTTGGAAGATGAGTATTTGCCTCCATCTACTCGGAAAAATGGGAGGAACTGTTTGCTTCACAGCCTTTCAAGTAGAAAGGATTTAAGCAGCTGAAGCAGCCTAGTCTGACAGAAGGGCTCTAAATGAGCAGGATATCGAAGAAAAATAGCACACATTTTCAGATGCTGTATGGAACTTTAGAGAGCAGGGCATGAAGTCTAAGAAACACATTAGAATTTTAACAGTGTATGGCAAGAGCAGTCAGCTTCCATACATTTCAATGGCTAAGTATTTTAACAATATCACAGCTCTTTTGGGCCTACATTTAGTACTGAAAAACTTGTATTTCCCATGATACTCTGGAGCATCACTTAGCCAATACTAGTTTTGCTAGAAGCAGCTGTTTTGCAGGGGTGTTTCTATGATGATCCATTCATATTAGGTTGATGTTGAAATGTCATGTGTTATTTTCTAGCCATTGACTAATTACAGCCATGACCCTTTTCATCAGCAGGCCAGTAGCTAATACAGAACAAAAATCATCAATATAATTTTTATGTGCAACAAGTGCTATTAATTCAATCCCCTCATTGACAATGTTTCCTGTTAGCAGAGAACTAGGGAGGAGGCTCCAGGTGGGAGGTGCCCTATGCAGTACAGTCAGGCAAGCTCATCTGGGTTCACATTTTTCCAGCTGGGGTTACTACAAGCATCAGGCTGTTTCCTGATCAGGTTGAATACGGGTGCCTATACAAGTAGCTGGGGACAGGGGACTCCAGCTGTTCAGTGTATTTGGACCAGGCACTTCACACTCTGCTTCTGGATTGCAGGATTGGGCTCTCATACACACAATTTTAAATTCAATGTGAAATGATGTTGTGTGACTTTTTAACAGTCTTCATGAATTAAGAATATTCTTGTAGATTTCTAGTTTCCTAGGGATAATTAATCTACAGCAGAACAAATTCTAGCCCGTGTATAAAATTATGCATTAATTTTGTGAAGTTTGATTGTTGTAATACTCACATGTGATCCATAGCAAAACAGGTCCATGCCCAGCTCATACCCCATTCCATAATCACATTCATCATTAGCAAACTGAACAAAGGTCAGCATTTCCTGAATGGGTGCAAAGGCCTTCACTCTCTCCTCATCAGTCGGAGCATCAACAATGGCCTTGCAAATTTTTTTAAGAGTAGCTGCAAAAAAAACCAAAAGCAGATATTTAGATGTTTAAATAAAGAAATCTAATATTGCACAGAAGTATTCTGTGGCAGAACTATACCCGTGTGTCATGCTTACACACAAGGTAAGTGGGCACACCCTGAACTGCTGGTGAAGCTTCCCCTTTCCTTGGAAGCTCATTCTTGCCCCATGCCCATCCCTCTCAGCTCCTCACAAAGGGAGACAAGCACTTGCGTGATGAAATTTCATCAAGGAACTGATTCTGGTTAAAATGACACTGGAAGAAGGTGGTGGAGAAGAAATAAGCCCACACATCCCTGAATGTAGATCAGCTTTTTGATCTACTTCCTGCATGGCTCTGACAATTCAAAAGAAAAGATCATCTAAACTACTACTTCAGGCATTCTTTTCTCAGATTTAGCATGTTTCATTGAGTCTCACCCGGTTCTTTTAAAGACAATACATTGAGGTCAAGTGTAATGGTTAGGACTTCTACATTTTACTCCCATCAGTCAAATTTTTTAAGTAGAAAACATGAATGCAGTTTGTTTTTTACTGAGGGTTGTTTACTCCAAAAAAGCCGAGGGATACAGTAAATGAGACGTTTACCATTTGTTTCAGGAAGTTCTCTGTATCCAACATCATTTTTGTCTACAGGAACAACTAGGCCTGCTCCATGAAATGCTTTGGTCACCACCTGAACAGAGAGCCAGAAAATGGAACATAGCACCATGAGACAGTACTGTGACCTAAAAATAACTCATCTCATTAAACACTAACAGCTGACTGCTGGTGGTCAAACCTAACATGGTGTCCTGGCTCCAGGACATCAACTTAGTTTCAAATTATATTGCAGTTAATTTCAAGTATTGAAGTTTGAAATAACTGGAAATGCCATTTCAGTGAAATTCTGAATTCCAGGAACCCTTGTAGTCACTTGTGTTGCACTGTACTGCATTTGTTTAGTCCCCTACCATAAATTATTTTTAACAGGTATGCAAAAAAATCTGTTATTATCATGTATATCATCCTTAATGGTCCCGTTTTTAACAGATCCAACCCAACTATTTAGAACAATCTTCCATTTAAAGCAGTTTTCTCCATGGCCTCTATTTGTTCCAGTTTTTAGACTACTGTGCTTACTGAGGTTTTTTTGTGGTGGTTTGTTCTTATTTCGTTTTTAATTGAATGCCAAACTATGATTTACAAGAGTAAAGCGTTTTTATTAAATCCTATTATTTGGAACACACTTGTAGTAATCTTCCCTCTTTTGAAGTTTTATAGAGAGCTGATTATCTTGGAAAATTCCTAATGTAGCATACTTACTGACTGGAAGGATGGAAAAACACAAACAGGAAGTAAATGAAAAAAATTAAACAGAACTTAGTTCTCGCCAGTAGATGAGGAAAGTCATACTTTCTTATCTCTCTGTTTCATCTTCAGGGTTTTTTGTTCCAGAGAATAACCCAGTTCTTTTGCTGTTCTTGTTAGCTTTTCATCTATGTCTTTCAAAACAGCATTTTTCTTTTTATCAGCCACTTCCTTAAGTTTTTTTGACAAAAATAATCTGCAAACAGATGAAACATGTCAAGAAAACAAAACAAAAATTAATAGCCTTTTAAACACTAAACCTCTAGATCTTAATAACAAAGATTAGCAGTCCTGTGTTTATTTAAACAAGAGACTTGAAAATGCAAGCCTCCTAAGAAGAGGCAAGAAAATAGTTTGGCACACCTAGTACTTGGGCTTTTCTTATCTGTACCTGCATTACAATCTAGCTTATGCAACCTGCAGGTGCTGAAGGTTCTCCCAGCCTCAGTAACTGTTCATCTTTCTATCTTAAGAATTCAGTTTGCTGTTTCTGTGCCATATACACCATTTGTCATCCAAGTCATGCACAAAAATACATATTTATGAGCTTCCCCATGGTACTTTCAAAACACATGTCCTCGTTTAACTCTGCAGTGCACAAGGGTTCTTTTGCAGAAGCCATTCTTCAGTCTGCTTTCACTGACTGACACGTGCCTGTTCTTAGAGAGCTTTCCATTTTTAACCAGCAGGGATGACATCAGTTGTTTACCTTCCTGACACAGGAACATGTAAAGTTCCATGAATCAGACTGAACTACGTATCCACATCAGTGTTATCCTGCCACAGGGCAGAAATGGTACTTCTTGTAGATATTAGTTATATACAAAAATAATGTATTTTTATGTAGACAAGAACAAGAAACAGATGCCATTATCTACTATGATACTCAGATTTCCTTCACCGTTGTTTGAGATGCCCTTTCTCTACTTATAAAATTATTTTAACATAGCCTCTAAATTGGAAAAAATATCCACTGGATGTCTCAGCCAATATATTTAAGGAATGACGTAATTAACACTTACTTATTTTAGTTTTGAAAGGAAAACTTTGTTAAAAAGCCTACAAAGGCTTTAGAGGGAATCTTAAAACTTGCAAAAAGGGGCAGAAAATAAGTGAGGGTTTCTTAAGAAAGACATATAATAAGTTTTCTTCATTATTCCACATCCCACCTCCCAATTAACAATTTCTCTCTATTCTGTTCTTTGTAAATAAAAGTAAATATGAACCTTACTTGACTGCAGCAAAGACATTATCACCAACTTGTGAAATCACACAACCCTTCTTCGCTTCATTTGCACCAACCCACACTGGCAGCTCATCTGGCACATCCCTATTGATGAAAAAGCACACAAAAAATAGTCAAGCTGTGTCCATTTCTCCTATTTCAAAGTAAAACTAAATTTGCCTCCTCACTATGTTGCCAATCCCCTTCAGAACCCCACCAAGAAATGCCCTTAGATCTAAAGCTCTAAAATCTTACAGCAAGCCTTGAAAAGGGCTTGCATCCACACATGCAGAGAGAATACACATTTCCTTTTGGTAACTTGATTTTCTTCTCAGTATCACGGCAAAAGTTAAAGATTAGTGAGTGAAGGTGCTCTGGATGGCTGGAGGAGGTGGATTAATAAATATTTAAATCTAGTCTTCAAGTCTTGTTCCTGCGAACTTTTTTAATAAAAAGATAAAGCCACATGTTAATGTCCTACCACAAAAAAGAAAGATTTTTGCTTGGTGACAGCACACAAGTTATGTTTCAAGAAAAAAGAGGACAAAAGCTATGCATAGTTGTAGTGGAACAAGAGCACACAGGAAATAAAATACCTGAAATATCCCATGTGGTACTGTGTTCTGCTATCCCCAACAAGTATAGTCTGAAATTCTGGGGGATCATAGAAGAATCTCCAATGAAGACTGAAGTTCACATCTGTTGATTTTGCTTTTTTGTGTTTTCCAGCAAGAATATCATATGGTCCAACCAGCTTAAGTCCAACACTTGACACAAGTGCATCTGAAAAGCAAACCGTGAATCAGGTGCACATCTAGACTACGAAGTTCCCGTGTTGCTCAGGTATTGAAAGTTCCCATAAATTCAGTCAAACACTATTCACTAGACAAGGAAAGCTAAGAATTGTTTTGTCCAGATAGTTTTCATTGAAGAGTTATTATATTTTAACAAAAAGTAGCCATCCAGCCACAGTCCAGTGTCAGGATAGAGATCGGTGATGTCGGTCTCCCTCAGGGCCCTGTACTGGGACCAGTATTGGTTAATATTCATCTTTATCAATTACACAAGACTGGATCAGCAAACTTCAGCAACTCTGCAGATGACACTCCTGAAGGATGGGATGCCATCCCAAGGGACCTGGACAACCTCAAGAACTGGGCCCATGGGAATCTCTTCAGGTTTAACAAGACCAAGTGGTCTTGTAAAGTTCTGCACCTGGGTCAGGGCAACCCCCGGTATCAACACAGGCTGGGGATGAACAGATGGCAAGCAGCCCTGCCCAGAAGGACGTGGGGGTGCTGGTGGGTGAAAGGCTGGACATGAGCCAGCCACAGGCACCCCCAGCCCAGAAAGCCAAACATGTCCTGGGCTGCATCCAAAGCAGTGTGGCCAGCAGGACTAGGGAGGGGATTCTGCCCCTCTGCTCTGCTCAGACCCCAGCTGCAGTGCTGCATCCAGCTCCAGGGTTGTCAGCACAGCGAGATCATTGACCAGCTGGAGTGGGTCCAGAACAGGGTCATGAAGATGATCAGAGGCCTAAAGCACCTCTCCTATAAAGATGGGCTGAGAGGGCTTTGGTTGTTCAGTTTGGAGAACAAAAGGCTCCAGGGACCTGACTGCAGCCTTTCAGTATTTTAGGTATTGAAGGTAAGGACAAACATTTTAGCAGGGCCTGTAGCAAGAGGACAAAGGGTAATGGTTCTTAACTAAAACACGGTAGATTCAGACTAAATACAAGAAAAACAAAGTGTTATGATACAGGCAGTGAAACAAGGGAACAGGGTGCCCAGAGACAGAGTAGATGACCTCAAAATATTTAAGGCTGGGCTGGACCCAGCTCTGAGCAACCTGGCTCTGTTGAAGATGTCCATGCTCAGTGCAGGGGGTTCAACTAGATCACCTTTAAAGGTCCCTTCCAACCCAAACCATTCTGACTCTTGAAAGACATGATCATTTCTAGAGCACACAGGGATGCCACATTCTGTTATATAATAAACCTGCAAAGGTTGAAATCCAGCTTTAGTAGTGCTTACACTGAGTAAAAGTCTTTTCAACCTCTCATCCCACCAGCGAGGAGGCTGTGGGTGCACAAGAAGCTGAGAGGCAATGCAGCTGGGACAGCTGATCCCAAGGGACCAAAGGGATATTCCACAGCATATGGCATCATGCTCAGCATGACAAAGACCTGCTTTCTTGGAGATGGCTGAATACCTGCCTGAACACAGGGGGTGGTGAATTAATCCCTTGTTTTGCTTTGCTTGTGACTTTTGCTTTCCCTATTAAACTGTCTTCAGCTCAACCCATGTTTCTCACCTTCACCCTTTCAATTCTCTCTCACCAAGGGGGAGTGAGCAAGTGCCTGTGTGGTGCTTAGTTGGTGACTGGGATTAAACCATGATACATGAGGAAACTTGAGCTCCATACTAAACATTTTAAATGCACCTGCAAGAAAGGCAGACTAAGAACACATTGCATTGCACAACTTCAGTAGTTGCATTTTAGAAAGCTTGAAGTGTACATCTTTGTGATTTATAACCAGTGTTCTAGTTTACACTCATGTAAATATCCTGCATCTCAAGTGGGAAGCTGAAGCTTCACTAAAATGCATGTGACCAACTCCAGTTTGCCTGGTTTCAGGAATGAAAGTTAGAAGAGGCAAAATTTAAAACCTCACCACTTGGTTTCTCAGGATCTAGCTCCTCACAAAACTTCCAAAACTGGTAGAAGTCCTCAGGCAGCCTAAGCCGATAGCATGTTTCTGCTTCTTGGCAAAGACTATCAGGAATATCTGCCTGGTGCGATCTTCTCTTCTTGACAGCTCCATTTTTCTCACTCTGTAGATTGAAAAAAAAAAACCAACCCAAAAGTTAATTTAGTTGCTTTCTCTCGGCTCTACCAAAGGAGTCGACAAAGCTTTTATACTAATGGAAGAACAAGGATTAGATCCATTAGGACATGTTTGTTAGTTAAAACAGTATATATACAGCCTAGAACATCTGTTTTGGACAGAACCCATTAAAGGCACAGTCTGACATATGTACTAAACATGTCTGCAGTAGCAAACTGCTACTTTGATATTAATGGGTCAATATAATCAACAGAAGCACTTCTGTTAGTTAATTAAGCAAAGGAGCAAGCAATCCTAAACTTTAATTCTACATTGTTCTAAAATGACCATTTCCAATCACACTGCAGACAGCATACAATATGTTTGTGTGTTTTAAAAACAGTTCAAAGTAGGAATACTATTTTGTCAAATCAAATAATATAGCAAAACTCCTCTGGTCTCCACTATTTTAACTACTGTGCTATGCAATATCACGACTACTGCAGTTTTCAGTGCAGCATTTCAGAAGCAGCTTAGAGGTGAAGTTGCTTTTAAAAATTATGTAACGTGAGCTGAAGCAGGCTAGGAAATGATCCACGGGCACACTCTACTGGGGCAGTAGCCTCAACCACCGCATTCCCACATAAGTCTCCATGAATTGGTTAGGAATCGCTAACTCACATTTGAAAGAACATAAAAAATAAAATAAATAAATAAGAAGAAGAAAGCAAGCTTGTTGATTAAGAGAGTATCTCTGAAGCAGGGCCGCTGCCGGGTAAGCCGGTCGCAGCGCGGTCCCGCCGGGATGATGCGGCGGCCGGCGGGCCCGGCGCACCCCGGGCGGAGGAGCGGCTGCCGCGCAGGAGAACGCGGGGCCCTAAGACTGTGCCCTAATCCACCGAGCAAAACAGAACGAGGGGCAAGGAGACAGAGGGCCGACAGACACCACAAGGCACCCGCGCGGTGCAGGCCCGCGTCCCGCCGCCCCCCGCCCCACCTGCTCTCCGGCCGGTCCCGCCGCGCCGCGCGGCCTCCGCTTCCCGCCACCTGCCATGCGCTCCCGCCGCCCGCATCCCGCGCGCCCCCGCGCCTGCGCAGCCCCGGCTCCGCGCGGCGCCCGCCAGGGGCTGTGAGGGGACGGGAGCGTGAGGGGCTCTGAGGGGCGGGGTCCGCCAGCAGCCCCGGCTCTGGCACCGCCGCCACAGCGGCGGGACCGGGGGCAGCGACCGGGCCCGACAAGGGGCGCAGTTCACCCCGGGTGGCGAGTACGGCTGGTGCTGGAGACAAGTCGGGAACTCACCGCCATGTTCCCTCAGCGGTACATACATCGCATAGATACGCTTTGGAGGCTGATTTTTTACAATCCTGCTTACATATACGTTTAAATTCCTGTAATATGGGCTAGGGTGGTGTATTGGGATCACACAGAGGAAGAGATGACCTGAAACGTAATCATCTCCTTCAGAGCTAAAGCATAAGAGAGGAAGCATTACAGGTTTTCAGTACAAACTAAAAAACAAAAAAAAAAAGGCCCAATACCCTAATCTTCTGAAAACAGCATCACAGCTTGTGTTCAGTGAAGGAACGGAGGCAGCCGTGTGTAACATGCCACAAGTGGGACACGTTCCTCAGTTTAGAGCAGCCCATAATCACATTATGCAACATCCGCTTACACTGCTCAAGTGCCTTGCACAGGAGAGGGCCTGGAATGCCAGCGGCACAGGAGGCGGCAGTGGGAAGCTGGTTATATATAAACCTTCACTTTTTTCGTCTCAGTAAGCGAGATCGCAGCAAGTTTATTTAAAGAAACATTATGTAGTTAAGCTACAGGAATTGGTGAACTCACAGTGCCTACCAGAGAGAAAGATGTGTGTATGGCATACATGTATACCATGAGATCTTTTTATCCTGCAGTCTGTTAAGGCTGTAAATATTTGCTGTGGTAAAGGTTGTTAGCTTAGATCTAGGAATAAGCTGCAGTGTGTTTCAGCCACCTGACAGCTGTATGACTCACACAAAAGCTCGATGATATTAAGTCAGGCTACAGCACTCACTTTTAAGAGTTACACACAAGTCAGAGGAAGTTTGGTCCTGACTGATGGATAGTACTGCCTGTACATAAAACAGCGAGGTTTGCTATGATGTAGATGCAGAAAAAGACTGTATTAAAGTCTCCTGTCTCAGATGGAAAAATTATTGTTTAAAACAGCATACCTGTTGTTTGCTTAGCCGAATCCTGCATACACAAGGAAGGAATATTAAATTTCACATCCAAATCTTGTTTAAGGATTTACATTTCATTGCCTGAGGTCAAGCAGAAACGAGGCACAAAAGCTTACCAAGAAACCACAAACCTAATTTTCTTTCTGAAAAGTGTCAAGAGTGCTAGCCTGAGGTTTCTTTGGGAAATGCTTTCTAAAATTAAATTACGAGTCTCACTCATAATTTCTACTATTCAAAACATTAGCCATAGTGGAGGCTAGGGGAAATGTCACCCAAAGGAAAAACAAGTAAATAAGGTCAGCTTGAAAGCATTTACCTTTACTTGGAGTCAAGAAGAAAACAGCAGCTTTTCAAAGTTTTCTACCTTTAAAGAGATTGACTTTTGCCTCTTACAATATTTTGCATTATAGCATTGAAACAGAAGTAAAGTAAGCATTAAATAAATTTGTAGTGGCCCCCATTTTAGATATGCCAATACCTCACAAGGCACTGGAAGGAATGCAAACTGACTAGAAAAATACTCCTACACTGACTTAGTGCTAGTGCTAGGTATCTGAAGCTCAACTTGGAGTGATTTTACCACTGAAGGTACAGCTCATGAGCTTTATTGATCAATTTTTTTTATTCTTTTCTCCACACAAGCTATTGAAGACTCCAAGAGCACCTCTCTTCTAGAACAGCCCACAGTTTGGAAATAACCCAGGAAAGAAAAAAGTGCATAATCCAGGGAGGAGGATACGAAATGCTTTCCATCTGAGAATCCTGGTCTCTTACACTTTCCAGGCAGGTACCCCAGCCACTAGATTATTGGTTAAGAGTTGCCAGTGTTTGACCATACTTAAGATAAAATGTGATTTTTAAAATACTTTTATGTGTGTATGTATATAGTGCAACTCAATTTTTTATAAGTACCTTCCAAACAATTTTGGAATGAGTACCTCAAAAGAAATAGGTCATGAAATGCTCAGTTACCTCATCCTGTCTTTTCAAGCTTGGAATATGAGGCAGGTAGCTCAGTTCCATTAAGATTGCCATGGTGGTTGTGTTTAGAAAAGTAACTTTGCATGGCTAGATAGATAAAAATAATGTTTTTTAGTTTAGATGTATCTAGTCCCAGGTGGCAGCTGATGAGATCTTTTCCAAACAGCAGTTTGGAGCCTAAGTACACACTTTAGATCCAATAAACCCTTTCAGTTTCTCTTCAGTTGAGTCTACCCTCAGCAGTTCTTCTCTGAAATGTGGAACTAGATTGTGAGGTACCACTGTAGAGGCCCTTAAACAAGAAATGCTAAGATACTGAATGATTATTCTGTCCACCGTAGTAACTTTTTCCTCTCTGTGAACAAGTGGTAGCTCCTTCTGTATGAGAAGTAAGAAGAAATTATCTTACTTCTCTTATAGGAGGATACAAAGTCCTAGATTTGAAAAGAATATATAATTTGATAATGGTAATCATATTTTCATTCATTCTGGTACCAACCTGTAAGGCTGTAACAAGGAAGACTTTTTACAAAGGATAAATGACTACAGCAGAATTCGTAATATGGTATTTTAAAGCCTCCCCTTCAAGATATAAAACATAGCCTCCTGTGCAAGTACCACCAGACTTCTGAATCAGGATAAACTGAGATTATCTCAAGATAATTATCTGCAAAATAGCTTTATCAAGCTCTCCAGTCATCAGTATGATTAATCCCACTCTGAAGTGGGCCTAATTTCTTTTTATTTAGATTGTTTTTGTTTTGTTAATTTATAACTACAGGAAGAGATTTTGTGAGAACCTACAGAACTGAAGCATGCTTCCTTGAAACAAAGCTTTTCAGACCTGCTTTCTCAAAAGCTATTGTAGAGACTTCCAGTGTGTACACACACATATTTCGTGATACATTTTGTCTCTGGAGGTTAGCAAGACTTTTTCCTCATCTATGTCAATTTCCAAGATTAGTGCTTAAAATCCAAAGTTACCAAAGAATGCTCCATGCTGTGCAAAAAACAAAACAAACAAACAGGAAAAAAAAGACCAACTAAAAAAAGCCCAAAAATCAACCCTCTCAGTTTTCAATTTCAGAGTTGTATGGGTATTAATTATTGTGGAAAAAGCTTTCATGATTCAAAAGCCAGAACAATAAGCTTTATCAGCTAGCAGGTACTAGAAAGAAGGAAAGAAGACTTGCATGTTGTTGAAATCAGATTTTTCTTTCCTCACTGCCATTCACTGACTCTTTTATGCTCAGAGCTGTCTGTCAGAGTTCATTGCTTTCCTCCCACCCCTCACAAGGTGAAGATTTGCTCATCTGTGAAAAACACCACAAGTAAACTAAGCTACACTGATCCAGATATTCTGTGCTGAGATGTTAAAGGTCTTTAAGGACAGGGATCTCCAAGACAAGATACCTATCTAGTCTAGACTGCATTAGCAAATTAGATAGGATGCAATACATGTGGTTCACAAGCTATTTTTCCCTACCCTCCATCATGTGCAGCTGAAAGGTAAGTGTTTATGGTACTTATTTTAGGTGTTTTCAAAGAGTACCTAAGCAGCAAGGGATAGATGTGTTTGGTCTCCTCAGTCACCACAACATACTGATAACTAGCCTCTGCAGTATAAATATAGATAAAAATCTCATTTCTGCTCAAGGACTAGATTTTTGCCAAAATGATACTGCCTTTCTCTTGACACAAGAGGGAGCCATTTAAATTCTTTTTATTAAAAAAGCGCTATAAAGAATGAAGACAAAAATACCTGAATACACAAGTGGCCACATTGATGTCCTTTCAATGTGGACATCTTATTTCTGAACCCTAGATAATTTTGTCTTATTCTATGTAATCACAGTGTATGTAGCACTGCTGGATTTTTCTGTGTACAGCTATTACAGTGATCACTTTGGGGATGTGCTGAATGCAGTGTGGCACAAACACAGTGAAATTACTGTTTTTTAAAATAGTTTTACCCCTGCATTTTATGTGATGGTTCTTACTGAATTGCTTTACAAAACTGCCAGCCTTGTTCTCAGGTTAAGCCTCACATAATCCTCAGATCACATAGAGCCTCTTGTTCCTTGGGTTATTAGCTTCTGTAGGGCAGCTCCACATTTTCAGGTTCACTGAAGGACACATCCTCCCTTTCATCAAAATAAGGATGAGCAGGAGCTGTGGACACTTTTCAAGGTCAAAGCCAAGACTTGTTTCCAGGAGGGTTGGGAGGGAGCCGTGCTGCAGCAGAGCACAAAGACACACAGTGCCTCTGCTGACTCATCACCTCCCTGCTGCTTGTGCTGACAGGTTGTCCTGGATCCCTGCCAGCTCCCCTTGCAGTTCTGCAAGGAAGGCTACATACACCAGGGTAAATGAAAGAATACAGTGCAGAGAGGAAGTCATAACTGGGAGAAAATTGATCAGGATACTGCAGGACATGTATTTCCTGAGACAGCCTAGAGGCTTCAGGATACTCTGTGTTGTGAATGTTTAAAAAGGAATATGGGTGAAGATAGCACAGTCTTTCTTGAAGGACTTGAAGTTAGATAAATATTTTAGAATATACATTAATATTATTTAGGCATCAATTCAGTGAGCCTTGCAATAACTGCTCTTGACAAGAGTGTAAACTGACAGCTTGATACTGCTGTAATCCAGCATTTGAACCACTATTATTTAGATCTGGCAGCTACCAGTAGACTATGATTTTATGGTGGCAGTAGTATTTTACTGCAAGCCAAACCCTTTCTTTCTGCTCTAATTTGAATACAGGGAAACCATTCTGATTGCATAAATTATGAGTGCTTGGATCACAGAACATCTACACTATTCTGCATTGAAATTACTTGTTAGTCCTGTGGTTGTACAGAACTGCAGTTTATGTAGGTCCATTTGCCATAAGCATCAGTTAAATTTTACAGATAGCCATAGATGTACTGTTATAAGTTGCCTGGTTTACTTGGAAGTACAGCCACATATGTTTGAAGCACAGTGAGGCACACATTCATCTGAATGCATTATCCCAGGAAGTTAGGAGTTTTCCAGTAAGAATCTACGCCTATAAAAGGGCTGCTAATGTGAATTCCTATCAAAACCAGTGTTTTCCCTTGTGAAAGTAAACCACAGAGTTAGTAAGTCTAATCCAGTTTTATTTCTGGTCAGCTATTGAGGCCAGGATAGATTGAACCAGGCAATCTAGGTACTATATTTTGGGGAGAGTATGAGTTTTTTTGTCATATATAGGTATTCTGGTTCTCTTCATCTATAATTCTCACTTTAAACTCTTTCCTGCATACGTACAAAATACTACATACAGGTAAAGAAGAAAAAAAGGTATCAAGTCAAGTCGGTGCCCCTGGAAGTAATAAATGGAGAAGGGAAGTTTTTTGTCTGATACGTAAAAATGAAAGTAATCTAATAGCAAGTAATTTAAAATCAAAGAGTACCTTGTAGATACCCTTTGTGAGGTTTCATAATTCTGATATGCAAGAAGAAACACTTGATAAACATGTTTACCAGCGAGACAAACCCTTCATACATTGTTTTACCATTAGTAACCCCTAAGACTGGCGTGTCTTTCATATTGTATTAGTACACACCACCTCCCAGTCTTCAGTGTCAGATCCTCAGGACTGTTTTCATGGGACAGTTTCCTCACATCGAGAGCAAGTCACATTCTGCTGTAACTGGATATTAGGGTGACAGTCAAAATGAATAATGGAATAATATGCATCCCCTACATTCTGGCTGATGCTATTAACATTTTATCTAGTACGTATGCTTTGGCTTCCTCCCCTGACAAACAATGTGGTGAGGAAGTAGAAAATTGTGGCTCTGAGTCACTTCAGCTTAGGACAGAGTGAGTCAGGAACTCAGCAGCTCAGCTGGGAGAATTGATCATATTCCTATTATCTGAGAGACACAGAATTGCTGGCTATAACTGACAGACAAAATTCTTCAGGGGCAGGGTAAATCCAGTTTTTTGTTTTAACATCCTGGGGGGCACTAGTCTAGATTTTCCAGTAAACCATTTGCAAATCATAACTTTTGTAGCTATTATTGCTGTGAGAGTCCCTAAACATGAGGATTGAGTATATGGTTTAGGGTGAACAATTTCTTACTCCTGTAAGAAACCTTTCTGCTTGCATTTTTCTGGGCACCCTGGCAACCACAAGCATTAAAAGCATCAAAACCTGGGTTTTATGTAAGTCTTTAAGGCCGTACTAAAGTATAATATCGACTTTAGACTTGTGTTCATATTTAAAATTCTTCCCTCAGACCTGCTCAGATGTTTCCACTCCATATGGCTTCTAGTGTAGCAATACAGTAAACTTCTGCTAGCTAGTAACACAAAACACCACATATTCTCACCGTGCCATTCCCAGCTAACAGCTTCAGTGCCTAGGGCTGTGTAGCATTAGCACAGTCTGTTCCCAAATAAGTTACCCTTTCTGTCTATAAGCATGACTAATTAATTCAGGTGCAGCGCTGAAGCTGCCACAGCTCTACTCTTTCCAGTTTGGAACCAGTCAGCTGTGATGCTCACCTGGAATTGCTATGCCATGGCATTGCACAACATAGGGAGCACTGAGAAAACATCCTACTCTGTTTTTTGTGATCCCATTCACTTTTTATCTGCCTTGTTACTATAAGCTACCATGAACAGGAAAATCTGTCTGAAGCCCTCACCCATGGTTACAGCATAGGCAAAGACAATGACTCTTGCTAAGGCAGGCTTACGCCCAGTATTGGGAAACAGCCCTTCTCTCACTGGGATGGTGCTGGGGGACAGCAGAGCCTGGCATTTCCCCTTGATGCTGTAGTCTTGGGCTTTCTGCTCCTTTCACAGAGCTGAATCTGCTCTTAGTGCAGTAACCCAACTAGGATAGGTTCCACTGGGAAGCTGCAAATACAGTATGCCTAAAAGATGTTTCACACCACAAGACAATCCTGACATGCTTCCTCAACTATGGAGCCTACTTAATAGCCCCAGAAGGCAATGAATACTTCTTTCACAGTAGGAATTTGTCTTTAGCATCATCACTGTTCCTTGTTGAGATTTTGTAAGTTTAAACTTTGTCTCTGTTGAGATATGCTACTTTTCACAAGCCACAAATGCCCACAGCTCTTAGGGATATTCTTGAATATAATGAAACTGCATTTGATCACCTACTTAAAATAGTCTGGCAGCTTTGTATGCCACCAACTTAGTTACCAGCACAATCCAAGCTTTAAGTACTCTTTTTTCATAGTATAATGACAAAAATACACAGGCATTGCCTCTGTCTTGTGAGCTCATATGGCACCCCTCCTAGGGACTCCTCAGGTAACATTCAGTAGTACTGGCTAGCTAAGATGGCTTTAAAAAAATACCACATACCTCCCTCAAAGTAAAATTCTTAACACTCCAAAACAAGAAAAAGCCTTAAAAAACAGCCCCAATAAGAACAGCAAAAAAACACCCCCAAAACCAAAAAAACACACAAAACAAACCCCACCACACAAAAAGCCAAAGTTATCAAGAGTCTCATGCAGGACTACACAAATGCAAATCTCCACATCCAGAGAGATGTTTCCCAGGTTAGAGACCAACAACTGTCTTAAGTTTATCAATGCCACCTTTTTCAACAAAGAGAAGAATATTCATGTTGCATTGGTGAAAAATTATAGGACAGTGTGTCTCTTCATCCCCTTTGCATGTTATTCTGTACTTACACAAGAAAACAATTTGATAATTACCTGTTCTATTTAAAAATATGTTTTAAGCTTAGGAACATCACATGCAAGATGCCTCAGGGCACAAACAATTTTGTCTTTTGTGTAAAGACAAATTGCTTCAGTTCTACCAAGTAACCCAAATCTTGCCAGTCAGCTCCCTTATATTTGACTTTTTTTTACATACTTTGCAGTACTCAATTTGAAGACAACTTAACTAGTACCTCTGCTAATCAGCAGTTGTTGCTTTCTCAGCAAAAAGACAAATACACCAGCTATTGTAAGACAAGCTCCTTATTCTACTTTTCTCAGAGCAAAAGGAATAAAACCCTCTTATTAAATTACACGTGCCAATAGATTAAGAAAACAAATAACTCCCGATGAAAATTCTTACCATTGGAGATCACAAAAACAAAGCAAGCAAAGCTGAAGTAGGCCAGAAAACTGTTACCCTATGAAAAAAGCTACATGCTTTCTTACTAGGAGCCTTGTTCTCTTTTATAGTGTGCTCGTTCCAAGGTATCAGCACTGGCTGTTGGGTTGCAAGGTCTCAGCTGTGCCTGCTTCCTGACCATTTAACCCCTGTCTTTCTGGTCCCAGTTTTCAACAGATCTAAATTTTAAAAAATGCTTAACGTTTTGGATTGTTCAGTAGGACATAGCTTAAAGCATTTGTAGTACCCCACAAAACATGACGTAACATAATTGCTTTTTTCCTGCATAATTTCTTATTTTTTCCCTTAATTGTTCAATTTTCTTTTTTATCTGCTCTCCCATTTGTTGCCTATCAGAAGAGATAACAGGTGTAAAAGTTCATATGAAAAAGAAAAGGAAGAAGCTAGGCAGGGACCTCATCACAGAAAATTCATTCATTTATATGGGAGTTTTGTTTTGTTACAGTGACAAGGCTGGCTTAAAAGAGTAGCGAAACTTCTTACATTGATTCTATCAGTCAAATAATTCTGTGTAACTAGAGGGAGCTAATTAAGGAAAAGTGGAGGAATGAAGACCGGCAAATGGGATAGATGTTGCAAGAAGGATTTGTGAAACCTCCTGTTGAATTACTGCTAATTGTGCTTTCACTATAATTGGACCATAGTGCATTAATAGTAAAGAAAAAAAAAATCTTGGATGTTACTAAAATGTTCTAAACCCCACTCCTTTTTAATGAAAACTTTTTAAAGTCTCCGTGTCTTCAGAGTGCCACCTACCCACTTAAACAGCTAAATATACCACTTAAGCACAACTGATTTTTTCCAAATTGGTATCTATTAGGTGCCCTCTTGTCAGTCGTGTGTATTCAAGTTTACAAAATGTCATAAGACTTCTCAGAAAAATGCATTGAGTTAAAATAGTTAATTCTAACATATTTTAAGACACTGTATTATATGCGTTACTGCATGTGAATGTTATGATCAGTAATTACTTTAATTGTCTGAGGAGGAATGTAGGCACCTGTACTTCTAGAAGGTTCTGGCAAGACCCTTTGTTCAGTTGTGCAAAGTGCTGTGGCTTTCAGCCAACCATCTGGCATTAAGCCATTGAATGAAATAGGCTACAGTCTTTGTCAAACACCTTGGCTAAATATAATTGTGGAATAACATCTCAGAAACCCTGTAGAAAAGTATTTGCTGTCTAAGTGTTCTTAAAGAAAAGGTCAACAGTATTTTTTTCATATAATCACAGAATGGTTTGCATTGGAAGGACCTTCAAGATCACCTAGTTCCAGTCCCCCTGCCATGGGCAGGGATGCCTTCCACAAGGCCAGGTGACTCAAAACCCATCCAGCCTGGCCTTGAACACTTCCAGGCATGGGACATCTGCAGCATTTCTAGGCAGCCTGTGCCAGCAATCATCACCCTCACAGTTAACAATTTCTTCCTAATACCAAATGTAAGCCTACTTTCTGTCTGTTTGAAGCCATTCCCCCTTGTCCTGTCACAACATGCCTGTGCAAAAGGTCCCTCTCTGTCTCTCTTCTAGGCCCCTTTTAGGTACTCAGAGGCTGTTCTAAGGCCTCCCTGGAACCTTCTGTTTTCTAACGTGAACAACCCCAACTCTCTCAGCCTGTCTTCATTGGAAAGGTGCTCCAGCCCTCTTATCATCTTCATGGACTTCCTCTGGACTTGTTCCAACAGGTCTATGTCCTTCTTATGTTGAGGACCCCTGAGCTGGATGCAGCACCCCAGATGGCATTTCAGAAGAACAAAATGGGCAGAATCAACTCCCTTGACTGCTGGCCACTGTACTTTTGATGAAGCCCACAATGTGATTGGATTTCTGGGCTGCTAGCACATGTTATAAGGTCATGTCAACAAACACTCCCAAGTCCTTTTCCTCAGGGCTACTCTCAATCCATTCTTGCCCAGCCTGTACTTGTGCTTTGAACTTGTGCCCCAACCCAGGTGCAGGACCTTGCAGGTAGCCCAGTTGAACTTCGTGGGGCTCTCATGGGCCCACTTTTCAAGCCTGTCCAAGGTCCCTTTGGATACCATCCCTTCCCTCCAGCCTGTTAACTGCAGCACACAGCTTGGTGTCACAAGCAAATTTGCTGAGGGTGTGCTCAATAGAGCATCCCTTAGACCAGGCAGTGAATCCAGTGCAAAGCAGGTTCCATGCTCAGTCAGTTATGTGAAAGGTGACCATCTGCTAGAGTCATAAGAAAATGATACAAAATTTGATTTGTACTTTGTAACAAGCTATTATTTAATGTTGCAATTGTCTTCTCTCATATTCGCACCATTAATATTTGAGCTTTGCTTTGTGATATGACAAATATGTTTTTCCTTCTTTTCAACTTCCCTCTTGCAACATTTAACATTCTATGTAAAATAGTTTTGATTTTGCTTTATTTTTTGGGGAAAAATATGTAAAAATCCAGAATAAATCAAATGAACCAGCAGAAATATAATTTGAAGAAGGCAGTTATTGTGGTGTGTACATACACCTGGAAACAGATATAAAGCACAAAGGACCATTGTCATCATCCTGCAAATGATGGCACTCCAATCATCTTAGTATAACCTGGTATTGGTAACCAAGTGTTTTTTTGTAGTTTGAGACAAAATCCAAGATGTTAACAAAATGGAGAGTTTTGTCGTGAGAAATATTAGGAATTGAAATAATTTTTTAAAAAATCTCTTTTTTTGTTTCTTTAAAATAAAGAAAGGTGATTTAACCAGATGGCTAACCATAGTAGCAGGAGGCAAGCAGTTAAATTTCCATAAATCAGAAATAGCATTAACCTTTTACAGTTTCATCTTTTCTAATGCAAATGAAATACTGTAGGATATGGCTGCATTGCTGACTAATAATAATAATACTAATCAGCAATGCTCAAATCAGTCTATAATCACAAGATTAGTTAGCATAGTAATTTTGTTCTTTATTAATTAAGAAATTTGTTGCTAATTACTAACTCCTTGCATTTCTCAGAAATCCTTCTCCAGGATGGTGTTTCCTTTCTGCCTGTATGATATTAGCCTCAAGAGGGATGCAGGACAGCTGGTCAATGAGTCCATGTGCTTTTTCAAAAAAAGACGTATCTTTTTTTTTTATATAAAAAGGTATCTGGCACTTCTTATGTAGTTGGCGCATGTGATCTTATTTCCATGCAAATAATTTATTTCCTCTCTCCCATTCAGTCCTGACATCTTTGGATTTCACTGAATTGTTCCACAAGTGAAAAGTGGATTTCACTTTGTGGGAGCCTTAATCCAGTGGAGAATACAACATGTGGCTAAAGGCATTGGGAATCCCTTGTGAGTATCCTTCAGAATACATAGAATAAGATGGAAAGTGATAGTTCATTACATCTTGCTTTGAACCAAAATGTGTTCATTTAAATGAATGGCTTTACTTAGTGGCCATTGTGACCAAAAAAAGTTGTCATGGAAACCTTGATAGGATAATAACTACCTGGACAGAGCTATAAGGCCGTAGAGACTGTGTAATCAGGTGGCCATTTATTCTGGAATATGTGAGTTTCTGTCTAGGAAATGAGACTGGAATCAGTTGATTAAAATGGATCTGCTGTAGTAGGACTCAGTAATGAGATGCAGATATTTTTTTCTTGTCTATCAAAGACAATTACTGCATGGCACTTTCATTTTTCCACTGGTAAAAATATTCTAAAGCTGTTTAGAGGAACCCAAGTGTGGATGCTAAAGAAGCTTTTGTTCCGGAAGTTAATTTTGCTCAAAGTTCTCCTCCCTTCCAGATTGTTGCACTCTTGTTGTAATTACCATTATTGTGTTCTTTCCTGTTAGGCTGGATATCTCTGCATTGCACTGCATTACACAGTGTACACATAACCAAAGTGCCAATTACACCACTTGAGATGAGTGTTATCCTGTACAAAAAGAATGTGCTTAATTGGTCTTGTTTAATTTGAGCATTTCACAGTGCAAGTGCAAAGGGCTAAAATAATCACACGATTGTAGTTGATAATGTTTAAAAAGTACTTGAAGTACTTTTGTGAAACAGATGATTGGGAAGTTTATCCAGTCCTCTGAGTCATACTACTCTGGTTATCCAGGAATCCAGAATTCAAGCTGAACGTGGATACTTCCATGTAGTTTTTGGAGTAGTTTCCCAAATTCATCATGATTTTATGTAGTTACTACAAGAAAAAGAAGATGGGAACTGAAAAAAATGCCTTTTTTTTTTTTTCAAACTGAGTACTAGGACTCTGAATCTCTCCAGGATCATGGCTTGCTTTTTAAAGCTATATAAGGTAATCATTAGGAAGCATCCAGTTATTTACACTAGCATCATGTTGGAGAGAGTAGTGTCTTAGATTGTAGACATCCCTTGTAAGATGATTAAAAATAAAATTGCAATCCAAACTGGCTCCCTCTGAGTCTCAAAACTGTCATGAAAGCAATCTGTTCCCACAGTACTGCTATACAGCAGGACTGGATGCAGTCAGGATGTGAATAAGGGTGCTGTTGTACAGCATAACACATCCTCTGTAATATGACATGGAGAGCACATCAATCTGTGCAGAGCAAATGGGGTCGAGCAGGAACTGTAACTCCTTTATGTGCAAAACTTAAAATAGCAAACTACTAAAAATATATAGGGCTTCTGAAAGAAGGAACTTTGCTATTTGGTTTTCAAAGCTAATGCTTACGCAATTTTGATCAAAAATCTGCATGCAGGAGGCAAATCAGTGGATCCAGTCAAGTGGTTGGTACTCTGTTAGACTCCCTAAATAATATTCCTTTAAACAGATATTTACTAAATAGAAAAAAATCATGTATGAACAGAAAATAATGGAGTGGAGGATCGTTTTTGCACAGGTGCTGAAGAAGAGTGAGAAGAGAGCCTGCATTTACTTCTGTAAGTAATTTTTCTGCAGGGAGTAAAAGATTCATGAAACAATCTCTCTGATGGTTGAGTTAAGGTAACTCTACAACCACAAACATAGCCAAGTTGTTCCTCTTTTGAGAACACTGGTCTGCATACAGATGTGTTGTATCTCTGAAGAGAACAAGTCATCTAACAGAGTGTCTAAAGTATCTGTAAGACCCCTAGATACTTATATAATCAAGTGAAAATCTAAGTCTTGACTTCACCTACAAATTGATTGGATTCCTACTGTTTGGCCTTAACTCAGGATCAATGTGAGTCTGTTTTTTGCTATCCTTACTCAAATGCATGCCGCTTAGAGGACAAACCAGTTAGAGTTTGCAAGGTGGTATCTTATTACTCTCATCAGAGCATTAAAAATAGCAGTTCAATACAGTATTTAGTCCTGCACATGAAAGGTTTAGGTGTTAGAATGGATGATTGTTTCAGGTTACAAACCTGTTTAAAGACTGCTTTGTTATCTGAATGAGCTAAAAGCAGGTATGTCTTCTATATAAATTGTGGTAATAGCCCAGCCATGAGATAAATGTCCCCCAAGATAGATCCAGCCACTGAATGATTCTAACTGCAGCATAATTCACTAATGTGAACAGAGTTGCAGTTCACTGTCATGTAATGACTGAATCATTACTGTGGAAACCTATACTGCTATTCCTACCACAAATCCTGCACTGGTTTGCATGTCTTAAGGAGACTCCGTCCTTTTGGAATGTTGTTCTGTCTGTATTCACTATTTTGTATTTTTAACCTTCAACAATTTAAAAAAAATTAAGGGTTATCCTTATGATTTGTTTTCCAAAAAAGTACCATGTGCAGTGTTGGCCTGAGACAATTTCATATATATTTACAAACTGGGAAAGAATTATCATTTTTCTCAGTATTGGGAGAGAATGAAGAAAACATGTAGTTTGAGTTTACATTTTAAGCATTGCAGTTGTGACACTTGTGCATAAACTGGGTCAAAATTATTTGGGTGATAAGAAAGAACTGCTTAAATGTTTTTCACAGTGGTAAGTCCTAGACTGTAGCCTGTCAGTTTATTGCAGGAAATCAGTTGCTGTCTTATAGACATCAGGATTTTACATTACCTATATTATCTTTACCATGTGTTCAAGAAAAACTTATAATGGGCTGGGAATGTAAAAAAAATTCTCATAATTGATTGTCTGTTTGTCCAAAAGATTTATATATTTGTGTCTCCCATCAGTATTTGTGTAGAGGAGATCTCTCTTGTTTACTTGTCTCGCAAAACTTGATTGTGTTTGTAAAAATCCACATGGCTCTCTTCTAGCATATAGTTACTGAATAGAATTTACATAAATTCAAATTTTACTCAGACTCTCCAACGCTTCCTAATTCCTGTCTTAGTTTCTAGTGACCACTATTCTAGGAAGAGATGTCCTTTTGGCTTATGGAGATAGATACAGGAATGAGGAAGCACTGCAGGAGTATTCTGTGGGAGTTGATGCTGAAGAAACATGTCTCAAGGAGTGATTCAGCTCACTTCTTATATGTTCAACTTCCTATCAGTAGGAAAGCTGTGACTTTGTTCAGTTTTAAAATATGATATGTTGTCATATTTGAAATATATTCATCTCACAGAGGCTAGCTTTTGCTAAATTAAATTCATACTACTAGAGCAGCTCTGAATTATGATGTACAGTTGAAAGATTCTGTCACTGTCAATATCTGAAAAAAGCTGTGCTAATATTTTATTCTTTCTGCAGCAATAACTTTATGGTGGTCCCTGAATTCAATATGGCAATGGAAATTGCTTGCAACGTAGCCTTAGGCTTTGACATTTTGGTTATCTGAGACATGGATACTCTAAGCTTTAGTCAATATCTAAGGAATTGATGAATATTCATAAATTATTAAGCTAAATACTTCCCCAAAAGTAGAGTAGTGGGGGGAAATAGATACTTCTATTGCTGCTTATCTATTTTGTCCTTACCACTTCTGAATTGTAGAAATAAATGTTGACTCCAGTCATAGTAAAAATATCTTGCTTGCTTGTCTTGTATGCCAGCAGTCAGGTCCTCTTCCCATGGACTGTGCTCTTGCAGCACACCTGGTGCATACCAGCTGGGGAATAAATATTATGCAAGGTTAAAATTCTGATGAAAATACGTGTTGTTACAATAACAGTAGGTAAAATTGCACTTTTTACTTCATTTGTTCTAGAGCTTCTTATCTTCCTATTTTTCTTTCAATCCTTGATTACATTTACAGTGTCAAGATCCATATGATAATGTCCCTTTCTGTCTGCAAACCAGATTCTGTAGCTACCAGCATATGAAATAAATAATGTCCCTTTCTGTCTGCAAACCAGATTCTGTAGCTACCAGCATATGAAATAAATTATTTGATCAGTCCAAGTGCCTTTGGATCTCTGATATGAATGACCTTTGCCCATTTATATTCAGTCATCTGAAAGCAGTCTATGAAATTGTATCTTTCAGAATCTGTTGGTAACATACTGTTGCATTCTCATCATTCTTTTCTGCTATATGATGGCTCACAGTGTAACTGGAATTTCATAGGTACTTGATTTCTCACCCTGAATCCTAGGTGTCATCAACTCTCTCTATACTGATGAATTGCATTTTTTAGACGCTCAGAGTGTTAGCAGCACTTAGAACCCACCAGTTCTAGATATTTGGGTTATTGGTATGTCTTGGGAAGTGATACTTTTCAGTCTTGTGTGCTTATCATCTTTTTACTGTGACAAAAAATACTTGTGTTCCTTTTATCCTTTTATATAGCTATACTAAGGCAGTCATGCAAAAGTTCTCTGAATTCACTTCCACAATACATCAATAAAATTATTTTAGCATACCTTGTATTATTTATATATATATATATATTTATATATATATATATATATATATATGCAATAATGCATATGGCAGAAATTTTACATTTCTGAGTTAGAAATAGCAGCATAATAATCCACAATTTGCAAACACTGATTCTACTAAGTTTCCCATGATTAGGAGATAGTCCCTGAATTGGAAGGCCAGGTTAAGCACATTTAGGTTTCTGGTGCCAAGAGAGAGAGGAGTATTCTGTGATTGTCCTCCAGACCATCCCCTTAAATGTCTTCCTCCTTGGAAACAATACACACAAAATGAGTAATGCTTATGCTGGTGTGGACCCAGGCACATGCACTTGTAGTTAGGGAATAACAGATGCTCTCAGATCCCGTGATAAAGGCAGAACCACAACAGACAGAACAAATTTGGATTAATGAAAAATGTATTCTAGATCTGTAACAGTTTATCTGTAGGAAAGCATGTTCCTCATAAAAAAGTTAAACTGAAATAATTTTATTTGTAAAGGATATTCTGGCAATACATGGAAATTAGACTAATTTCATTTGCCTTTTCATTCCCTCTTTCCTGATGTTGAAAAGGCTGGATTGTTTTCATCAGTAAAGATCATAAAAGGTGCTAGTGAAACCTTGCAAATGACATTTGAATTTACAAAGACAGTCATTTAATTTTGTTGTCATTATGAATTGCTACTGTTGGGATAGCATTTTTTATGTCATCTAGCTTTCTTTGCAGTGAGCTAAGTGCAGGGCTAGAAAGAGTTTGCCTTCACACAAAACTTATTTATTTCAAAGTGTTCCTGTAATTTTGTTTTTTGTCACCAAGCTATAGAAAATGGTAATTGATGTATGTTGATTCAATAAGGTGATTTGAAATAGGCTGAAACTTCTGGGTGGGGGAAGAAACAAGTGTTAAATGTCATCTGGTGAGAGGTACCCCTTTACCTCACTTAGCTGACCGGTCAAGTGAGGTTGTAAGAACAGCACAGATGTTTCTTTCATGGCTACACCAGCTATGATGACAAGCATTGTCCATAATCTCTCCTGTAAGGTGGAACATGTGCATATGTATGGATTAATTGTTGAATAGTCATAGGAAAATAGGAAGAGGAGTGAAATGATCTCTGTGTCACTAGGTTTAGCCTCCAGCTGTTTTCAGAAATCATATCATAGAACATATTAGAATCCCTTTCATGGACAGCTTAAGATGCATTTTGAAGTGGGTGATATTTCTAGTGCTCACTACTTTGGTTGGAAGGCTCTTACAAAAATGCATTTTACTGATTAAACAAGGAGCCTCTTCCTAATTCTGGCCTAAGTATTTGTGGCCATTATGAATCCATTTGTCCTTTTGCCAGTATTCTTTAGCCTAGATTAACCTCTCCTTGATGGTGCTTTCCTATCTGATCTTGTGGTTTGACTCTGACTGGATGCCAGGTGGCCACCAAAGGGCTCTACCACTCCTCTGATAAGCTGGACAAGGAGAGAAAAGCTCATGGATCAAGATAAGGGCAGGGGGAGCTCAGTCACCAATTAATGTCAAAGGCAAAACAGACTTTACCTGGGGAACTTAATTTATTACAAAAAAAAACATAGAATAATGAGAAATCTTACTAAATCTTAAAACAACGCTCCCGAACCTCCCCTGTCTTATTGGGCTCACCTTCGCTCCCCATTTTCTTTACTTCTCCCCCCAGAACTGTGCAGAGGGACAAGGAATGGGGGATGTGGTTATTCCTCACATTCTTTACCTCCTCTGGTGTGAGACCCCTCCTAGGAGAAGGCCCTCCTTTATCATCTCCGATATGAGTTCCTCCCATGGACTGCAGTTCTTCATGAACTTCTCCAACATTAATCTCTTCCACAGTGCAGTCCTTCAGGAGGAGACTGCTCCAACATGGGTCCTCCCCAGGGTTACAAGTCCTCCCAGCAAAGTGTGGCCATCTCTCTCCATGAGCCCACAGGTCCTGACAGAAGCCTGTTTCCCAAGGGACCACAGCCTCCTTTGGGCATCCCCTTGCTCTGATGTGGAGTTTTACATGGTCTTGCAAGTGGATCTTTTTCCACCATGGACCTCCATGAGTTTTAGGGGCCCAGCTGCCTCACCATGCTCTTCATCACTGGTTGTAGAGGGAACTCAGATCTGCCACCTGCAGCACCTCCATCCCCTCTTTCTCCACTGCTCTTGGTGTCTGCAGAGCTGTTGCTCACTCTGGCTGCTGTTTTTGCTGCAGAATTGTTTTCTTCTCTTCTTAAATCTGTTATTCCTTATGTGCTACCACCATTGCTGACAGGCTCAGCCTTGGCCAGTGGCCTGTTTGTCTTGGAGTTGGCTGGTTTTGGCTCTGTTGGACACAGAGAAGCTTCTGGCAGACTCTCACAGGAGCCACCCTTGTAGCCCTACCACTATTAAAATCTTGCCCTGCAAGCCCAATGCATATGTGGTATCATAGTTGGCTTAATTTTATTTTTCCCAGTGTATGTCAGCGTCTCTAATTCTTCCTTCAGTAGACAGAGAAGCTGTCTATTCCTTCGATTATCTTTGAAGAATTCTCTGCACCTGATCCAGTTTGTATCTTTTTTAACATAGATGTTCAGAAGTGTAGACTGCATTTGTGCTGCAACACTAAAGGTGTACAATAGCATTTATATTTTCTTTTATATTTTGTACAATAGCATTTATATTTTCTTGGCTGAAAATTGTTTTCCTTATGCATCATATGATTTCAATTGTCTTTTTCAAAGCTGTATCAAATGGGTGTCTTGGGTATCCTATGATGGCCATCCTTTTTCTCTACTGCTTCCAGTTGTCTGTATTTCATAGCAGCCCTCAAGTGCCTAACACTGTATTTTATGGTATTAAAATTTAATCCAGTTTCTATTACTTCAGTCCTCAGGGTCATAGAGCTCTTTGTGTATGATATTTTGGTCCGCAGCCAAGACTGTTGCTGCTTTACAGTTTCGCATCAGCAAAGAGTAATTAATGCATGTCATTTGTTGTGTCCAGGTCATCAGTGAAAATATTAAGAAAAGACTCATCCTCAAATGGATCCTTGAAGATCTTCTTTAAGACTTGCCCCTCAAATGAGTAGTTCTACTGTACATATCACTATGTTCTGTTGAGGCCGTTTCTTACCTACCTTGCATTTCTTGTGCTCATTTCCTTCTTCATGTACAAATAATATTCCATGCAGAGGAGGTCAGTGCTGAAAATAATTGTGTTCCTTGGAGGTGTATGCTTATCTTTTCAATACCTTTGTGAAGTACAGATGTGATCTTTTCCAGTTCCACTGATTTTATTTAAAATACTGAAAGTTATTCAGTGAGAAAAAACAGGCAAAATCATATTTTTGGTAGAGACCAAGGAGACAGCTAATATATCCTTTTCTCTTTGTGTGTATCTATCAGGGTGAATATGTAAGTACAGAGAATGATGGGGGCAGACTTCCACATTGGAATTGTTGGTGTATTACCCAGAGTCTGAGCCTTTAGGAGCCCCAGCCATGTGTCTGTGCAGCTGTCTTCATCACTGTCAGATTCACATGACATCTACTCCTTGTTTTCTCAACATTGGCATTTAGGAAAATCATTGTGCTTCCATGGCTTTGTATTTTTTCTCTTGGAATCTGTAATCTTTCCAAATATTTATGTGGGATCACCTAGGGCCTTAAAATATTATCTTTTAATAGTGTTTTAGTGTAAGAAATATTCTAATGGTACTCTATTTCTTGTATCTGTGATATGTTGCCATAAGTCCATGATGCTCAAGCTCAGTTTGTCCATTCACAGAGATTTATTATTTTCCCTCCATATAATAGGAGACTGACTAGAGGCAAAGGTGCCAGCCATGGTTGACCTGATCTCAGGAGAATGTTCAAAATTAGATAATAACTTTGCTTTGTGGGTTTGTCTTCTTTTCACTGGACATCTCTTCTGGTACAAAGTAGTACCCTGACATCATGGTAGGCAGTAGTCCAATGGTGTCTTGGTTCTTACCATATACATCAGTCTTTCACTTAACTTTCATATACTTTAATTATTCTCACTCTGTGTCAGCCAGTATCATCTTCAGTCAGATGGTGATTCTTAAGTCTGATCACTATGTCTCTCCTTCTAAAGAGAACTAATTTACATTTAACACAATATTGTACTGAAAAGATATTTTCTGTCTCATCTATATTCAGTAGCAAATCTGTACTTTTCAAATGGAGATGGAGAGAAGATCCTATGAACTACTGCAAACCTGCAAATGCCTATGGTAGCAGTAGGAGCTGGCATAATTCAGTAACCCATCTGAATTCTAAAAGTTAAGATTAATGGGAAGCTTGTGCTTGAGCAAAATTTTATTGACCATCCCTTGGAGCCAGCTAGACCACCAGCATGGATAAAAGCCTTTTCCCCCATGGAAGAAAATTCCCTATCCTAAAATGGAGATGCTCTGATGTCCATTCACTTTTAGCATTTCTCTATTTCTGTCTTGTGTAAGCAATCTTATTCAAAAGCTTTCTTTCATATTCTAATTATGAAATGCCAAAGAGACTCTCATCTCAAATGAGGTCTTTAATGGCTATTGATAATGCATATAACCTTTTCCAGCACCCAGATCTGAATCCAAAGTTAGTGGAAAAGGGCAGGAGCTGAAATTAATGTTTTTACCAGTGAGTGTAATTAGCTAATAGAGCAGCTTCTGGTAGGAGTAGCTGATCCACAGTCATTAAAATGTCAAAGACTTGCTGTGTTTTTGTTTGTTTCCTTGTATTTAATGTGAGCCACATGGCAATGAACAATACTTCATTTTGAGTATCCAAGAAGGGGAAATCTTATTAACAAAAGCTTTATAGTAGCATGTGTGAAAGAGAGCTTTCATTATAGTTGTAGGGTTAATTTATATGGGGTAATGTTTGGTCTCAGTTAATCCATCTGTCCAACATTTTAACAATATTTTAATGAAACTTTGAGCCAGAGGTCAATGTAGAAAGAGTCGCTATTTTAACCACTGATTTTCAGTAAAGTATTGAGGAATGAAAATCTGAAGACTTAACTCTAAAAAAGAGGAATTGCAATGATCATCATTAATTTTAACAGGGTCAGCATTTTATGCAGCATTTATATTTGAACAACTGAAGTAGCAAAATAAAAATTGATACATATTCAAGATTACCTTTAAGCATGTAAGGAGCTTTCATTGTAAAACCTGCAATTCTCTCATGTGTAGTGGCTCATAATGTTTTATAGTGTTTTATAATACATACCTCCCCCAAAAAAACCCAGAAGAAAACAACCTTTGTAAAATATAAATTGTGTCTCAGCTGCCTTCCTAATTCATAATAGTCACAAAGCTGGTTGTAGGGGGATAGAATATAAGAAAATAAAGATAGTGTAGAAAGTAATCTTACCCCTAAGGAGTTGCAGCTGGGCCAATTATCAAAGATTAGGAACAGGTCTGACTTTAACAGGCCACGGCTGTAACCAATGAGAAGAAGAGTGCTATAAAAGAGTGGGGTGGCTGGTTGAGAGGGGAACTGGAGTCAATGGCTGCTTCGTAAAGAAAGAGTCTGCTCTGAGGAGCAGCCCAGGAGAAACACCAAGAAGGTAGGAAACTTTTGTGATAGGAGACAACAGTATGGAACCCCTGCGATAAGATGACCACAGCTTGTCCCACATCTGTCATTGCTAAATGAAAACTGAAATGATACTGATAATTTTTAACCCTTTGACCAAAAAGTTTCCAGCAGATATTAATCTATGTTCATTACATACAATTCTTAACTGTGTGGTGAAGCATTCAATTGATTGTTGCTGGTGAATGATCTTAAAAGGACTTGGACTTTTAAGTGATTATTATGGGTCCCTTCCAGCTCAAGACATTCTATGATTCTATGATCAGGGCACTACTAGACCTTAATTGTCCTGACCAACCTCCCATTGGGCCTCTGTCTACACCTGTGTCCATGGGCCAGGGAGCCTGATTTCAGCTCAGCCCAAGCCTTCAGTCCCTATCTGAGCTGTATCAGACCCTGCTGGTTTCTAGCTCAGCCACAGCCCTTCCTGGCCATGGGCTCTGTTGATCAACACCCTAACCAAAGGCTGCTTTCATGGCTTGACCTCAGACCTGCCTCATCACCAGGAATTTTCCTGTTGATCTGCACTCTTGGTTGAGTTTGGCTGCCATCTCTGGGTCTGTCCTGCCCTGTTCACCTTGCCTGGGTACTGTGGAGCTGGGCCTTCCCTGGCAAGACACCTGATCTGCTGGCTGGATATCATGCTTAGCTTCCACCTTCCCATCCCTTAGGGAGCAACCAGACCTTACTGTACACTGCTGTAACTGACTACAGAAAGAGATAGAAAAACTTGGATTCAGCTTCTGTTCCAGTGGACAAAGGGATGTTACTCGTGGATGTTGGATCATGTGTTGAATCAGTCTCTGAAGTATTAAAAAGAAATCTGAGGCAGAGTAGTTTAGCTCTGGTAACGAAAAAGATTTTGTTTAATTATTACATTGATGCGTCTGTGGTTAAGGAGTTGTTACAGAGCTGAGCTTGGCCATGGGCAGCAGAGAATTGAATCTGTTTGGGACTGTACTTAGCAAACTTATAGATAATACTCAAATCTATTGCAAAACAAGGAGCTTTTATCAGGCTGTCATTTCTTAACTTTAGAATAGTTAGGGATCACATAACTACCTCAAGTGGCTGGGTAGGCAATTCCTGCATTCTTTATTTACTGAGTCTTTAAAATGTCACTGCTTTTAGACCTTCGAGTGCATTTATGGCCAGATAATCTTTTAGTTTCTGTGGCTTTTGGAGACACATAACTTTTACTTATCTTGCACAGCATTCCTATCCCACCCCCTCTCCTTATTATGTGTGTAGCATTTTTTGTTGTCAGACTGTTACATCTAGCAGTACATGACTCATGGCCCATTGCAGCTCAGTCAAATGTCACTGTTATGAATATATTGCAAGATGTGCCTGCCTTGCACATCTTTGCTGCAATATTTATTATTCAGCTCTTTCTGGAGTGAGTGGAAAGATACCCACGAGGCTGCAAAGACATTTGGAGCAGGTCTGAGTCTGCCTTTAGTGTGCCTGACTACTGCGCAAGAACAAAAGGCCTATTTTTATACTTGGTAGTCATCGCTTTTATAACTATAATGTAGTCACCCCTGGTGACTCAAATGGAAGTGTCAGTGTACTCTGGTTGCGCGCCCAGGACCTCTGAAGAGCTCACAATTTTCACATGGGCTAATAACCAGTTACATTAAGAACACTTAGTTGACTTCTTGAACAAGAGGGCTGTAGCAGAGGCCCACTGCATTGTCACCCATGATGGGCTGCCCACCAGTCCTAATGTGAAAATTGCCTGCTGGCTCATGTCCATCCCTAGAGCCCTGTGCATTCTCACTACTCTCAACATAAAGGGCAAATTGCTGACCTTCCCAGTCTCTCCTTCCTCGCCTCTCTTTCTGAATTTTGCTTTAACTCTCATTAATGGTATTTCATTCCTGTTGTCTTGTTCTTTTGCTTGTTTACATACTCCTGCCTAGGCCCACAACTGGCTTTCCACATATTTCCTTGTTCCCACTCTTTTGTGTCTCTCTGTCTTCTTTTGTCAACACTTTGAATTCAGTATCTTCACGTCTGTAGCTATCTGGGAATAGTGGAAAACACCTCAGCAGATGCACTTTGATGCCATTCTCTCAGTTCCTCAGATGTTGTACTTTTTCCTCTATTGTCTTTCATGGCCCTCAAGACTTACCTTTTTTTAAGGTAAACCACTTGAAACAAAACCTGTTTTCTTATGGTCTCAAAGCATTGTTATTACTTAATTATTAAGTAAAATTGTGGAGGCTTTCTTAAGAAAATGACGCTTTCTTAAGAAAAACCTGTGTGTATAATATCAGGTGGGATAATCTGTGATGTGCTAGTTTATTGATGATCTGGATGAAGGGATCGAGTTTACCAGTAGCATATTTGCAGATGGCACCAAGTTGGGTGCAAATGTTGATCTGTTGGAGGAGGGCTCTGCAGAGTGACCTGGACAGGCTGGATAGATGAGCAGAATCCAACACTACGAGGTCTAACAGATCAAGTGCCGAGTCCTGCACTTCGATCACAACAATCCCATGGAGCGCTACAGGCTGGGGATGGAGCAGCTGGACAGCGACCAGGCAGAAAGGGAGCTGTGGGTGCTGGCTGACAGCAACTGAACATGAGCCTGCAGGGTGTCCACATGGCCAACAAGGCCAAAGATATGCTGGCCTCTCTCAGTAATAGTGCAGCCAGCAGGACCAGGGCAGGGATTCTTCCCCTGTACTCAGCACTGGTGAGGTCACACCTTGACTACTCTGTCCAGTTCTGCACCCCAGAACTTCAGAAGGACATTGAGGTGCTGGAGCATGTCCAGAGAAGGGCAGTGGAGCTGGTGAAGGGTCTGGAGCACAAGTACTGTGAGGAGCAGCTGCGGAAGCTGGGGTTGTTTAGCCTGGAGGAGGCTCAGGAGAGACCTTATCACACTCTACAATTATCTAGGTTGTAGCTGGAGGGGGAGAGGGGATCAGCCTCTTCTCCCAGGCACCCAGTGACAGGACAAGAGTATGCAGTCTTAACCTGCACCAGAGGAGGTTTTGGCTTAGCATTAGGAAGGTCTTCAATAAAGAGTGCTTGGGCATTGGAATGGGCTGCACAGGGAGATGGTGGAGTCACGATCTCTGGAAGTGGAGTCATGATCTCTGGAAGTGCTGAAGAAAAGACTGGACGTGTCAGTCACTGCTGTGGTCTAGTTGACAAGGTAGTGTTAGATCATAGGTTGGACTCAATGACCTCAAAGGTCTTTCCCAACCTGGATGATTCTGTGAGGACGGAATAGGATTTGGGCTTGGTTTTCATGGAGTTCTGTTTCTTCTAGACAGGCCCAGCCTGACCATGTTTCTATACAGTAAAAGAAATTCCATGTGCAATTTGTCGTGAGCCATATGATTAAAATATACCTTTTAAAAAGGTGTCAAAAATGTTTGATATGGTAACATTTGACCCATGCCAGCTTGTGTGGGCTCACTTGTTTGGCAGAGCTCCACAATAGCTGTTATATCCCAGCAGGTTTTTTTCCTGGATATAACAGCAAAACAAGAATTCACTAGCTCAATTTTAAAGCAGGGGAAAGAAAACAACATAGAAAAATTAAAATCATATACAAGACAAATTATGCAAATGGTCGGAGCAGTCATCATATACATTTAATTCCTGCTTAAAAGTCTTCTTCTACTTCTAAAAAAGTAAAACTGGGTAATATTGATTTTATATTTTCTCTTTGGTCTGACATTTATTCATTTCTACTGCAGGAGGTGCAAGTTCTCCTAAAATAGTATTTGCTGAAAATACATTACTACAGCCCAAACGAGTATTTTTGAATCCATTACTCCTAGTTGACTGGTATTCTTTGCTAAACCTTGAAATTATCTAATTAATTCTTCATTGGGGCTGATGTGAATTAAGACTACCTCTGCAGAAATAAGTGGAAGATTAGGAAGATAAGAGGATGGAGAAAAAGCCTCAACATCTCTGGAGGGAGGTGACATTTTTGTCTTAAAAGACTGTCAGCTCTTAGAGTATTTATGACTGATTTTCAGAAGACAAATGTCTAAAATTAAATGCTTCAGATTTGCAAGTGACAAATGAGTCATGGGTAGATGCAGAGAAAAGTAGAAAAACCAGAAATGACAGAATGTAGGTGTTAAGAATAATAAAAAATAAATCTGAGATCTGATAGCAGAACATTCATAACTGATCTCATTGTTTCAAATTTTTTGAAAGCTGCTATTTTAATTCCATTAGCTAATTTTTCAACATCAGCAATCCCAAATAAGTTGAATAATTTGTTATCCAAAATAAGAAAAATATTCAAGTTCAAACCTGAAAATCTATAGTACATGTGAAAATCAATAATTAAAAAAAAATATTTTACTCTTTGGAAGGAGATGTTGTGTATTTCTCAATTGTAATGGGTTCTGATTGTCATGACTTTATAGCTATTTTTTAAAAAGTATTAAAAATAGTTTCATGGAGTGCATCCATTCTTCATTATTTCTCCTGGAACCTTAGTTTAATCTTCACAGTACTCTCAATGCGATCAACTCATCCAGATATCTGGTTGCTTAGTCTGATACTAAGGTGATAACAATAAAATTTGTCATGTGAAACCATGGGATCATATTGCAGTGCATATCTCCTCTCCTGGAAAGGCTGTGTGTAACTGGCAGGCATCTCTCCAGGGAATCATCAAAGAGGATGCAGATGGGAGGGGTGATGGCAGCCGTCTTTGCAAAGATGTCACTCCCTGAGGTGAGACAATGAAACACATGAACAAAGCAATTTCTACATGAATGCATCTTACTGCCCTGCAGTCAGGTTTGCTTTTCCTTTCAGTCTTGAAAGATGTGCCTTAGCAGGTAATAGCATCTATCTATTTAGTGGCTGATACACTGAGAACGCATTTCATAAATTGTTGAATTTTCACAAATTCAGAATACATTTTAAAAGAAATTAAGTTTGAAAACTGGCCATCATACCAACATGGAAAAAAAAATCACACTTCAACTTCTGATGGCAAAGGAGAAAATAGACTCTGCTAAAACTAAACTTTAGTTTTTGATTACAGGCAAAATATCTTTGTCAGTATGATTTCATGTATGCTTTGCTAATTGTCACTAAATATTCTGACCCTGTTTGACACAGGAGTGCACAATTCCTAACTTTCATGTGTTAAATGCTCTTCATGGAAAAGTGTACCTTCTGTCCCAGGTAACAACAAGAAAACTTGATTTTCTAGATGTATTGTGAAAAGGAAGGAAAATATCTCTAAAGAGGGGAACTTTGTCCTGTAAATCTATGCCTAGCCTTTTGTTGTGACCTCTCTATGCTGCACTGAGCAGTTCTCAAACTAATTGAGAACAACCTGAATCAGGAGGATTCCTCTGGAATAGATCCAACACCAAGCACTGTGCCCTCTTCTCTCTTTCTTCTGATCTTTTCCCTTACTGGTTAGTGATTGCAGCCTACTTGAGTTGTGATAATTTATGTGGAGAATATGAGAACCCTCATCTTAGCCCTTAGTAAAGGTGATTAAAAGAAAAGTGTGAAATGCAAAGGGTAAAATGAAATTCAAGAATGTAATACTATAATGTGATAAGTAAAGAAGTGTGTTCAGTGTAACAGAGGTACTCGAAGATCTACCCATAGTGGGTGGCCCTCTTGCCTGCATCACTGGAATTCAAGGCTGACTCCAACAAAGGCCAGTAGCACCACAGGTGCTAAAAAATTAAAAGGACTTGATGAGTCCTTTTAATTAAAAATCCACAGGACTTGATGAGTCAGTGGCTGGTACTTAATTTTCTCAGTTTAACAGTAATAATGAGTGCTCTGCATTTGTAGGTAGGTCAGTTCCTTTTCTCCCTGCCATCTTTTTCTGCTGTTGCTTCTTTGATGGCTCTACTATGAGGGAGTTTTCTACTCCGAGGGTTTTTTCTTCCTTAGGGTAATTTCTTCCTTCCCCTTCTTAAGCTGTTGTAGAGACTTTCTCTCATAGTCTTTTCAGGCTGCACTGAGTAAAAGTGCTGTTTCAAAAGATAGTATCAAGAAGTTAGTTTTTTAATGTTTAAAATAAGAATTTGCTTGGAGCAGTCCTTGGAGAGTTTGAAGCTGAAATATATTTCCTCACTGAAAGAGATTGCCCTTCTACTGTGTGAGCATAGGCTCAGGTATGTGTGCTACTTACTGTTCCAGCTTAAAGCTGCCGGTTCCAGCCTGTTGCTGGGAAGCTGATGTTGGTGTTGAATTATTTTGGTGGTTTTATTTGGGGTTTGGTTTTTGTTTTTTTTTTCACTTGAGCACTGAAGGTCTTTGGTTTACTGTCTCTTCCTCATTTAAAAGAGAGGTGGCTCTGGTTGATTGAAG